>NC_047133.1:2653524-2962160 GCF_009829125.3 Periophthalmus magnuspinnatus
ATGATTGAGTCGAAAAGTTATTAAACTATTTTGTAGTTCTTTAGTAGTAGTATCGTGCAGCTCTAATCAGAATATCAGTGAGTTTTTACAGTACAGTCGTCCCTCGCCTCGTTGGTTTGCTGATTTTTTTCGTGCAATTTTTCCTGCTTTTTTACAGAGTATGAACGTGCATTGTGTTGTGCGTCCTGATTGGCTGTTGGACTGTAGACCATTGTGTCGTGCGTCCTGATTGGCTGTTGGACTGTAGACCATTGTGTCGTGCGTCCTGATTGGCTGTTGGACTGTAGACCATTGTGTCGTGCGTCCTGATTGGCTGTTGGACTGTAGACCATTGTGATCTGCGTCCTGATTGGCTGTTGGACTGTAGACCATTGTGTCGTGTGTCCTGATTGGCTGTTGGACTGTAGACCATTGTGATCTGCGTCCTGATTGGCTGTTGGACTGTAGACCATTGTGTCGTGCGTCCTGATTGGCTGTTGGACTGTAGACCATTGTGATCTGCGTCCTGATTGGCTGTTGGACTGTAGACCATTGTGTCGTGCGTCCTGATTGGCTGTTGGACTGTAGACCATTGTCCATCAGTCTCCTCCGTGCCGTGTCTCCTGTCCAGTACAGAATGTGTTCAGACAAATTTACATAAATGTTGGATCGCAGTGTGACTCTGAAGTGCTGTACGTTTGCACTCGGAAAAAGACACCTGCACCAAGACCTTAGTGGAAAAAGACACTAAAGCAGAGCGGTGCCAGGACAAAGGTACAGTCAGAGGGAACTGTGAAATACGTGTGAGTCACTATTCGTCATTTCTTATGTGTCCAAACTCGTTGATCATTAAAATAAAATGTTACAGTATTTCTACAAGCTGTCATTTTTATTTACAGTAAAGGGAAATGTTTATATTTTTATTTCTCGAATAAATATTTGGGCCTGAAAACAGGTCTTGATGTTAGGTTTCATTCTACAATACTGTTTTTTTTTAATCTACGAAGGTTTCAACTTTGAGAGAGTTTAAACGAGAGAGAAATGTGAGAAAATGTTAACGCATGTGTGAGAAAAGTGTATAAAGTGTGTGGTGAGGGGGTTTTACAGCTAAAAAAAAATAGAGAATGGTAAAAAATAAAGCTGATACTTCACGGATATCATCAATTGCGGATTATTTTTAGAATGCGACCCCCGCGATAAACGAGGGACCACTGTATATAAAACTGTTAGCGTCACGGTGTAAAATGTATTGTTTTAACTGGGGATAGATCTGTGTTTCATTGCAACCAATATTAAAAAGTATTGCTAAAAACAATTAAAAGAAGAGTTACTTTTGAAGATTTTACATATGAGATTTGGATATTGTTGCATGAATTCCCAGTAGTGAGCATTTCTTTGCTTTGACTAAACGAAATTAAGGGAAGAACTTGAATTTGAACTTGAAAATGAATTTATAATGCAATTGCTTGTAAGTCTGAATAAAACAAATAAAGCAAAGTAAACAAATACATTAGTTATGAAGGCAGTGCTTTAACATTTGAGCATTTACCTTGAGCTGCTCCTCTGACGCGATGAGGACTGAGTGAGCGTTTGTCATGTCCGGAGCGATGGCCAGGTCCTGGGACGCCTCGTAGGGGTCGGGCAGAGGCTTCCCCCTCCCGTCCAGGACACTGATGGAGACCACAGGGGCGCGGTGCATCAGCTGGATCTCCTTCCCCAGTACGGCCTCCACACAAGCGCTGTTATCGCTGTGTCCTCCTCTCTCGCCCGCACGAGCCACTCCCACCCCGGGGACCTCCAGGGCGTAGGCGTAGACGCTGCCCGAGTTAGTGCCCGCCCACAGGGTAGGACCGTGGTGCGTACCTGGGGCAAGAAGAACAGAACAAGACGTTATAAGCAGAAAAAGCATCCATCATTTCAATTTAATCCATATGTTTGGACTGTGTAGACTCTCAAATTTGACATTTCAAGGCCATTGCCACTAATCCAAACTTTCAAACGAACTCAAAATCATAACTGACAAAGTACGCTACAGAAAAAAAAACTTCAGTTAATCATTTCAGTTTGTTACGTCGCAGTTCAAAAAGCTGAAGAGTAGTTTGTCTCGGGTTCGTATCTGTTCTGTCAAGTTGAGTTTGCCGTACCGTCTCGTAGGAAAGTGTCGGCAAAGCAAAGACAGCGGACGACTCCAGTGAGAGAGTCGTCTGCTGAACGCGGTTCAATTCTCCTCTGGATGGGAGCCACATCCTCCTGCTCTGCTAAAGCTGCGTTGGCTTCTTGAACCTTAACAATAAAAATAAGATTAGATTATAAACCTTTTACGTTCTTTATGAAATGACGCCACTTTCAAACTTTTTTGCAGCCTTCTTCTAACATAGACGAGGGAAGCAACCGTTCTTTACCTTGCTGGTTGGCGTGGTGATGGCACGTTTCTTTCCAGAGACTCTACTCTTGCGGATGCGCCTGAAGCTCTGCCGTAAGGATTTCTTTAAAGACTTGACTCTGGAGAGGGGACCTTCCATGGCCAGGGAGTCGTTTGGATGGAGCGTACACCTGGAACAACAACGTGTGATGAAAAGGTTGTGGAAAATTAAAGTACAAGGGGCTAAACAGATATATACTAAATGGAAAGCCACAAATTATCATTGGTAGTGCGTCCAAAAACTTGCCTTATACGTTATTAGTCAAATGGTTTAAAGTTTTTTCAACTGAGAACAAATCAGACATTTGTGGTCGACTAATGCCACCACTTTTTCAAGCAATAAATAAAAATTAAAAAATGTTAACTGGAGAGAACTTTGTAAGAACTTTGTAAAATACCAGGAATATCCACATAAAACAAAAACTTGCACAGATCTTGACCATTAACACATTTTAAACTATGGAAAAAGGTTGGAAAGCCCTGACATCACCTATAAAATACATCTAAATAATTACTCACGACCTTCTTCGCTCACCTGGCCAGCACGGCGTTCCTCCTGTGGTAGTCGAACAGACCGAACCCGTGGCTCGTCCCGAAGGCGATGAGGTTCCACTCCGCATGTAGAGCCACCGCGGTGACGGAGGCCGGGGGCATGCACTGCACCAGCACCAGAGGTTGAAACCCGGGAGGGAAAGGCGGAGGTTTGAGCCGCGGGTCTAACCGGTCGTGTCCTTTCCACGTGAAGCCCTCTCTGTCCTGCAGCAAGTCCACCACAGCCACGTCCACCAGGTGATCCGATCGCTCGTCACTCAGCCCCAAAACTATTACCTTTTGAGAGATTTGTCCGGTAAGTTTTGGTTTTTAAAAGGTCCTATATTCCGTCAAGAATTTGGTAGTACAACATGTTTTCAGTTTGAGAGAAAATCACAGTCTAAATATGCAGGATTTGGGTGTTAAACATGTCCAGAGTTGTTTTTTTTTAATTCATTCACACATGTTTTTGATGAGGAAATAACATTATAGCATAGATCAGAAAAGAGCGTGATATATACTCTTTAAACTTTTTTGTTTTTATACAAGTTCTGTACCTGTCCAGCAGTTCCAGCCACCACCAGTTTGTTGCTGTACTTGCACAGACTGATCTTCTGGATGCCGAGTCTGGGGTCATCGCTGTACGGGTCAAAACAGCCAACCTGCCAAAAAAAAAAAAAAAAGAGCACAGGAAAAATTTGAGTTGTATGTCAAGAAAATGTGACAGTAAATAAATGATAAGTAAATAATAAATCACCAAAAGATGACCTGTTACTTACACCCATCAGAGACATTTCCAAAACATACTGCATAAATTAGATATTAGGTTCCCATTTTTGTATTTTTCTCAAGTTAATGCATCTCAAAAACAAACCCACTCTACACTGACCTCTTCAACTCTTTACAGATTTCTTTAATTATTACAGCTTGCTTTCAAATATGTGTAAGCGCAACTTCATTTTTCATGTCTTACCACTAGGACTGGGCGTTATGAAATCAACCACAATTCACTCCTCGCTTTCAATATTAATTTTCTGAACCGTGAACTTAAACAGACGTAATACAGACTCTAAACGAGACGGTATTGTACTTAACTGCTAATACAAGACATACTTAGATCAAAGTGTTACCTTTTATTGTTTTGAAAATGCTATAATCGCGGAAAACGGTGTACGAACATGTTTTATGAGTCTAACTTTCTTTTTTTTCCCTGCATTAAGACACTCCCGTTCAGAGTGCAATCAACACAATCAGCGTACATCCCAATAATTAAACTACTGCACATCACATCAGGTTTGTGAAGTTGTTGCGTACAGTTTTGCGTGACACGGGGTTGTGGGCTGAGCATTGGACAAAATCTTCCAGCTAACCGTGAGGCGGGGTCGAATATGGCCCAGGAGAGATCATTAAATTACAGAAACACCCACAGAAGACATCCAAAACCTCTTCTGGCATGAGGATGAATGAATGAAACAACGTTAGAAAATGGTAGAAAGAAAATAAACACCTTCTAACAACACCATATTACACAAATTGTTACTTCCTCCTCTTTGGAAACACATGGTTTTGCTCAATTCAAAATATCCAAGTTGATCTGTGACAAGTAGAAATTATTAGAAATCTTGATCTCAGTTCAAGTTTACACAGCTGTACCTCCTACTCGTTAAAAACATGTACAGATAACCCTATAAATCCTAATAAAAAGTACATGGGCATTAAAGCCATAGTATAAATCCATACATTTTAAGCTAATTACTTCAGGGTGGAAAAGCAGGAGATTCACCGCCAAAACAACCAAACAACTTCTAGACATTTGACAGGTATGCAAAGATTGTTTATTTTTCCTTTGGCACATCTTTACTGCGCCAAGCTAAAATCTTCCTGACGCTCCTCCCTTCTCCCTTCTCCTTTTATTCTCCTCCAAACTCCGGGGCAGCCTCTTGACTCGCGGTAATAAAAACTCAGCAAAACACGTGCATCAATCTGTCTCTCGCACACAGCCCGAGACTCCAGCTTGTACTTGGGAGAGGAGGAAAGAGAGGCTGGTCAGAAAAGAGTGGGATGATGGGTCTGGTTTTCATTATAAAGAAAAAAAAAAAAAAAAGGGAAAGACTCTTTATCCCATACGAGGGCTGCATTCCTGAACATGTAGCTCGGCAACCGCAGAATACATGGGAAAAGGTGGGGGAAGCGACAACAGGAATGAACCGCAAATTAGCGAAACCCGTACGTACGCGAAAACAGAACTCGTACTGTAAATAATTTGACTCGCCACAGAATTATTTGAAGCCAACGCGACGCTAGAGACGCTACTTGTTAATATTCATCGCGTTTTGCTTCATGACTCATCATTCTGTAGCCTCCAGCGCAGCCTGCTTACACTTATAGTTCCTACTTCCTGATGGGCATCGCTTAGCTGCAGTTGTGCACAGAAAAGTGGGCCAGGAAAGCAGAATGTGAAATGTGAGGGGCGGGTTTGTCTGCGGCGCCTCTCCAGAACAGATGGGAGAAAACCAGGCCACAGATGTACTCGTCACTGTTCCATATTGTTTTCATTCTCCTGTTTGCAATGAAAAAGACGCTCTTTTCCAAACTGACCTAGAGTGCGTTTCAAAATGTGATGGAATTTTGTGGAAAGATTCGAAAGAAGAGTCGATGGCGTGATTTTTTTTCTTTCAAATTAGAAACATCTACAGTTTTTGTGTTCCTCATCTGCGTTAGGGCTGGAAAAAGTATTGAAAATCAAACACTAATCAACACTGCACTTGATCAAAGCGAAACAGGAACAACGAAGTTTACCATATCTACACATACATAAGGAATTAATCTACTCCTAGGACATTTGGCGTATGAACCTGTACATAAACATTTCGACTTAACATCTTGTTCTAGTAAAAGTTGAACCTAACTTAAGACGATTCGCAAACATTTCCTCACAAAAATCGACGGTGCCAAAGTAAAATCCAGTCGTTTTTATCAATTTTGTGCAGAATTCAGATGCAGCTGTACCTTTCTGAAGGGGGGCCACTCCTCCTCTTGTTGCATGTCGGGGTCGTCGCAGGGGTCGTGGGGGTCGTCGCAGGGGTCGCAGTCCGTGTGGAAGACATTGGCTGTGCTCAGTTTGTACAGAGGGGTGAGCGCCACACCTGAAGCATCCCAAAAACGCACCGTCCCGTCCTCATGACTGTGGAGACGGGAAGAAATGACAAGCTTGAATACATTAGCTGAACAACTACGTGTTTATTCCTGCTACTTCTAACATGTTTAAGCGATTCCTGAAGTAGATTAAGAGTATCCATGTGGGTTTAATCAGATGTATTTAGTCACTTCCACTTTCTAATTAGAATCAAATGTGAACCAAACTAAACACTGAAATAATTCCACCTGCTTTTCTGTATCCACATACCCGGTCAATAGCAGCTCTTGCTGTTTAGGAGGAGGCGCCAGGTTTTTCCCTCCACATATGGGCCAGCTCTGCACAAAGAGAAAATTTCACACAGATATAAACACTATAGAACACATACCTTTTGGAAAAGAAGATGTGACATGGAAAACATTCCAGGGATTAGATTTGACTTGAGTAGTTTCACACATCCAGATATTCAGTTTTATGATCTTATGTAAAAAGTTCAGATGGTGTTGCACGGTGTTTTTACAAAGTTCTAGACCGTCGGTATGTCATTTTACCAAACTTTTCGATATCTGTACAAACGAATAGTCTATAGTTGGACATTTACAAGTCGGAACATTCAGAGTCGGGATGTCAAAAGTATCGAAAATCAGATACTCTTCAATACCCACCTTCAACATGGAATAATTTACAAAAAGTCTTGAAATTACAAGAACGTAACAAGAATGTTGAAAGGTTTGGAAATTAACTCTATGATTTGTAATTTGCTTTTAAGAATCAATTTTGTGATGTGTTGAAATGTGTGTGTGATGTAACTGTGCTGCTGTCTTGAACAGGACTCCCTTGAAAAAGAGATTAGTGATCTCAATGGGACTTTCCTGGTTAAATAAAGGTTAAATTAAAAAATATATATATATTAATTGATACTAAAACTAGTATCGAAACTAGATACTCATTTATAATCGACACTGAAAAGACACATAGACAAGTTTATGTCCATGGATCACTGTGAAACCTAACTGGACAACTGAGAAATTACACAGATATAAAAGTCACAAGATGAACTACACTGCCTGGCCAAAAAAAAAAAAAGTCGCCACCTGGATTTAACTAAGCAAATAGGTCGTCTCCTCCTGCAGTTGGTCCGGTTTAGGTTCAGCAGAATGAGGTCAGCTGACACCTGAATATACTGAATGTCCAGGTTATTCCATCAATGGATTCATCATTTTCACACATGGATCGTCCACCACAGAGTCCAGACCTTAACCCCAGTGAGAATCTTTGTGCTGGAGAAGCTTTGAGCAGCGTCAGACTCGACCAGCGTCAATGCAACAGGAGAAAAATCGAAACAGTGCCACAGTCAGTGCGTGACGTAATAAAAAGCTAAAATTAAAAAGCTAAATATTAGAGTGTGACCTTTTGTTTTGGCTAGGCAGTGTATAAAAGAACGTACTACCATTTAATGTTGAAAATCACATTCTATTTCTAAATAAAGAGTGTATTTGATCATCACTGTGGTATCAGACTTAGTATTGAGTATTGAGCCTATTCCTTAGTATCGAAATTGACTTTGAACCCTGAATTAGTGTTGTCACGATACAAAAATGTCAGAGTAGCCACAGGAACACAAAGGCACGAGCTATAATTGAATCCGTAGCACGACTGCCAGCGGCCTGTAATATTGGCTATGGGATTGAATTAAAACAACTGATGTGCGAAGCTGGTAACTGCCCTCACCTGCTCCTACACTTAACACATTATCACATTATTATGCACTGACGCTTAGGCTAGCCTCTTCATAGTTGAAACATTTACAGTTGGCCAGCGCATATGGCATTCACAATCACAACCAAAACAATCCACTTAACTCACGGGACACAGACAGTACACGGATCATATCTCATATCAGGCTACTCGCCGTACAGTGGGTAAGGTGTCCTTCTCATGTTAAGCAGAATCGTTATCTGATATGCATAAAGAATAAACAAAACTGTATGAAATATTAATCTTGCTAGGCTTATAGAACAATGAGGACATGCAATATAGAAATTCAAGGCTGCATATTGTGTTGCAAAGTAATATTAACACAATCTGTGCTTTTTATCTGTATTAAACTTTTTGTGGTTTATGTCAATCCAACTGAAATGTGTCAACTAATGCATATGCTTAAATATATGCAGATAAATATTACTTTTTACCCTTATTTAGACAATTAAAAGATGTTTTTTGTTTGTTTTTGTTTTAAATTAGCTCTTTTTGCAGAGTTTTACAATTACAAACAATATACTCAACATTCAAATTTAACTTCTCTTCAAAACAACATTCAGGAATCAGATAATAGTGATATTTTTGATAGATTTCCCGCCTCTAGTAACAGTATAAAGTGTGTAGTATGTAGTGTGTGTGGGTGTACTGTAAATTCTAAGCACTTCTAAGCTCTATGAAGCCAAATATAAACTTGAGTAACGCGCTAAAAAAAAAAAAGTTATATAAATCCAACTGGGTAACCAAAACCAAAGCTGCTTCTTCTCACCTTGGTCGTCTGCTGGCGGCTCTGTTGCGCTTTACCCGCATTGATCAGCCGCTCCCAGAGTTTGGGCGGCACGTTTGCGATGTGACAGGAGCAGGTGATGGCGGAGGAGTGAAGGGGAGCCAGGTACGGTGTGGGGAGGGTGGGCCAGCCGGGGGTCTGTAGATCTATGACAACCAGCTCCTCTTCGAGTAAAACTACCAGCGCGGTGGGGTCATCACACTCTGCAAACCAAGAAATATCTCAAAAATCATGAAATCCTGAGTGTATATCTTCACTAGGGCTGTAGGCTTTTAGTATTTATTCGATTAATTGAAGTCTTAGTCGAGCAAAATTTGTTAGTTGACCAATCATTTTATTTAGATTTAGAAGTTAGTGTGTGAGAGTTAGCTGAAAATTTGGTATTTCTTCATATTTCTAAGCAAAAACGCAGATTAAACTCACAATTTACAAGTTTATCTTTATATAAATAAATAGTTTCCTGGTACTTTTCTGCATAAATAGTTGCAGGGCATGAACTTCCAGGTAAAGTCTTGAAAATGCAGTTACATAAAGATGTGTAATCTTTCTGAAAGCTTTTGCCACAACACCTTTTTAGCGGACTAATCAATTTGCAATTTTTGTTTCTTTAACCCTTGTTCTCACCATTCTCCTGCTCTATACAGTGAACAGTGAAGAAATCGATGACTCTGGATGTGAAGTCCAGCGTGACGTGGTCTTTGTCTTGCTGAATGGTCAGACAGTGGCGATCGCCGTAGCTGGCTCGGGGCATCCCTCCACTGTATAACAACACTGGGGACCTGAAAACACATAGAACATATTAACTGCTGATCAGAATTTACATATAACTGCAAAATTAATAGGTGTACTATGTAAATTTAAAGGTAGAGGGTTTGCCACACGCTTGTTTCCATGAAAAAGTAACTGCAGTACGACATTAAACTTGTCTTTCTCGCATTTTTTTTTTACTTTTGGTGTTTTTTTTATTAGCAGATGCCTTGATAAAACAGGCATTCCTACTGTGAATACTAGAGTTAGGGTTAAACCATGACAGACCCTCGAAATAGGAAACTGACATAATCATTTCAATACGGTTTCCAATATAAAATGTCTTACCCCGTCTGCGTTGTCCTCCATAAAATCTTGTTAATAGCTTTGCACGGAAATGGCCCTAAAGTGACAACAAAACACAAAACGTTCAGATTATAAACTATAACATTTTAAGCCTGACATGTCGTGATTATTAATGCGTGACTTCACTATTTCTGGTCGAGTTCTTTATCATTGTCAGGCCCAGACGCATTAATTGTGAATGAGTTGCAGCTATTATGGAAAGTGTGATTAACTCCTTTCCGCTTTATGTCAAAGTTCTCACCGTATGGCGTCGTGGAGGAGACGGGCTGTGGGCTGCAGGTGTTGCCGCTGGTAACAGGCCAAACAGAGTAACTTCCATCGTTATGTGAACTGACAAACAGGTTACCCGAGCGTTCCCACACTAGACTCTCCAATTGCTGCAGACACAAGCAAATAAAGCCATTAAAAAAAAAAACCCGCTCTCCTGACAGGGCGTATTTGAATTGTCTGTGCGTCTCAGACAATTGGACACATTTACCCATCACAAATATGAGTTCATTTGTGTTATGCATAAATGAAATACCTTATTCCCCAAAAAGAGCTGCTCTACTTTGCACTCGCTCAGGTCCCATAGCACGACCAGGCCGCGGCTGTAGCCAATGAGGATCTTCGCCGGCTGCTGAGGATGTTCCTGAAGAGACTCGACCGGCCCCAGTGACTTCCCACATCTGTAGTCCTCCGGAAGACTAAAAGAAGACAAAAAAAAGACAAAAAACAATTAATACACTATATTTTTAATCTGTGAAGTGATGGAACATGACAACCTCTGGAATCATGCTAAACCGAGCTCGCGCCTGAAACCATATGTCGTTCCACATGGTTTCATTGTATGAGCTCATCCTTATAGAACTTTTTAAACAGTTTCAATGTGCTCTACAGACCCCCATAGTAAAGTGGCTGTGTATAAGGGAGTTTTTATGTCCAAAAGTAACATAGCAGGATTTAAGTATCATTAAGACCAAATAATAGACCTAATAATACTTAACATTTTAACTTTTACCCTTAACAAATGGGATATCAAGGTAGAAGAGCAGTTCAACAGGAGAATTTCTCACGATATTTGAGTTCACAATCTCACGACTCTCTTGAGATACTCCCGCTGGTGGAGCAATAACAAAGCAGCATTGAGGTTTGTGCTTTGGAGAAGCGTCTAAACAAACCAAAACAAACATGGCGATGTCGACAGACGTACACAGATTACAACCAAACCGTCTATTTAAGCGAAAATATAAGCTTTTTTGTTTGTGCTAAATGTGCAGAAGGTGAGGATTTGTGCATTTGTCCCACACTTATCAAATCAGGCCTGAGCCAGATTACAAAAAGTAGTCAATACTCCAGACTGTCAACAATTAATAAGTGTAAATTATAGAGTATTTCACTTTTATTTTTAACCCTATATCTACCTACATACATTTTGTCAAAGCATCTGGAGATTACAGAAGATGCTCGGGCTGGGAAAAAGAGAGGGGTAAATAAAACCACTGATATGACCAAGCTGCCTGCGGTCAACGGGGACTCGGGTTTCTATCCATGAGCAGATAGATATGAAAGAATAACAAAAAGCAACAACATGAACTCCTGGAGAATGTGAACGAGACATTCCTCTGAGGCGGAGGAGGAATGTAGAGAGAGACACGCCCAGAGGATCCACTCAGATGGACAGGAAAATGATGAGTGTGGAGCCTTCGCAAACAAGATTGCACTTTGTTGGATATTTAAATAGGACCTACCTCACACACACACGCACACAAACACAGATACACACACACACACTGATGTCTGACTGCGCTGCCCGGGTTCAATCTCTCCGGAAGCAGAGAGGCTGAAACATTCCCAACAAAGCCCTCCATTGTCTCTGTCCCTCAAGTATTTTTAGGGAATCCTGCATCCTGCCGCATCGCTCCAGTGATGAGCCCCAGACAGTGTGTATGAACGTGTGTGTGTGTGTGTGTACATTGGAGATTCAAGTCCGACACTTCCTCCACCGGAACAGTTCGTTTTTTGGCAAATGGTACAAAGCCACAGTGTCCTCCTCACTGATTTGCACACAAGGCGTTATCAGGGTGCTCATTAGGCCTCTGTTCTGCCCGCCTCCTCCACAAGTCGAGTTAATGAGAGGTTTGAGAAGAGGGAAAAATAACACAGCTGAGCCTATGGTCTGATATGCTGCCAGTTATTGTGAAAGAACTGAACATCTAAAGTTGACTTAATGTAATCATTATGAAACAGCAAAGGGTTTTATCATGTTTGTGTAATAAATTCCCGTGGATCTGAGCAGTTACAGGTCAAAAGGTTTAAGCTTTGAACTTGCACATAAGCATGACCTGCTCAGCGGGAGAGGTCAAAGGAGGAAATTAGTGTTTACAAAAAAGAAGACCACTATTCTCAGTCTGTCAGTCTTGCAGAGTAGACTGACAGACTGAGAATAGTGGTTGAAGTTACACTATTCTGCTCTGCTCTGATGTAAGAGAAACACATTTTTCTAGGTTAATGCAGGGTTTTAGGGCTGTGTCTTTTAACTAGAGCTTGACATATTAATGGTGGGAGATTTCGTCCATTTTGTTTTCAGGTTTTGTGCTTTTAAACATTTTAGAGAGAGAAGGAGAGATTAGAAATGACCTGACACAAATGCACTCCAGGTGGGAATCAAACCCAACTGCAGTAGACAAGGTGCAACCTCTACTGAAGCAAATGATGAGGTCATGTTAAAATGATGTGCGACAAGGACAAAGAGTGTTTGTGTGTGTGTGTTTTTAATAATATTAGCAACACAGTGTCAATAAATATGATATGTGAAAAGATTGTTGTTCACACCATTGTAAACACCAGAAACTGAGGAAAATAATTATGTTTTTAAAAAATGTGTGAAAGTATTTCTCACCTCTGCACCACCAGATCCTGCAGTAGCGTCTGGCTGTCCTTTAGTGTAAAACTGGAGAGATCTAGAACATATACGCCCCCTCCCTCTGTCCCGATGCACAGCAAGTCACATGGTCTCAACAGGAGCAGCACCGTCACCCGGGTGGCACTGAGGGACAAAGTTTGCATTTTTGTCAGTTTTTAAGAAAATAAATTGTGGGTGTAAGGGGTTACCATTTCCTCACCTGCAGCTCTCAATGCCCGGTCGCCCTGGGAGCACGTAACTTCCCACTTCCTGCAAACAAACCACGCCCTGTCTTTTAACCCCGCCCACTTCTTTAGGCGCTCCGGCCGCGAGCTCCCACAGGTGGATGGTGTTGTCGTCCAGCAGGGACAGCAGACGACCCTGATAAATATAAATAAACACATTCAGCACAAGATTTGAATAGGAATTTTGAATGCACTTAAAGCAGCGACGTGAAAGCGCTTACCTGTCCGGGCAGAAAGTGAATTTGTGTAACAGCAGTGGTATCTTTGTGCAGGCCGGTGAACTCCACACCTGGGGCTCCATATCTGTAGGAATGTGGTTAAGGACTTGGAGCAATGGAATTTATTAAACTGCAAATTTTAGTGGGTGGCTTGGATGTAATATTCAACTAGCGAGGGTTGGGTTTAGAGATACTCAAATCTAAAAATGTGTCACTTTGATTTTTTATTCAGTAAGTAGCACGCAAGATACTCAGTTAAAAGTTAAAAGCAGTCACCGAAAATGTGAAGAAGCGTATTAAAAGTGCAGATTTCTAGCTATAAACAAAGTGAATCGTGCTTGAACCAAATCTAAAAACGAAGATGGAATAAATATTTTGTATTTAATGTTATATTCCGTAAGCAGCACACAAGATACCAAGTTAAAAGCAGTCACTGAAAACGGGAGTGAGCCTATTAAATGTGATGATTTCTAGCTATAAACAAAGTGAATAGTGCTTGAGTGTCATAAAAAGGGGAGAAATTAGAATGCTGCAAATAAGGTCTGGGTAATTTCCAGCAGCAGATGACGCAGTTAGCCAAACCACTGCCGCGTATGTGCACTCATTACGGGCGCTCTCGATTGTTAGCTTGCTAAATCAAGCTTAACTGATAGAATAAAAGAATATATAGTATTTACACGAGACTAAGCTTCAATAAAATGTTTACACCTTGGTACAACCACACACTGCAGAGGACGCACTTCTGTAACTTCTAAGTGGTGGAAGAAGTACTCAAGTGTGTTAGTTAAGTAGAGAAACAGCGGCTAAAATGTTTAATTAAAAGTAAAAGTATCATATGAAAAAATATGCTTAAGTAAAAGGATTGATGTATCAGTTTTTGAAGTACCTGAGTAAAAAAGTAAAAGTTTTTCAGGCAGATTTGGAGAACCATTTAAAACCTATTTGCCTTTTTTATTTAGAGATTCCACGTACTCAAACACGCTCAAAAATAATCCCTCAAAACAGCAGTAATCCAGTTAAAAACGTAGTGGAGTAAAAAGTACAGATACCTACTTTCAAATGTAGTGAAGCAAAAAGTACAGATACTCGTTTTTGAAAGTAGTGACGTAAAAATGATTCAGTGTAAAATGTAAACGTGTAGATATCTTTAAAAAAAATTTACTTCAGTACAATACTTTTCCTTTTATACTTTATTACCTCCCACCGCAGCGTTGCTTACATAAGTCTGCAGGAATGTGGATAAAAATGCAGATAAAAAGGTCAAAAAACACAGTATGCAGCAAAGAGGTGCAACAATACTTTTTGATAAATACATTCCCGCGTTATAACTGGTTAAATTCCAACCAGACTTCACAGACAAAGACTTGCGGGTGCTCTCTTGAGGCCACTGATGTGTTTATAGTAAAATTCCTGGGCGCTGTCACTTCCCATAGGAGTATCGCACTGGTGTATCGCTAGTTTTATTCACTGCAGTAAAACATACCACGGACAGCTGGGGTGGAGGTGTGAGGAACCTATTCACTCAAAGGTCACAACCCATGTTCAGAATGTTGAGACAGAAATGTAAATCTAAAAAGGACACAAGTAGAGACTTTCTACCAACTTGACAGGGTAAGTTAAACACAACGTTTTGCAGCAAGACTAACAAACTCGGATACTATTCCTTAGTTTCGAAATTGAGTTTGAAATTTTTGTATCAACCCCAACAGACGAATCCGACCTCTTGAGTGCGGCAAAGAAACAATGCAGTGTACATAACTCAGAAAGTCCAGACAACAGTGGTTTGTGAGTGTATTACAGCTATGTAGCAACCGCCGCCGCTCAGTCATCACAAAACTACACACACACACTAGTCTTTAGTGTAAAAGCATGCTAGAGGAGCTGTCACAAACTGGAATAAAAAAAGACCACTAATGACTATTTAGGTCTTTGTCAGGGGAGCCTTGACATTTGGCTTGGTCCTGGACTGCAATCGCACCATTAGCTTCTCGGGTTTCAGTCCATTTTAGACAGAAAAGTAGCTGACGGGAAGCTACGCAGGAGATCAGCGGGATGGGTATTGCTATTCGAAGGAAATGCAAACTCGGAGGGCACATTTTGCGGCGCTTCCTGTTGATGATGTCATACTTCGCCGCAGCTGTTGAGGGATTTCCCAGTTGTGATGTCACCTGGAGTCCCCCGGGTTCTCAATGTAAACTGTAAAGCTCCATCAAATCCTCCCCAGGCCACAGGAGCTTACCAAGTCCACACTGTGAATCGTGCTGGACAACCATGTTAGCGCCCGTACTGCGATTTTTAATATACTTTAGCTAGCTGTAATGCGTTTTGTTTAAAAACCCTGTACAGAACTCTTTTTTTTCCATGTATTTGCATAAAATTTATCTTGCCCCACTGCAGATAAATTGTATAAGTAGCTCTTGAGGTCAAATTATATTCACCGTGTGCTGCCTGCATCTAATTTAGCATTTTATTGTCTGATAATTAAGACGTGTATGTTATGATGCTAGTTGTTAGCGTTACCGTAACCACAAAACTCTGCTCTGGTCTTTGCAAGTAATTTAAAGCACTTAAACTCATTGCAGTGAATAAATAAAATGTGAGGAATGGATGTGAAGAATAAATTTGGACTGATGTAAACAGTTTAAAATTAACTAATTCTGTCTCTCACATTTACAAGACAGTAAAAATCACAATTTTAATTTTATTTCCTACATTGCTAAACTATAGAATGTCTTGCGTCCCTTAAAGATAATTAATAAACTAAAAGGACAAACTGTTTAAATGTACAAAAAAGTACAAAAGAAAATGGCAATGCTCAAAAAACTGTCTTTTACTTATCGCATACAGCAAAATAAACATTATGTGAGGTGATGATACGCATTAGATAAGTCTCAAATTCTAATGATAAGAGAAAAAAAACAAAAAACAGATGACAGCAAAGGGTGTAAATTCCCAGGATGCTTTGCCAGAAACAACAATAACCACAGTTCAGGAACGCCAGACCCTACAGGCAGTTGGGTCAGTGCCCGGCAAAAAAGATTCGATCTCCCAATCAAAAGCGGCTTTCATAACATCAAAAGCCAGTATCTTTTGCATGCTCGAACAAGAAGAACCAAAAACAGGGGAAGGTAGTAGCGGATTCATTCAGCCAAGTCTTCTGTACACACAAACTGTTCTGAGGGAGTGATATGCAAAGATATGACGCAGCAGCACTCCCAAGAAGGCTCTAAAACTCAGACAAAAGAAGCCTACAGTAACTTGTAATCACTGAATCAATGTCTCCTCCTTCCACACACACACACACACACACACACACACACACACACTAGGGAGAGTGTGATTGCCCGCTGAGGCAGAGAGGGGGAGCGTTAGCCGGGATAAAGCGATTTCACGGTCTGAATACGGACTAACAGAAGGCATTGTCCTCCCAGGGACATGTCGGCAGCAGCCAGCGCACCCTCCTCTCACACACACTCACACACACACACACACACTCACACTCGTATATAAATCTATGAGGTGCTCGTGAAGATAAGAGTGGACAGTGGACAGGAAGATGGGGATGAAAGCAGGAGATGACCACACACAAAGTCAGACCAGTGTAGCCAGAGAGAAGTTCAAGTTTGCACAGCGTAGACAAACAGTGGGCTTTAAATCAGGGGTCTTCAACGTGGGGGTCGTGACCTAGAGGCGGGGCATCGGGGGTTCATATGATACTTAGATCTGCTTAACATATTTATAATGCTTTAACTTACCCAAAATGTACTCCTAATTACACTATAGAAGCATATAAAATAATTCTAAACGTGGTGTATTGTGTTTCTGTGCCATTATTATTATTTTTTTTAACTGTCACACATCTGTAAACGAATAAAAGCAAGATAGAGAATGTCATACTGTGGAACATTACATGAAAAGCGAAAGAATATTTGGTGTAAAAATGTTTAAAATGAACCAGATGCCACACCCTCTCACAAACCCCGGGGCCTAAACATGGTCGCCCATTGAAGTCAATAGACCGGGTTCAATGGAGCGTGTCATTAGTTTAGCCTTTAGCGGCTGGGTACATAGGTCCTGCCCTGCCCATCGACCTGCCCATCGACCACGCGCAACTGAGGAACCGCCCTATGAGACTTTGTGCAATGAGAGCGTCGCAACCAGGAGGAACGGTTGCAAAGGAGGGAAGGGAATAATAAATAAATGATAAATGATAATGTTTATGCTTCCCCAGAGTTTCTGAACCATGTTCTAAAACTCCGGTTTGTTCATGACTTCGGCTCGTTCACATCGCTCGTACGCTCGTTCATGTCGTACCACATGACCGCCCTAACCAATCGGCGCTTGAGTTTAGCTAGAGCGGGCGTAGAGCTTTGCCGAAGCTAACAACTAAAATGTGTTTAAGACAACAGAACTGCGAAAAGTGTGATCTGAAAATAGGTAAAAATTCCCACAAAATTTATCATTTGTGAAACCTGTAGGTGCCCTGTCACTCCCTGTCACTCGCTGTCACTCGCTGTCACTCGCTGTCACTCGCTGTCACTCGCTGTCACTCGCTGTCACTCCCTGTCACTCGAACAGTTTGTGATCACATTTCACTCTATGAGAAAAATCCTTTCTGGGCAGGAGGGTTTTTTCCTTGTACCAATGAGTGTCCACTAATGCAACTCGAGGCAGCTCTCATCAGCAGGAGCCTATACAGTCATTTTAATAGATCCATGCCCCTCCATCAAACAGGCGCACGGTAAACTTTTAAATAAAATATTCTTTATAAATAGAGATGGGATAAACGTCACTACTGATCATTACAATATACTCAATATACTCTGTCTATATTCAATGTCTATTACACTTCAGTTTTATTATTTAAATGATTAGACTAAACCTGGATCTGCTCCTCTGTTCTCTCCATCGCTCCAGCTCCTCCTCCGTCTTCTCTACTGCTCTCTGCACTACAGGCAGACAGAGGAGGAGTGCTTCTGGCTCCTTTTTCTTACTTTAAACTAAGTTATGGATAAAGAAACCCTAAATATTTACTGTTGCATATTTTCCAATCAGTGTTAAGTGTCGAAAGCGGCTCATTTTCCTCTCTGTCCGTGGGTGAATTAGACGCGCGTATTGTATTTCACATTTTTTATTTATATTTTTTACCAACTTTAGCACTGATTATTTATGTCAACACTGGTCCTACCACTACAAAATAAAAACTGGGGCAGAGTTTTAAGTGTTCTCTCCGAAAATGTGAGCAAGTGTCTGTGTGGAGGAGTTTTTTAGCTACAGCTGCTCAAAGATGTGCAACTTTCCAGAGCTTGAGCAAGACATAACCCTTTCACGCCTGTGCCTAATGTATAGACGCAGGACAAATACACGCGTAAGATCATTTTCCCCATGTGCGCACAGTCTCGTGGCAAGGTCTTGTCCCAATCCTTATAAATATGTATACTTTTTGATTAGTTGCAAGCTGCAGTAGTGCGCACCTTCCCTATTGCTGTGGATTTCTAAAGAATGTTGTGTTTGTAAGCCTTTATACTTCATCCTTTCTTTTTAAATTACTATCAAAAAGGTACAATTTAAACCTCTTCAGTTCAAAACGAGCCAAACATTTCCACCCACCCGCTGAAGACACAATACCAGCTCATTTGCATCCTCTTAAACTGGCACCTCCCACATTCACCCACTCCACACTTTTCTATACATTCAACCTACTTATTCAACCCTATAACCACAGTACTGGTACATGCAACGAGCAAACGCGAAAGAACGTGACAAATATCAGCTACATTTTCAACGATACACGGCTCATTCCTAAATGCTACAATATAAATGTAATATCCACTTAATGAGAGCAAACAAACAAACTCTGCAGGACAACTCACAGTCCTAACGGCCTCCAAACAAACTAATGTGAAGCAATAGAAAATTAACTGCCAACTGTGACACGAACACACAGTCGTTTAATTACGACTGAAAAGAACTGGACCAAACAAGCAATAAAACTGTACTATAAAAACGCTCAAGACTAAAACAATGGAACTTTCAGCTGGCCTCACTGGAGGGTGGTGTCATTTTAGATATTTTTGAGGTCATTGTGAGTCATCGTGCAAAAGTCCAGATTTATCCACAATGTGACACAGACTAAAGATCAGTTTGCAGCCAACAGGAGACAGACAGTGTGAGCAATACACGTACGCTCTGTGTGCAAATATTAGCAGAGTGGAGAAATCATGATACAAGCCTCAAGGTCGACGTGGTTTTGGTGTTATTCAGCACGTACGGGGTTTACCGGACATGACAAGGCGAAGATTATTATGTACAAGTGCGACCTGTTTGTGAAGTGTTTATACGTGCGGGGGAAAGGCGAGACTAGGACGTCCATCATGAAAATATGGAGCTCGACAGTCCCACCCACTTCAAAGTACATTCTCCATTCAGTTTTCCCATAGACTTTTCGAAAAATTTAAATATCAAGAGCGTGACAAAGGCTAGTTAGCAATGTGGTAACTAGTATCAATACCGCTGTTTCCAAAAGGCACATTTAAAACACAAGATTCTGCAAAATGTGTTAATAATATCCATCCCTTTTTTTCCGTTTATCTGGGGCCGGGTCGCGGGTCAAACTTTTAAAACTGACTTTTTTTTTTAGGACAGTCTATGAAAAAAATGAATGGGAAATTTACTTCTGGAGCTAGGATTCGGGCAGTCACTGTTGAGCTCCATCGATCTTATTCTGCACCACACACTTTCGTCACTAAATACTACGAAACCGCGCTTTCATTGTGGTCGCACTCCCAGATAAGCGGAAATCGCATTCATTTAAGAAAGGAAAAGGTTCTGCGGATAAAGTATGATATAAAGTAATTTCAATGTTCATGTGCATCAAGAAGACAACAATGCACTGATTCTCTGCTGATCCCATGCAAAATAATACAGCCTGAACAAAGATGCCAAACAATTTCCAGAATAAGGTGAAAAGCCAGATCTGCTTCAAAATATGGAGTAACAAGTTCCAGGATAGTGCCTCAAAATTAGGCCAATAAAATCAATACAATGTTCTAATGTTTGACCTTTATTTGTGCAATGCAACAGTTACATAACATATTCAGGTCAGTGTCATCTCTAGTCAATATTATGATTTTTATGTTGATGAATTATACTTTTTGCAGTCAATTATATCCACCTCTCATAAGTTAAAAAGGCCGTAATACCAACATCTAAGAAAACTCACAAATTAAGACTAAAACATCCAATTTGTCAGCTTAAAGTTCTTTTTTTTTATACTTTAAAACACTTCATTTCTCCAAGCGCCTCTCATCCCAGGCGAATGCAGAGGTCGTCATGGAAACCAGCAACTCAAAAGCCTTCTTTATTAAGACGAGACTCCGCAACAAAGCCCTTACTCACTCAATCTGCACATCGCGACGCACGGGGAGGGTTAACCCGGGGCAGCACAACATGCATTCCACCAGAGACTGACTCCTCAAGACCCCCCCTCTCCCGCTTTCACCCCCCTCCGTCCGTCTCTCCGCAACAACACGCAAAACTCCACAGCACATTGTCCCCATCTCTCATATAAACCCCCCCTCTGTCGTTCCGAGCCAAAAACTCTCATGGTGTAATATGACGCTGCTTTTGTAAACACTGAAAAGAACATGTAAAAGAAACGAACTGGACAGAGGGGAGTTCAGTTGGCAGAAAAATTTTAAGACAAATCTCATGTGAACGAGAGCGTGCGTGCCGGGATTTCAGTCAAAGGAAGACCGCAAATGTTGAAAAATGTTCCAGTCTCTTTGTAACTGTGTCAATAAAGTGCAGTTCAAACCCGGGCTGGACTCACGCGCTCCACGGTTCATGAGTCTGAAGTGTAGAGGCTAAACACAAACGAGCACATACGGTCACAAAACTGTTAGTAAAAATGTACGGAATATGGAGCTAAACGCGCGATGCCACACGACTGTACAATTCTGAACATCTCTAAGCTTGATAACCTAAAAGTCCTTTCATTACGGTACCTGCCCATCTGTCAGAAAGATCCAAACAAGAAAGAAATCCACGAAATGATGCCTTTAGAGTCGATCTGTCATAATAAATACAATATATCAACTTATTGTTCAATACATAACAGATGGAACAATACTTTTTGGGGGGCAATATTTATCATGGGGACTTTTTCTTTGTACTAGTGGGAAATTTGTGGGTATTTTTCGATACTACGATGAGATTTAAGCTGTTGAGGTTTGAATTAAACTTCTATGATTCATAATATATGTAAATTACAGGTAACTATGTGTTTCATTGTGTTATATCTTTATTGCTGTTCATATTTTTTACAATTTTGTACATTTAGAATACTTTTTGGGGGATTATTCTGATTTATGGTTTGGTTTCAATATTACCGATTATCCTCCATATTTACTTCAGCAATATATTATACTTTATCATGACTTTAGAGATTTTTTTTTAGAGTTTTGTCTTGCTAGCTGCTACTCATCTTCAACAATATGCCAACATCAGGACTATGCTCGCCACAAATACAAAATACAATTACACAATGCTGTTTTAGCATAAAAACTAGTGCTAATAAATGAAAGACGTCACAAATTTGCACTTTTCCTTGATTCATCAGCGTTCACCACAAGCGCCTTAGCATAACCTACACTTTATATTGTTTTTAATATTGCTTGCCATTGTTCAAAGTGTATCGTTTATATTCAGCTTGTAAACCACTTTGCTCAATTGTCGTTTTTATATGTGCTATAAAACAAAATATGCTTGTGTTTATTAATAAGCCACAGCAAATTAGACGCATAAAAATGATTGCGTCAGCGTCAGAACGTCAGAAAGTTGTGCCTGCCCAGGTCTGACGTGCATTTCCAGGCATTTCAGTACGATTTACATTAACTTTGTTCAGTATAGGACTGTAGTCGACTATAAATTTAAATTATCTTTCGTCTCTACGCAAACTACACTTTCAAAACTCAATGAAAACTACGCACACAGAGAGGTACTAGTGAACCGTGTCTTCATATGTAAAAAGGGAGATTAAAAACTTGATTCACTTCAAAACTCCAGCTAACTCAATTCTCTTATCTGCCATTGCGCTTTAAAGATCTTTATAATCCCAATAAAACAACTGATTTAAGACTACATCAACTGATTCATCAAATAACTGCATCCCTAAATCCCTAAAAAATATGAATTTGTTCAGTAGGAATTTGTTCAGTACGTATATTCCCTCAGGATATACATTCCAACATTTGTTTTTTACATTCTAGCGGCAGAAGGGAGTAGGCTAAAGAGTAGACTAAACTGCTCCTACTAATCAGTCATGGTGTAGAGCAGGAAGAGTAGCATGGATGTACTTTAGCCTCCTCCGTCTTTTCACACTCTCTGCTCTTCAGTGCCACTGTTTATCTGCCCTCCTCCTCCTCCTCCTCTGCCGCCTCCTCCTCCTCCTGCTGCTGCTTCCCAAGTGCCTGGTACGGCCTGGTCTGTGAGAAAGACAGAGGAAAAAAAAGAGAAGGAGAGAGCGCCCATTCTCCAGACTAATGCATTACCAGCATGTAGCGCAGATAAACATGCACCTTCATCTAGAATGCATGTACACTGATGTTTTGACTGAAGTTAAAACGCCGAGAGGTTCGTGGCGTTCATTCCAGCTACGCGGCTCTGCACTTCACACATTCCCCAAGTCAGACACGCGAGACAAACCTGAACCATGTGAGCAAAGCACAAAAGCTAGAACCTCAAGAATCTACAAATACCACAGTTTCACCTTAAAGCGTGCGTCGTTTCACCTCATGAGTGACCGAGCATTCCAACTGCACAATATATCGCAAAATTATTGTTATCGAGAGTTTGGCTTACGCATCGTTCATATAACAGGAAAATCAAGTCAAGGTTCACCAGGTTTTAGGCATGAGCTTCTTTATTTTGCTGTAAATTTAGCTTAATTTAAGATGAACTAAACTGAAACCAAAACAAATCTAAAATGGCTTAGAAATAGAAACGGGTATGTTGACCTGCTGCACTCAAAACAAGTACGTACAGAGCTGTGGGCGGGGATAGGGGGCAGCGGAAAACATATTTTGTGAGCGATCAAGCCTCAATTTTTTTTTTTTTTAACCTTTATTTAACCAGGAAAGTCCCATTGAGTTCACTAATCTCTTTTAGAGTTACAGTTACATCACACACAAATGGATTCTTAAAAGCAATTACAAATCATAGACTTAATTTTCAAACCTTTCAACGTAGATTTAAACTGAACTATTGAAGTCAGTTCTTGTCATTTCAAGACTTTTTGTAAATTATTCCATGTTGAAGGCGCAGAATATTGAAATGCCACTTTACCAGTCTCTGTGCGGACACTCGGGACAGAAAGAAGCTGCAGTTTTGTGATCGCAGAGCGTAACGTCCATCTGTTTAATGTTGAATATACGTACATAGATATGGAGGGAGCAGACCCATAATCCCTTTGTAAATGAGCATGTACCAGTGACTTAGTCTGCGAGTGTCCAGTGCTGCCCGACCAACAGCGTGTGTACAGTTCACAGCGTTGTGTCCGAGGCTTACAGTTTGATAAATCGTAGAGAGGAATGGCTCAAATCAAAATATAACTGCGTAAACGAAAGATTTAAACCTGATAAACGTTGATTTTTCGTATGTTTCGTATGACACCTTGATACAATTAGACTAAATGAAGTAATGAAGTAATTTTGGGAGTATTTTTTGTCTGATTTAACCTGCATTTTCAGTGTCAAACCATTGCTCCACAAAAAAACAAAAAAAAACCCATTATATTGTTATGAAATACTGCCTTTGTGCCCCATATTACCAGACAACTAGACAACTGTAAAAGCGTCTGAACAATCCTCTGGGAATCTAATGGAGCCCGCTACAATCAATAATGTCACCAGGCATACGCGGCGTGGACAGGCCATGAGCTCATCGAAGCCGCTGGAATCTCTGACACTAGTGACAACGCCGGGCCAAATGATGGTTTACCGCAGAGGCCAAACCGGCACTCATCTCTGCGCACTAACTGTTACTCAATGTTCCATCTCGTCCTGTGTTCTTCTTTAAAGGCACAGTCGTAACGTGGGGGCATGGGAGGGGAAACGTTCCAACTGGTCTGGCCGCAAAGTCACGATGCATTTGTGATACTGGAGCAGATACGTGAGGTTTTTAGTCGGATGTTGCATTTCACACAGGCGTATAAAGTTGCTGGGTGAATCAATCAATCAATAAAAGGAAGTGATGCATTATTAATCAAAACTTTTGCATTGCGGCCAAGTTTAAGCATGTATGGGGTTGACGAGAGTAGTTATAATTAGCATTGGCAAAGTTGTTAATACTAATAATAATAATAAATCGATGTCGCGCAGGTGTGATCCATCGCAAAAGAAAAATAAACTCTGTAAACTGCGAAGTGTCCACAAGTAATCTGACCAGAAATGAAGAAGAGGCTTAGACAAGCAGCCAAACGTCTTCACTCCTACAACGTTTCGTCCAGTTGACAGATATTGTTATTATTCACAAAAGAAAAACAAAAAGACTAATAATAATAATCGTGAATGAGTCTTAAAAAGCACTTTTTCGGATGCTCAAAATCAATTTACAATAAAAAAAACAACTGCAAAATCTGTTACCGACACCAGTGTAAGCCAGGGGAGTGAACTCTTGCCCAAAGAAACAACAACAACAACAACAACAAATTTACACACTTTAGGGGCAGTTCAGGGGCAAACGTCTCAACTCTGAGCCATCACTGTCCAAACAGTTGCAATCACAAATACAAACTGCCTATAGTGAAGCAGGTTCCATTAATATTTACTGCACAGTTCACCAACCTAAACCCTGAGGTCTAAGGTGTGACCATGTTTTCTAATGGAGTTAAATTACAGTGTAGCTCACTCTTTGCACAGAGGTAATTGGTACTGTCTGTCAACTACCAACTAAGTGTTCACCCGATGCTTGAGTGTAGACAAACCATTTCGGGTTCAGACATAGCGAGACTTAAAATATTAGCGCTTTAAGTGACAGAAGAGATGCCAGAGTTGATGACAAACCAGAAGGATACACTTTGATGGCTCCCGACTTGGTACCAATGGCCATAAGTTGCAGCTTGGGGTCAAAGGCCAAAGCGCTGGGCTGGTGGGGGAATCCATGCTCCACAGTCTGCAGGAGAGACACAGGAGACACACGAGAAACAGTTTAACGCATGAAAGTTGAAAGTGTAGTGCAGTTTTTAGTTTGCGAGGATGTAGAGATGTAACTATAACCTAAATATTGTGATGTTGTATCGTTAAAACTCTGCTAATAGTATCGTGGGATGTCTAAATATATTAAATCACAAGCTGTTTTAGCTAAAAACAGAGGAAACTACATAGACCATGGTCCTTTGCTAAGTTTCAGTGCAGACAGTGTGATGAAGTAACTGTTAATAAGCCTTTAGCATGTTAGATTATCACAGCAAGACTCTAAAATATCTCAATAAATATCCTTCTACGAGATGCATATTGTGAGATTGGACATTGTTGCATCCCGTCTAAAATGTCCCTGCGCGTGCATTAAATGTCCTGTGCTGTCAGACTGTTTAACCAGCGAGGCGTCTCAATGGGAGGACTCCTTTTAATAAAACTAGAGAAAAGTTCCTAAAAGCTCCAAACGCAGACGCATGACCTTGTAAAATGGAATTAAGATAAATTCACGACTTTTGCTTGAGTTCTTTTTAAGAGACGGAAAAAAAAAACAGCTGGGGAACGCGTGCAAATCTAAAAATAACAGGAATACACAGTAGGAATAGGGCTGCAACTGCAATATTAAGCACTGTCAAAGTGGAATTTCAATTTGAATGTTCACAAATTGTAAAAACGACTTATCCCTTACAAAAAAAAAACATAAAACTACCGGTAACTAAATATTTTGCCTTAATGTAGCGTACATAACCAGCTCACCCTGTAGTTTAGACCACTATAAACATGTTGGAAATGCATGAAATTCTTAAATTGGTTAAAAATTAATATTTTCCAAGCCTTCTCTCAAATGTTAATGCTTCAGGAGATGTTTAAATTCTGTTCTGGGAAATGAACGTCGCTTTTAAAGATGTTGTGCCTTTGTCTGTGATCTAATGATAATCTGTGACACCTGTGGATTATTATTTTATATTATGGACATTTTTAAATTGCAATATTGATGTAAAAACAACTTACTAAAACAAAAAGCCTGGTAGCAAACCGCAGATTTTTATTACTTTTTTTCCAGGCTGTCTACAAAACGATGCTAAATCCTACAAAGCATGTGAAAATTTATAAGTACAGAGCAATTTGTGTGTGGTAGAGCTGTCTGAAGTTTGGAAAATAAGACACTAATCTATACTAAAAATAGTATTGAAACTAGATCCTCATTTGAACAGGTGTCGATACTAAAAGAGTCGCATTCACAGGACAGAAATGAACCTTTCCTGAATATCTTTAGAATGATCTTGAGCTGTATCAGAACACATATAAGACACAGATACAAGGACACATAAGAATATAGAAGAAAAGTACTGCCTTTTAATGTTAAAAATCACATTCACAGGGTCTAAAGAGTCTGAAATTTTAGTATCATGACAACACTAGTGTACAGGGGGTAGGGATAAACGTACATTTTGAAGCAATGGCATCTTGATTGCAGAAGATTACTCAAGCTTACTCAAATATGACTCATTCTACATGCAGCTTTGATTGTTTTCCTTGCTCATTTACCCAATCAAAACATGTTTAACAGCCCTCAAAAGTCGATTTTTGTATAATATATCCTCTCTAATTGCAATTGCTACGAAAACGCAATTCACTTTTTCCTTCTTCAAACTTCCCAGACCCCTGACAGAGCTTCGGGATCAAGTGAGGTTGAAAAATTAGAGCTGGACATAAAGAATTAACCCTTTTCTTTTAAGTCTAGACGTGAGCGTTCATATACAAACAGGGATAAACCCGATAAAGTGACATCAAAGTAGCACTCCTGTTGAGAGACCACCTCTGATAGTTGTGGCAGCTGGTGTCAGACCCTAAACAATGCGTGAGTGACCCAGCACATTGCAACACATAACTGCACCAGATCGGGACAACAATGAACCGACAGGACCAAGAAGCACAATGGACTCGCTACTATCAGGTTTAGGAAGGATTCAGCCTGTACTTTACACCCATGGACGCTGAATTTGTGATTAAAAATGAAACAGAGCTGCAAATTTTAAGTCAAAATTCGTTGCAATAATCAAATCACAAAAGCTTCAACTAATTATTCAATGAAACAACAAAATATTCTGTCAAAATAAAAGGAAAAACTGCTGACACTGCAGTTTAGATCTCAAACAAATGTTCTAAAATGAATGTAATTTTTGTATTAATTATCTGATTAAAACATCTTCTATTACTGGACATGTTGAAAATGCGTAATCTGAAAAGAATTCTGACTTAAAATTTGTCACAAAATTAAAACACTTCCTCCAAAATCCTCCCTAGCTTCCAAAATCTGTCCAGTCATTGAAAACGTACAGCTAATGTCAGTTTACATCATCGGTGCAAATGTAAAATTATGCTTAACACATTAACACACAGACACGTCTCTGTGCTGTAACTCTGTGCTCTACTTTCTACACGGTGACACAGACACTGGCCTCACCTCAGGTCAAGGCCACTGGTCACTTCAGGAGATATAGTTGGCAGCAAATCCTTTCAAAAGCAACTGTAATACGATACACAGATACTAATACACCCCTTCAACCAACAATGAGTTTTGTCAATGACCTTTGTGTTTCCCAAACCAGTTTAGCAGCAGGTATGAACATGTACACCGGTATAAAGCTGAGGGAAACGGCACAAGCATAACCTGGACAATAAAGTGCATTTATGTGTGGATATGACGCCTAGAAGGTCAATAGTGGTCAGCACAAGTGGACCTGGATACCTACTGGGTCAATAGTGGTCAAATTTGATGCCATTGGGGTCAGTATTGTTCAGATATGATGACTACAGGGTCAATATTGGTCAGATAAGATGCCTACATGGTAAATAGTAGTCAGAAATGATGCCTACACGGTCAATAGTGGTCAGAAATTATGGCTAGAGGGTCAATACTGGTCAGATATGATGCCTACAGGGTCAATACTGGTCAAATATGATGCCTACAGGGTCAATACTGGTCAAATATGATCCCTACAGGGTCAATACTGGTCAAATGTGATGACTACAGGGTCAATACTGGTCAAATGTGATGCCTACAGGGTCAATACTGGTCAAATGTGATGACTACAGGGTCAATACTGGTCAAATGTGATGACTACAGGGTCAATAGTGGTAAAATTTGATTCCTAGAAGGTCAATAGTGGTCAGCACAAGTGGACCTGGATGCCTAGAGGATCAATAGTGGTCAGATATGATGCCTACAGGGTCAATACTGGTCAA
Source organism: Periophthalmus magnuspinnatus (assembly GCF_009829125.3). NCBI lineage: Eukaryota > Metazoa > Chordata > Actinopteri > Gobiiformes > Gobiidae > Periophthalmus > Periophthalmus magnuspinnatus. The sequence continues at coordinate 2,682,041 of NC_047133.1, forward strand.
ATGTGATGCCTACAGGGTCAATAGTGGTAAAATTTGATGCCTAGAGGATCAATAGTGGTCAGAAATGCAGCACAAGTGGACCTCACATTGACAGCCATCTTAACTAAAGTGTGGGATATAGGTCATGATCTCAGTGAAGCATCAAACCCCTGTAAGACTTTGAGGCTCTAATCCTGTAAAAGTGAGGCTTGGTAATCTCCACATAACACAATCTGATGCTCGTTAGCTCAGCTCGTGTAAGTTTGTGCCTCTGCTGCTGCTGGTTTGGGTCTTTAACACGCCATGAAACCCACTGGACCAGAGGGACACATCCACACAGCACATGCACGCACATTTACACACTTAAGGGCTAATTTAAGACATAAACGTGCATTTAATTTAAGATGAGTGAAGTTGCATGTAACATAAGTTGAATAGTAAGAGACAATAACAGGCCCTGTGTTGAGTTAAAGGGGCAGAGGGGAGTTTGAGCCCCTCTGTCCCGTTACTTTACCTTGTTAAAAGCGAAAAGCTCCTGTTTTATCTTCTCTCTCTGCGGGTCTGTGCCCTGCCGACGAAACCGAAACTTCATCATTTTGAGGCTGGAGCAGAGAAAAGAAGCTGCGGGGGAAAGAGGGGACCACCCGGGGGAGAGAGTCCGGGATTCACGGGGACAAACACGGCCGTGGCGCTCTGCAGGCGATGCTAAGATGCTAACGGACTATTAGCTCAGAATTAGCCCGGGCTGCAGCTGGAGCGGGGCTGAGCGGGGCTGAGCGGGGCTGTGCGGGGCCGTGCGGGGCTGGAGCTGCTGCTGCTGCTGCGGCTCGGCTCGGATCGACTCACCGCCCTCCTCTTTCCCCTCCTAAAGCTGCCTGGGTCGCAGTGGGTTTGACCACAGCCCCCCTTCCACTCGGTTCACACGGACCCCGTCATTCTTAACCAATGAGTGTGAAGAAATCTGCTCCCAATTATTCAGAAACACCCACACACACAGGCAGCGGCGCGAGGGGCGCTCGATTTGAAGCGCGGGGTACGCCGAATAAACGCACGCGCCGTTCGAATAGAGATAAACGCACGAGCGACAAACACGGGCGGTCCCGTGTATGAAATGAAACCACTTTATTTCAACATAAACATTTTGTAGTAAAATATAGGAATAAACATTTAGGAGAAACATTAACAAGTAAACAAGGTTAGTTTTATATTGTTTTTTTGTTTTTTTAAATACAGATACTTACATTTAGGAGAAATAATAACAAAGACAATTTAACTTTTTTTTTTTTTTAAATAAATACAGATATATACATTTTGGAGAAATAATAGCACATAAGCAAAGATAATTTTATATTATTATTATTTTTTTAAATACAGATATTTACATTTAGGAGAAATAATAACAAAGACAATTTTACTTTTATTATTTTTTTATAAATACAGATATATACATTTAGAAGAAATAAAAACAAGTAATCAAGTTTTTCTAGATACACATTTTATATACAGCATTTTCCATATTATATTAAAAAATACAATATTTACAACAACAGAATAAATACATTTTACGTTAACAAACCTATAGTGCAAAACATTTTAACTAGTTGTCGAATAGTGAATGCAATAGTTCCTCTCTTTACTACTCATAAACTCATAAATTTTGTGAATGACAATATGCTGCTTTTAAAATAACTAAATATTTGATTCTAGTTTAGAGGTAGATGTGCAAGAAGTGTGCTACAGCAGGGTGATCTCACTTGGGGGCAGGGTGAGTCTCTTTTCTCTCACTGACAGCAGGTTTTCCATGTGCATTGCAATGATTCGACATAACTCCAAGCCCTAGATGAAAAAATGGAACAAATGTAGTTGAGCTGCATGAATAATAAATGGACAATATGCCCACACTGAAACCACACCTGCTCCAGCTGCAGCTGTGTGATCCTCTGATTTAACAGGTCTCCAATCAGGATTTCCACATACGGATAACTGGAGCCAGAAGTAGGTCTCTGGGTTCGAGTTGACTGGACTTCCTTCAGAGGGGTACGCACCATAGCCTCCTGTTTTAAAAGATGTTAAAAGTAGATTTTTAAAAATGTAATAAAAATCAAAAGAAGAACTTGCAAGTATTTGTGTCTAAACTAAGTGAACATTAATCAAATCATAATGTGGAATTTGAGATGGTCATTATACGTCCAACAGGGGGTGCCATATCCTAGTCTAAAATCTATGTGAACTTCTATGTAAAGTTGGATATTTGCTGCATTTACTAAAGCTGTAATCCCCTGCTAAAAGTTTTCTTACATGAGTGTCTTTGTGGAGGAAGTGTAGTCCGTTCAGATTTACCGCCAGGATGCACGGGGCTTGGACAGAAGCAGAGCTGGAACTCTGAATGTAGAAAAACGAGGAGCCAAACATCGGGAAGGCACTGACCAGGCCTGAGGATTAAAAGAAAAACAAAAATAAACATGACATGATGTAGTTCATACATTTCACATCTGCTATCAGGATTGTACTTTCTTTCTTTCTATCTTTTTTATGTATTTATGTATTTCTTTATTCATTAATTAATTTATGTATTTGTTTATTTGTGTACTTGTTTATTTATTTATTTATTTGTTTATTTGTTTATTTATTTAGTTAGTTAGTTATTTGTTTATTTATTTATTTGTTTATTTATTTATTCATTTATTTATTTATTCATTTATTTATTTATTCATTTAGTTATTTATTCATTTAGTTATTTGTTTATTTATTTATTCATTCATTCATTTATTCATTTATTTATTTATTTATTTATTTGTAAGGGACCATGTACAAATTTATTAATCTTACAAAAGAAAAAGTGATTTGTCCCAGATTTAGCCTCTGTTACTTTCCATCAGTCCCTCTGAGGCTAATCTATGTTGTATAAGGATAAGAAACAATAGCTTGGAAAAAGGTGAGTGTGTTTAGGATAAGAAATCAGTACATCAGGTCATGTTGGGCAAAAAAGGATTAGACAAAATGAGAATTATGAAGGAAAAAAGAAAAAAAAACATGAAACTAGTTGAGAGAAAAGTATAGCATGTGTATTAGTCTGTATTATTTTACTCTGACTCAAAAGGAAAAAAAGGCATTTACCCAAAAATTGAGCTCTGGCTTGATGTGGGGTTAATGGCTGGACGTGCTGCATGTGTTGAGTCACCATGTTCAACCAAGGCTGTGAACCTTGTTTGGAGTAAAACTGTGGGGGGACAGACTCCTGCACTTCACGGCTGCACAAACATTAAATCACAGTTAAAAACACACAATAACAGGAGTAAGTGTAGATACATTTTGTTGACTCTAGCAGTGGTTCTCAAACTGGTGGTATGAGAAGTTATAAAACCTTCAAGGAGACAAGTAGATGGTGCACACTCTCCTCCAGAAAAGTAACATCGTGCACAGACTAAGACTAATCCATATTTTTATTCACAATTGAGTTAGTCATCACTCACAACTACTATAATTAAGTCCCATTTCTGACATGGTTTGGCCCTAGTTTAGGCCTAAAGATATCGTCTCACTCCTCGCTTTTGATCTGGTTGTGTTTTTCTTGGGTGGTACTTGATGTGTAAAGTTTGAAAACCACTGTTCGAGGGTTTTACGTGTCTTTTATACGCGCTTACAGGGTTGGCAGGTAGATGGTATCTTTGGCACGATGCTGCAGGGCTGATAATCTCGCGATCTGCTGAAGATGTTGATCGCTAACATTACCTTGAGGGACCACACTTAACAAAGCTTTCAAGTAGTCTGGCAACACCTAAAACGGCAAAAAAATACAATCAAGACAATGTAACAGAAAGTATTCAAGTGTAAACATTTGTAGTATGTACCTGGTTGTAATGCATGGTGACGTAAAGTTCATTGTCCAGTTTTAGCGGTAAACTCCATATGACTCTTCGGAACCACAGACTGTAGTTGGCGTCCACTGTCTCGGCCTCTGTAGTAATGTCCAGGATGTATTCGCGCTTGTTTAGAGGCCGCACATTCTGACCTATAACGCAATGCAGTTCAATATTAAACATCAATTAATCCATAACTCATTTATTTCTGTTTTTATACCTTTGTGTGTGACTAAAAACACAGCGTATTCATCCAAAGCTTCCTCCCTGTGCAGCTCCATCTCAAAACAAAGCTCTTCAATGACATCCAAAGCAACCTAAGGCAAGTTCGGTTACAGATAAATAACTAATCAAACAAAACTTATTTATAATTTACAGTAGAGTTTAGATTATTCATCATCATACAGAGCATGTCTTGATTTTTAGGTGCCTCTCAATTCCACCAGGCAACAAGAACAGCTGCCTCTTGGAGCTCCTCCCGGCCTGTAACACACAAAAAACAAAAATGAAAGAAATTACAAATGACTTAAGAGGAAAAATAAACAAAACGCAAAGGGAACATACGAGCATTGCTTTGATTTCCATGTTGTTTGGATATTTGATACGTCCGCCATATTGAAAAGTCCTCCGCAGGTTCTGCTCGCAGGCCTTCGCGATACCTGCAACAAAAACATAGTCAATGTACTTTAAGAATCTGAACCTGTTGTATTTCTATTTGTTTTTATTGTACCTTGATATTGAACACTAGGACCAGAACATGCATCGAGTAGAAACTTCATGAGGAAAGGCTTCATGACATCGGAGCAGCGATGAAAAGCTGTCAGGATGTACAGCAGCCTCCATCCTTTCTGACAACTCTCCCTAAACTCACAAACACAAAGCAATTCTTCAGGATGGATGTTTTTTTTCATGTCTTGAGGTCAGACTTGTAACGTGTTGTTTGTCTTACGGTTTGGAGCTAGTGTTGGCCGTGACCTGCTTCATCACTTGACAATACGCTTCATCCTTTATCAGGCCATGGTCTCCACTCAGCTGGTAACAAGTTATTGGATTTATTATTAATTACAAGTAGAATTAAATGTATTATTACCATTTACCTTCAGAATTGTGGTGACAACCTCCTGTTCTGTTAAACCTTTTAGTGGATAATCTCCCATAAACTTCATTATGGCTGAAAATTAAACATTGTTAAAAACCGTATTCTGCGACTTCCATAGAATTTCGATCTTTAACCCTCTGATGCATGAATTATGAAAGCCTTGGTCAAGATCTTTTTCAGAAGCGTTTTTATTCTCAGGACATGAAACAACATTGTGAGCTGCCTGTAAAAATGAATTAACTTGTGTTCTATTTGAAATAAACAAACACAATGTTTCTTTTTATGCTTTGAAAAACATTTCAACAATTTGGGGGGAATTTCAACACTGTATAGGTGCAATGTTTAGGCCTGAATAAGAAAACCAATCAAAACTAAGGAAATGTACTTGCAGTTACACCGACTGACCACTGAATTGACCTCAATGGAGTGTGGCAGCAGAGAGCACTCTAGAGGCTGATATGCAACTCCACCATTTAAACCAATGCATTAAAGAGAAAGTTATGTTTTAGTAGCTGTCCACTGCAGTGACCGCTGTGCACCAGAGGGTTAATACTCTTCACTCACCTAAAAAGATATCTGTGGCCACTCGATTCATTCCACTGTCTGAGAAATCAATCAGGGATTCATGTATTGGGGACTAATAAAATAAGGACGACATTAGCACATATTAGAGAAAGAAAGAGAAATAAACAGTACGTGTCTTGTTTACCTTTGAGAATTTCACCATATCTGCTGGGTCCTTAACCTCCTTACCCTTCTTTGCTTTCTGATCACTGTGGGTAGTTTAGAAAAAGAAGTTTAAGCATGATTTAGTAACATATATGTTGTTGAAGCCTGTGCATTTTCTGACCTGTTCCTCTGCGCCTCTCTGAAGTACTTCCTGGCAAACTCAGACATGTTATACTGACTGCTGTGCACAGGCAGATCATCCAGGTCACTGCTTTCCACAAACATCTTGGCCTAAGTAGATGATGTTTATATTTAATAACACGTAATTCGATATGTACCGGCAAACATCATGAGTAATAAACGTTATAAACCTCAGTGGAGATGTCAAGCTCGTTCGCTGCCACTGCTGAACCCAACGCCACAGCAACAGTAGCAGACGCAGCGACCCGCCCCTGTCTGTCTCGAGGTTCCACTCTCTCCGGAGGCAGGACGAGAAAGTCTGGGGCAGCCACAGGACGCACATATTCACTCGGGAACACGCCTGACTTCCCATAGACAGCTCCAAATCTCCAGCCTGGAAGCAACCACAGGGTATTTAGTGAACAGACGGCAAAGAATTACTGGGTTAAACGTCCAAATAACATCGGATTCATTTTGCAAACATTCTAAACATAATTTCCAAGGGTCTCACTGCTATAATTAGTCGTGGTTCCAATCTATCCACATTAAAGCGCTAAGTTAAGGTCATATTTTGATTATATTTCCTGTAACGGATATTTTTACAGTAATGGAACTAATAGTAAATACCTTTTTTTTTGCGTTCTTACACTTTTTGTCCTAGGCAGATTTAAATAAAGCATTTTTCAAGAAGTTAAAGAAGCAAAGATGCGTTTAAACAACTTAGAAAAGCATAAAAAACAGCCAAACCACCAAACCATTTAAAAAGCGAGAAGGAAACCAAACCACAGCGCAGCAAAGCCAAAGCAGACACCATCCTAAACGCACACAAACCCACCAAACTCCGGAGTGTCCCGCTTTAACTCCTCTAGAAGCATCACCTTTTTTCTTACTATGCAGCCATAAGATTTGCCTGAAGAGACAGAGGTGACAGGAGCGGAGCGTTAAGCGAAGAGAAGCATCGGACAGGTGCCCCGTGAGAAACGTATGTCTCACCAGAGTCGAGGCCATTCATGTTTTGTAGTTTGATGATGTCGCCTTTGTGGAAGCTGAGGAGGTTTCGGTCTTCGGTAATGTAGTTTCTTATGGCAACTACATACTCAGAGTCCTAGAAATCACATTAACAACATGTGAAAACGTACAAATGGCAAAATAATTAAGTGAAATTAGTTATTATATGTGGTATGTTTCTAAAAAAAAATAGGGCAGGGAAAAATGTGTCCAAACCATAAACTGAATATTTATGAACAAAGACTTTATCAACATATTGTTTTGTCGACATTTGACCTTTTTGAGCTCCGTGAGGAAATAGTCAATCATATGTTTGACTTGTGGGGCTTTGGCAGAGAACAGGATCAGCTTCTCGTTGGTCAAGTTGAACTCCAGCATGTTATTTGACGGAATGGATACAAACAGGATGTCCGTGTAGCTGCGCAGGAAGTGAGGCACAAAAACGGGACGTACGTGAGACGATGAGGTTCAAAGTCAAATTTTTGGTCGCTTGACGGTCGATCACCTGTACGGTCGCAGTACTCTGAAGTAGTCTGGGGAGTTAGAGCTGCTCCTCACCATTTTCAACAGTTTGATGCCTTTATGGGACACTGAGAGCACTTGTACGCCTGTCCCTACACTGCCCTGAAACACACAAACAAATTTAAAGCTTGTAGAATCATGTAACGTTTCGCAATGTGAAGATAAACTCACAGAAGCTGGGAAAAGTCGGGAAAAGTAGATCCCCCAAGTGTCTTTTGCCATTGTGACCACCTTCTTCTTCACGTTGTCGTCATACTTTTCCGATGGTTGTTCGATCTTGTGTTCGGCTTTTGTGTGGGAAAAAAGTTACGATAATAATAGAGCGAGTGTTTTTTGTTTTTCAAGATTAAATTGAGGCAAGAGTTTATACCGAAAAGAGCTCGCATCTTCTGCCTTTCCTCTTGAGTGATGCGAATGCAGGCCTCTGACTGAGTATCATGCACAATCTAAACGGATAAATATCAAAGCAAAACCATCAATCATGAAATAATAAGGAAAATAACTAATAAAATATCTACCTGTCTAAATAACAAGTCCAAAATCAGGGGGTTGTTGAATGTTTCTTTGGGATAAAACACCTGCAGACAAAATTTAACAGCTTTGGTCACTTTGTTGAACGTTAAACATATTAAATAAATCAAAAACTAGTCTCGATCAACACCTCTTTCCTCATGTAGAGTTTCCACGGCACATTTGTGTACGTGTAATAATCCTCACTGGTCCGACTGTGGAGTTGAGTCTGAACGGGCTCTTCTTCAACCGGCAGCTCTCTAGAGACTGGGCAGAAGTGTTTTATTGCAGATTGTGCGCATTTTTGCTTTGCCATTTTAATAACATAATAACATTAGCTCACCTGGAGGAGGGGCGGGGCTTACAGGTACAGTAGTGATGGCATTAGATTGCGCTTTGGCTGGTTTTGAGGCTTTTGGTCCGTCTTCTTTTTGTTGAGTGGGTGATGTTTTTCTTGGACTCTATAAGAAATACAGGGGGTGACTGGAATATTGGAGTATTTGTTCGGAATATTTTGATGTCCTGTAGCACGATGGATTATATTTGTAGATAAATGTGCTTTATTTTTGAGATAAGGTTAAGCACAATAATGCTTCAGCCGATACCTGACCAAACGTCTTTATTTAACGTATGTAGGCGTCAATAAGTTCTACATTTAACAAACAATAAATGAATGAAAAAATGAAGTTAAATATATACCGGTTGTGGTGGGTTTGCCATTTGGTCTTTGAGGATCTCCATTGCTTCATCGTGAGGGTCTGGCTTCTTTGCAAAACCTTTTCCATCACCTTTTCTAAAACAAACAAACAAAAATCACAGAAATATTAAACTTTACAAATGCCTGATGTGTGTATAATCTATAATAATTGTCTAGTTGTTTTGCAGACCCAGAGGACGTGGTTGAACCCGCAGGTTGATGCTGTTTGATGATGTCTTTAATGTCATGACTGGGCTCTGTGCGTTCAGTGTTATTAGGACTGGAGCGCACTACATCCTCAGGAGGCGGACCACGTGTTGGACCTGAACAAAGACGAATACGTTTTGTGATACATTAAATCAATCGACACAATAAAAATTAAAAAAAGAAACGATTTTGACTGAAACATACTCGTCCTCCTCGTGGGTGACCCTTCATTGTCTTTTGTCTGCAAACATAAAAGTGTGAAATGTTTATAGGCCATAAGAGTCATAAGAACAGCGCAGTGTAATATGTTTTTTTTAATTATTTGTCTTGGGCAAATGGACATCTTTTCTCTTTGCATAGCCTAGGCAGCCACAATCGATATCAATCAACACAATGATACAAGAGACAAGGAAAAATAAACAAAAACAGACAAGCAAAACACACACACAAAAAAAGAGTACCTCCGATTGCCCAAAAAGGAGTGGGAAGAAGAAAACTTATTTAATCCCACCCCCTCTGTTATTATTTCTTAACTTTAGCATACTTTACTTCCTTTTCATGATTGTATTACATGATTTGAGGTTTAATGTTTACTGACGGGGCTGGCGGTGTAGGAGAGCTGTGCAGAGTACGTGTGATGGTGAGTGGGAGGTGACTGAGGAGCTGGTGTAGATGGAGGAAAGGACGACAACATCTGCTGCTGAATGGCCATGGCCTGCATAGTCATCTGCTGAGCCTACGACGACATCATAGGGAATAATTACAGCATCAATATTTGTAAAACTGTTATGTGCCAGTAAATGCAGTTAGTTCATTGTCATATTATAGCCATAGACATAATAACGTACCAGTATAATGGCTTGCTGGTTGATGATGGCTTGCTGCTGCTGTGTCAACACCGTTTGTTCTGATGCAAAAAACACATTTATGACAAAATTATGTGACGAGAAAAAGAGCTTTCTATAAAATGTGATCTGGAAAAAGTCAAAGGGCAATAAAATAATCGTGTGAATAAAATATTACCCAAATATTTGCTTTATTTTCCATTGTGTTTTTGGCTCTCTGCATTACACTGGAAATTCATGCTGTCATTATAATTGCAATTTGAGTCCAAGAAAATAGATTCACCTAATTGAAGCCCATTTGTTTTAATCTATATGATATAAATGTAGAATATGGGCACCGTCATGTCTGAATAATGAGACAGTCGGATGCACTGCTCCAGAAAGAACGTGGTTTGGACATACTTTAAGCGTACTTTATATTGGTTAACCCAGACATAGATGAAGCTGAGGTGGGATCTCGTTTTATAGTTAACCCAAAGACAAGCATTTTTTCACAAACATGTTCTTGCACAGTATTTCAAACAAATCACACAAACAAAACACTGTTCATCCAACACTCATTTTATGAAGAGCACTTCACCACGTCAGGCCAAACATGCAGGACAACCTGGGTTTTTGTACCTGGCACACCTGTCATCACAGGTAACCCAGGAACTACAGACGAGGAGGGGAGGGTGCCCATCCCTGACAGCCCAGACACACTAGTCACATCAGTGTCTAGGACCTGAGCTGCCGCAGAGGGGGCTGCACGTGGGGGTGATGAGGAGGGTGAGACATGGGAGGGAGGGGTGTCAGAAGTGAGAGTCCTCTGGCGGGCGGGCTGTGGTCGGTTGTACTGGTGGTACGTGGGCGGCTCTGGCTCCGGTGGAGGCGGCTGCTGCTGCTGTTGGTGGTATTGTTCATGGTGGTGGTGGTGGGAGGGGATGGGCATGGTGGGAATGGGTGGCATCATTCCTCCTGCTACTGGGAGCACTGGCACAGCTTGAGGACCCACAGGTAACAACTCAGCATTAGTCATTTAAGCTTGTTAAACTTAAAACTTTTATTAGATTTTAATTAGTCTGGTCTGGTCCCTGCCTTTTTAAGTTGAACATCATCAAGATCATCATTACATCATTACAAAATAAAATAATTGTGTATGAAACAATAATATATGAATAGTATGTTTACAATATTCTGGAATTATTGCTTTCCCGTGTAGAAACTGTGTTGCATCTGCCAAAAGAGGTCTCTTAAATGATCTCTCTAATGCAGTTGCAAAGTGGACAAATTAGTTAGGCAGACTTCAAACTACTGGATCACTTGCTCCAGAGAAGAGTCGGAGGAGAGAGAAGGAGACAGACAATGACAGATCTCTATGAGCCAAGGTTAAATGAGTCATCTGTGGTTACAGTGAATGACTGTCCATACATTATGGATGTGGCCAGACTGCTCATTACAGCCTCTAAGTGACAGATTAAGTTTTGGCAGCTGCATAACTGTTTCTTTTACACGTTACACTGCCCTGTTCGTTGAGTATCATGAGTAACAAAACACATTACATGGATTAGTCTGAACAATGAAGAACTTGGTGAAATCAATGACAAACTCAGTGTAAAGTTCTGGTTTTACAAAACATTAAGCAAGTTAAATATTTTAGTGCAGAAGAAAAACAATCCTCCGCGTTTACCTCCAGGGTGTATTCCTGGTGGATACGGCCGAGTGGGTGCTCTGTTTCCTCTGTCCTCCTCCGTGATGCCAATGCCACCTCCTCCTTTCATTCTGGCTGACAAAGATCTTTCCATCTCCTGAAGTGCACACGTATAATTCATTACATAACAGAATGACACGGAGGAATTTGGCTGCACTATTCTCTTAAAATTCATCTTATATTTTCGTTTTGATTGTTTTGATTTGTAATTTCAGTGTGTCTTTCTTTCTTGTTCTGTAAAGCTCTTAACTCTTAAATTAGTTGTGCTTTACAAATAAACTAGCCTTACATACACTTTTCAAATTAACTGTCTGTTTTTTTGTTTTTAAGAGTAAAATATAATGGTTAAGACCATCCTTTTTCACATTAAACAACATATTTTACATTTTTAAACCCAGGCAGTGCTATAGCTCAACTATTATTTAATTTTTAGAGCAAAAACATTTGTTCCATTCGTGAAAATTAAATCCAAATTGAACAAATTGACACCCGAACATAACTTTCTTGGTAATTAGACGACAAATAGATCACACCAACACAGAATAACTCACTTACTTACAAAACATATGTCTAAATTTGATGTCATTTCTTATCAAAGGTCCTCAAAAACACGTCCATAAAAAGCCACTGTTTGCTCCTTGTGTCCTTCATGTTTCTTGGATTTAAAACACTTCGTCATGTACCGTGCCCGCTGTACGAGTCAGATACGGTATGAGGCTCGGTAACCCAATCATCCTTCTAACCGGGTGATAAAGTCTGCTCCATTCATACGCCAACGCAGGAAAGGTCACATGGGCAACCCGTCTATCATCTCTTTACTCCATTCACATACAGGGAGCTTAACTGGAGTGGAAATACACATCGTCTAAATACCGGCCAAATTACTGTGTCATACTGCGTACTATCCGTAATACCCACAGCTACTTCAGTAACATAACACAAGAGCAATACAGCTAAGTAAATATGGCATACAGCATTGAAAACATTATGAAAACGTGTTTGTTTGACTTAAATAAAAATTATGTTTAGGTGCAAAAAGGAACGTGCAAATAAAATTGACAGGGAAAGTAATAATACAAATGTAAATCATAAACAGGTGGCACGATAGTTAGAACTAGTCACTTTAATAAGCCATGTTTGCACTTTTTATTTTATTTTTATTAAGCATAATCTTTGTAACTTTATGCATGCCCTTATTTGTACTTATTCTGTGTTTTTATGTTGCACTTTATCACCAAAAAAGTTCGTAGTTTGTGAGCTGTGTTCACTGAAAATGGCAATAAAAGTCTTCTGATTCTGATTCTGATAATATTTCAGAATCAGAATCAGAAGATGTTGCCCTAATTATCATCTGAACATTAAGTTTGTGTTTACAACTTACAAAGGCTGCAAATTTCAAAAAGTGTGCTTCTTAAAAATGAGAAAAGTGAGGTTTCTGGCAGCAAAGAATATACCAATTTGTGGAATTCAAAGTGCACATTCGTTGTACTTACTGTGCTACTATCAGACAGAACAGGGTCAAACAGAGAGTCCAAATATCGGTCCATGCCTCTTTGAGTTTGACCATCACTGAAACCGTCAGATTCTGCAAAAAACACCCAAGTATTTTATATTGTTTAAGTTAGAAAATAATGTTTGTACTGTATATGACACCATGTATTTGTAATATATGCACCGTGACTATAATAACCATCAGATTCAGGGAGACTACGTGCAGGTCTGCTCCCACCCGGGACAGAGAAAGGAGAAATTTCCTCATCTGAGTCAAAGCCGCTGCCGACCATAGCACTGAAAGGTAAACATATATAATAGTTTTAAACATGTACAGATATTTCTTTAAGATAAATGTGACATAGTGTGTGCTTACAGGCCAGCATTAGCTCTGACTTTCGCTGGGTCGTCTGTGCTGATTATGAAGTAACTCTTTTGCTTGGGAAAATGTGAGGGAAGTTCCAGGTCTGCAATAAGGTCCATCACATAATCGTGCCCCGCCAACTCCACCCACTGGCCGTGTTCTTTCATTAAGACGGAGCTGCCCTTCCACCAGTCGGACACACCCCTACACACGCACGCACGCAAATAATTAGTAACTGTATGTAGCCGAATTGCTTTTTTAAAACTGTTTTTTGGCACCTGTGTCTCAAAATGTCTCCCGCTAAGTCCTCCCCACTGGTCCATGAGTGCACTGGACATAAGAAGGACCCACCTGGAAAAAAAGAAATATATGTGATTCGAATATTTGTGTGTAGTTTCGAAATTTTAAATGTTTTGACTTGTGGAGTTTAAAAGCAGAAAGCAATGAACCAGCATCACCTGATCCTGACAGGCAATAAATAATCAATGTCTTTGTGGAGTAACTGATACCCACAATAAGCGCTCGTGGCAAACTGAGTACTAGAGTTGGAAAAGACTGTTTACTAAATATGATATGACAAATGCATTTAACAAGACACCTGCGTTCTTCTTGTGTAGTAATTGAGACTCACAACACCATTTAAAAGAGCATAAATTATAACGCAGTTTCCATCCTGGTCTCGTGCCTCACCGTCAAAGCAGTGCACATGCAGCGCCATGTTGGCCTTCTTTCTGTTGGCCGTCCACTCCAGCAGGGACAGAGGGTAAGTGCGAGCGGTCTCTGTGCCGTCTCCAGAGCTGAACTGAGTCTTCTGACCGCCCTGGATCAGCCGGTGTTGCAGCATGGCCTGGTAACCGGCAGGAGCGTGGTCAGACACAAACCTGCAGTGATAAAAGATCTAGTAGTTACAATCCATAAAAGGACTATTTTCTTTTTTTAATAAATATGAAATCTCCTACTTGAGCAGATATTTGTCCATTTTGGCAGAAGGAGTGAAGCCGCACACACATCCCAGCAGCAGCAGCCAGCCTCTCTCGGCATTGTCAGGATTGATGTTTCTCCAAACCTGATTGACCACCTGAGCAAAGATCTCATCACGAACACCGGGCGAGACAATACCTCTCTGGATGATGTAATTCCCAAACATATTCTCTTGGGCTCCATTCAGATGAGGGTCCCCCATGAACCGTAATATCTGTAAATGCAAGGATAAAAAAATAATAAGCCAAAAAATATGTCGAAAAGAGGAAGGCATTTAAATACTGTAATGAAGACAACACATCACCATAATGAAGAGCTGGAGAGCTTCTTCTTTAAGATCCTCTTCAACTCGAGTTAAAGGCGTCTCTAATGGGGCCATCAGCAGACCAAACTTTGGTTGCTAGAAAGAGAAACATATAATGAAATACAGTGATCACAATATTGTGATCTATATACAGTATATAGAACTGTCACAAAGTATTTAAAACAAAAGTCACCTTGAAGTGAATCTGAACATAGCGATAGAAAGTGAAATTATTGATGTCCAAAGGGAGAGTGAGTTGAGTTTGTTCCTGAATATGAGGAGCCTGAAGCAGAGCCAGACAGTCCGAGTGCAGCTCCCTTCTGGCTGGAGACAAAATAGAAATAAAATGGTGTATGATGTTAAAAACCATGACATTTTTACAACAGACCAGGACAGTAACATGTCCTGGTCTATTAAATATATTCAAGAGCTATACAAGTCTAATATGTCATTATAAGAGACATGAGACATGAGACATGAGACATGAGACATGAGACATATGCATCTACATTAACCTCCTGCTGTCTGCAGTAATGCGCCCAGCTCTGCAGGGATCACCAGGTGTGTGACGTTAACCACTTCCCGTTTGGTCAACTCCTAAAGGAACCAAAAATATTATAGAAAAAACACAAATCTTCTCACTGTTTTATGATGTCCTTTTTTTTTTTTACCAATTCTCTTTTCCGTCTTTCCTCTTCTGCCCTCCTTTTTGCTGCAAACTTTCTCTGGAAATAAGTAAAATAAAATTATATGAATTGTAAATATGTCTTTAATTTGTGAAGTATTATAAGAAAAGATGTTTTTTCATGTACCTTGATGTACTGTTTGCGATTCACATACATATGGACTAGTGATCGGAAACTAACCAGACTTTCTCTCATTTTCACATAGCGCTTCCTGGAAAACAAATCATGATTTACATTCATTTTAAAAGAACATTATCTAAATCTAAAAGTATGAAAATACACACAGAAACATATTACTTTATAGTGAATTTTATATAGAAGCCAAATCAAATAAATGAGTAATAATCAGTGATGTACCTGGCGAGATAGCCTCTGCATCGGGCCTGGAGCCGGATCATTTTGTTACGAAATTCTTTGTAGCGTTTTCGGACAAAGAACATACGAGTGTATCGCTGCAGAGTAAGAGCAGCGAGGTGACGGGAGCGCTCTCGTTTACACTCCAACAACTGATAAATGTCTTCTTTCAGGAAGATCTAGAGGCATAAGTCCAGCCAATATTATACACAAATAAATCCTCATCACTATGTATTTTTTGTTTTCAATAGATAAAAACTTGCCTTTGTGACCCCCACGTGGTACAAGCCTGGTCGGAGTGGACACAGTTTGCTCAACATTAGGACACAGTTCTCTCCACTGGCTGCAGGAATCTGATGCACCCCCACGAGAGACTTGTATCTTCACAGCAACAAAAAATGTAGGTTAAGACAAAAGAGGCTTATGAATGACACATTTATATATGAGTAATACCTAAAGAGAAAGACATCAAATTGCATTCTGATAGGATATCCCTCTCTCCGGATCCTAATTGTCTCTAAGATACCAGAATGTCGAAGCTGGTGACTGACCAGTTCATCCTCAAACACACGCGGGTCCTAGAAAAAAAAATACTTGTGAAATAACAAGCAAAACAAGTTGATTAAATATATTGATCAATAAACTACCTTCAGATTATTTGGCTTGATACAGCGCACAAAAAACGGATTGCACCTGAACAATAAAAAGGACAAGAACAAATAAGAAACGTACCATAAAATGACCATAAAATGTTTCGTTACCTCTCCATCTTCTCCACCAGCTCCAGGAGGGACTGCTGAAACTTGCTGCTGACAGTAGACGCTTGGTATTTCCGTGTGACTGTGCTGCTCTTCCTCTTGTGACCTTTTTGCTGACCTATGAGCTCCAGGTGCGCCACAAAGATGTTGGACACCATCTACACACAGGCGACACACATTTATAGAAACAATTTGCGCTTGCTGTGCAGATGTTAACCTTAGATTTACCTTATTCTTGCTTTGAATAAACAGATCGAGAACATCTTGCCGGACCTGGTCATAGTTTTTATCAAGAAACTTATGAACCTGTATCAGTAACAGAGAAAATTACTAAAGAAACAGGCTTAAAATTTAATACTGTCCTGAAAATAATTGTGCAGATGAATGAATATGACGTGAAAACATACCTGATAAGTGACCCGTCCTGCGTAATGCTTGATACCAAACTCAGGAGTCGGCATCTTTGGCTTAATGTACAGAGGGTTGTGGACGTGGTGATAATGACATTTTTGTAGAAAGGTGTGGTCTGTTGCCTGACAAACAATTTAAATAGAAGATTATGAGCACAATCTAAAATATTTGTTTCAAGTTTATTGTTTTTCTTCTGTACCTGAGGAAAACAGCTTTGATCATCTAAAATTCTCAATATCCCATGAGGCTTTGCAGCAACAAGATCAATGCAGGGCTGGTTGTCACTAAACGGGATGTCTTGCCAAAGGACCTGTTCCCTGCTGTATTCTTCCTGAATATAACACACAAAAACTTATCAAAAGCTCTTTTTTTTTTAAACTTTGAAATGAATGGATCAGATGAAAACGCAGTAACTTTGTGCTGTATTTTTATGTCACCTGTTCTTCTCTGAAAATGATCCGATTAAAGAAAAACTGCAGGTATTCATTTGCATAATTGATACAGAGTTGCTCAAAGCTGTTGAAGGTCAAGTCCTGAAAATAAAAACAAAAATAAGTATTAGTTATTAACAAATTATAAGTGTCTAAACTACGTCACACTTACCTCAAAGCCATAAATGTCCAGGATAGAGATGGACAGTGTGTGTTGATGCGGATAAACCTGAGAGTTGATCTTCTCCGTTAACCAGTGGAAGAGCAGTGAGTACAGGATCTTGGCAACTGCATCTCTGAAACCAAAGAAACAGGCTAAAGCACAAAGGGCTCATGATAACAGCACTTCAGGCTATCGCATCTGCTCTTTCTTACCTGGCATCAATAGCACTTTCTACAGTAAGTGGTGTGAAAATCCTATCCCTCATTGTATCCTGTGGGGAAAAATGTGCAAAAAACACATTAATAATATGATTTAAACAGTCTAACATCATGGGTAGTGTTAGTGTCTGTAGTTGAGATGACAAAAACTATGTACGGACCGTTACTTTGTATGTGATGGCTTTCTGCAGCCCTTCAGGAGAGATCTGCAGAAGCTCCGACACCACTCTGATCTCTTGGGCACTGATCACTGTCGCCACCTCCTGGCCATCAGCCTACAATGCACGAGTGAACAGACGTGCCATTTAAACACGAGATACAACATCAAATAGTATGACAAACCAAATGCATACCTCATGTCTTTGAAAGAAGATATTTCCCAGATGCAGAATAGAGGCAAGAACTCTGAAGATGGAAGCCTGGTCCTCAGCAGCAAAGTGAAGGATTTCCATGGCAGCAACAAGTCGGCGGTAATCCTCTGCATCATTTTTTCCTGTAATCCCACAATCCCCTCCCTTTACGAGAAGCAACACTACAGATTTAGTTATTCATAAACGTCCCAAAGTGCAGATTTGGTGTAGTTGTACCTGATTGAGGTAATAGTACGTCTCGGCATCCTGCAGGTAAAAGGCTCGCTTTTGCTGTGACGGAAGACCTGCCAACATCTCGTAAAAGATATGATAGTTCCTCTCATCTTTGGCCTTGAAGTACAAGAACATCACTATCACATGAATAAATGACACATAGCATAAAGTTACATAGATAAGCTTCAGACAAAGTAAGTTACCTGAAAGACAATACGAGACTTCTCCAGCAGATACTGAGAGGTTATGGCACCACTGATCACTCCGCTAAAATTATAATTAATAGGCTACATTGATATATAAAATACAGAATTGAAAAATCTAAATGGAAAGGATATATTTTATTACACTTACTTTTCTAAAAATACTTCAATGTATTTTCCAAAACGACTTGAATTATCATTTCGCACAGTTTTGGCATTTCCAAAAGATTCCATCAGAGGAGCTGCCTCAAGTATCTTTAAGAAGGGAAAAAAAACTCAGAATCATTAAAGATTTACTGCTATGTGCTACTTAAAGACAACCACTCAAAAAAAAGGTTATTTTAAAAAGTGACTAATGATTGATTTATATGTCATTTTCAAAGCAAATCAAAACTAACAACAAAAACATTACAAACAAAGCAATGAGCCACTCTACACAGATACACCTCTACTAAACTACAAGTCGAGAAGCACAAGTCATGCAATGGGGCCACGCTACCTCAATCTTTGATGAGTCAGGTGAAAAACAGAATAAGTTGAAAATCAGGTACAGTTTTTAATGTTTAAAGGTTAAGAAATGCATAAGATTATACTAATGCATAAGACATGTACATACCTGTTGTGCAATGTTACTCGTGTGCTGAATTGCTGCGAGGTAACGAAGGACTAGTTTTGTCGCCTCAGTTTTACCAGAGCCACTCTCTCCACTAAACAAAAGATAGAAAAAACAAAAAAGCACCTTAGGGATAATAAATAAGCTATTCATTAAAGCATTGAGTTTATTACTTTTTATTCAGAGTTCATTACCCAAGATAATGTGGCCATTTGTCTAAATATTAGGCTGAAGTGATTTCCATTTTTGCATTGAACAGCTTGAAAGACACACTTGTTATATTCTACAGCTTAACACTAAATAGCATCATTATACACGCACGGCCGAGGATGGAGGTGGGGCTGGATTGGTGTTTAAGGACATTGGCACCTTGGACACATTACAGGATTTAGTTTCAACTCACGGGCTGCGAAACTAAAAAACTGGGCCATTATTGGTCACTGTACACCAGACCTCAGTTACCCCTTAACATGCGCTCACGATCACATGTACATGTAGCAGGCGTGCACACAGTACACACATGCTAGAAAGCTGATCTGCTGCTGGCCTAGACCGTGCTGGGCTTTCCTTACAGGGCCCATATTGAGCCACATGGAGCCTCACTGTGCATGTGAAGCGTTTGTGGCCTAATTGGAACAGCACATGTTTGTGTCCAGGTACACATGACTGTTCTCTACTGTATATGATTACATCTAAGTGCAGTTCCAGCAGATTTGCTTACTCTTTCTATATGCATGTGTGCTTTACTCATTCAAGAGATCAGTTTTTGACAGAAGCCTGATAGAAAGAGCAGGGCAGGAGTGAGAGATGACTGTATTAAGTTTGCTGGCAAGTAAACCACAGACAGAAACTCATGAATTTGCAAAGACAAAGTCAACTGGAGATGGAAAATGTCCTAAGTTCCATCCACATGTCTAAACAAGGTTAACCCCATGATGTACAGTGTACCGGCTGCAGCGCCACTGTTGACTCGTACTTTTGATCTATGTGGACTATGTGTAATAATGTACTGTAATGTAATCCTTTAAATAGCGCCAGTACAAAATGTAAATGCCTTTCTAATTATGATACATAATATGAGCCTCAGTATATTTTTCAGATGAAGTACAAAAATCACAGTGAAATACCTGATTATTATGACCTGGTTGTGATTGGCATCCATCAGTTTGGAATAAGCAGCATTTGCTATGGCAAACAAATGCCTGGAAACAAAAAATAGGAGAAACAATTGTTTCCAATTTCTACATAAAATAGATGGAAACCATGTTTGATGTGTACTATGAATCTAGAACCTATAATTACAATATGATTAAAAGTCAAACTTACGGAGGGTTCTCCCCAAGAGCATGGCCCTTGTAAAGTAGCACCATGTCGGTCCCATAGATGTTGTACATCCTGTAGGGGTTCACGGACACCAATATACTCCCAATATATGTCTGGCACAGAAAACAGATCATCAGCCAGTGTCTTTAGAGGACTGCAGTGTGTAGTGTCACATACATAAATGAGCTCCCTCTGAAATCTTGTCTTTATATTCAGCAGAACAGCGCCTTCGTGCATCTCCCTGTATAAAACATCAAAACATAATCAACACATAATAAGCCAACGTGGTTTAAGATATTTCTGTTCTATTTAAGGCAGCTATGTGATACAGAAATATGCAGGTTTTTAAGAATGAGACGAAGAACCCAGGTCAACTTACTCCAGTTGTGTCATATCCTCCACACCATCTTCTTCTCTTTTTTGCCGCTGAGTCACAGATGACAAGCTTCGGATAGAGTACATCTATAAAACACACACCTAGTTAATAATTCATTTTTGTTAGATATTTCACTTGATGCGACCAAAAATGTACTTTCCAGGAATGCAGGTTTGCAGATTGTAACATTGATGTTTTGAATGTGTGTTTGAAACAAAGTAATTGCAATACTGAATATTGAAATATTTATGCTATTCTAAATGTAAACATTTGTTTGAATACATTTATGAACTAATTAAGTTTCTTTTACCTTATCATACCAGTTCCCCTCCGGTTCTCCCTCCCTGCTCAGATTCCACTGTCCTTGATCCTGCCCCATTTGTCTTTGTTCTCGGAGGTCGTGTGGGATCATGAGCTCTCCGTCTCCATACATTGCCCATTCGTCTTGCATTTCCATCCCCTCCATTCCTGGACCATAAGCCCAGTGCTGTCCAGACCCTGCTCCTTGGACTTGTGGGGACACTATGGCATATGAAGGCAGGCGGTATGAGGCCCCCCGCAGATTAGTGTTTAGTAAGGCACCAGAGAGGTTAAGGCTGCGGGGTTCTGGGGTTCTTGGAGCACCAAGCCTGTTCATTATGTTGCCATCAGGAAGACGATATTTAGCTTGGCGAAGGTTTGGGTTTTTAGACAACGCATTTGACAGGTCAAAGGAACGGGAGTCTGAAGCTTGCTGATTTGGATTCATTAGGGATCCATCAGGCAGGCGATACGAGGCCGACCGAAGGTTCTGATTGCGTAGGGCATTGGAAAGATCAAGGGAACGTGACCCAGATGTTTCACCAGAACCAGGCTGCCTTAGGAAAGAGGTGTCTGGAAGTTTGTAGGATGCGCCACGGAGGCCTGTGTTTAGTAAGGCACCAGAGAGCATTGGCCCTGAGGGAGCAGGGGGAGAAGGTTGGTTTCGTGAAAACAATGACGATGCACCAGGAAGCTGAAACTTTGCCATCCGCATATTAGCATTTATTAAGGCACCAGATAACCCAGGGGAGGACACGGGACTTTGGGGAGTTGGTTCCTCCCTCCCTGGACGAGATAGAATGGAACCATCGGGTAATCGGTAAGAGGCCATTCGTAAATTAGAACTGAGGATAGAAGAGGAGAGCATGGGAGAAGAGGGAGTGACAGGCTCGGACACAGGCTCCTCTCTTGAGACTAAAGTTCCGTCTGGTAGACGATAGGTGGCTTTGCGAACATTGGGGTTTAGCAGTGCTGAGGAAAGCATTGATGACATAGGGGAAGGAGTTGGTGCAGGCTCTGTTCTCGTAACCAGTGATCCATCTGGCAAACGATATGTAGCCTGACGCAAACTGGGGTTAAGCAAGGCAGATGAGAGCATAGAAGAGGACAGAGGGGAAGGAGCTGAAGTAGGTGCAACAGCAGCTGCAACAGTGCTCTGGGGCATCCTCAAAGTGCCACTTGGAAACCGGAACATTGATCCCTGGATCTGGGAAGTTCGTAATCCACCAGAGAAAATAGGAGTAGTGCTAACACTGGCGTCTGGCTGATGAGTTGAAGGAGGAGCAGAAGAGGCAACAGACATTGGGGAAAGATGACGCTGAAGAGGTGAAACAAAGGAAGCATTACGCAGCTGGGATGTAAGCATAGTTGAAGACAGTTGTGGTGAGGATTGAAGAAGGGAGGCAGGGACCGTCGCTACCTGTGGGGTGTAAGAACATTTGTAAAGAGGTTAGAATTGCGCAGTAAAGGAGAAGCACTGAGAACAGATGAATTCTGCATTGACACATTGGACTGACCAAGAGAGTCATTGGTGTTCACCTCTTGGCTCACCTGTTCGTTGGATATAATTTGCTGCCCATCAGGCAGTGGTGAGGTGCTTTGTTGTAGAGTAGAGGATGTATTGTTGTTCTGCAAGTAAGGATTCTGAAGAGCACCTCCCAGAAGAGATGATGCAGATGCAAGGGGTGAGGAAGCTCTAGAAAGAGGAGATGGAAGTAAAGGAGCGGACATTACTTGCGGATTTGGTAAGGGATTTGCCAGCATCGGTGATTGTCCTGGTTCCATCATAGCTAGACCATGCTGGGGTACGCTTTGTAATGGTGTTTGGGGTGCCATGGGTAAAATAGGCTGGGGCATTTGCAGAGGTTGTACAAACATTTGTGAATTCATGCTTCTAAGGGGCAGTGGAGATGGAGGATGAGAAAACTGGTGCATGGGAGAAGCTGTACGTGTGGGAATCGGAGATGCGGGATGGCTCTGGAACCTGCGCACTGATGGTTGTGGAGATATAGGGCCATTGTGTTTTAAAGAGGGCTGTGGTGAAATGGGTACGGCATGAGGGGCTCTAAATGACTGTCTAGATTGAAGAGAGGACTGGTTTCTGGCCATACGGAAGGGTTGTCCCCTTCCCACAGGTCTATGAAAGACTCCTTGAGAACTACCAATCTGATGTGGTCCTACTAACCCTGTAGGTCGCGAGCCTGACCTCGCTAGCATGGGGGGTCCACCCCCCATCTGAGCTGTTGGTGAAGTGGGACCACTATGAATGGATGATCTAAAAGGAGCTACATGCGTGACAGGGGGTCCATGTCTACTCCGTCGGTTTGGATAGGGATTAGCGGGAGAGGGCTTGACCGCTCCCATTGGCACCTGTGTTCGATTTGGTCCACCTCGGAGCCTGCGAGTGGAAGCCCTGGTGGGGAGTGGACGTCTGGTAATCTGTGAGGGGGAACTGGAGGGTGGGCGATGAGGTGAGGCTGGTCGGAAAGCACGGGGTGGGGATTGAGGTCTGTCAGATAAAGGGGGGCTTCGCCTTGGGAGTGAGGGAGAAGAGGAACGCTTCTGTCTGGTTGTTTGATTTCTTCCTTTAGGTCGTGTAGATGGAAGGGGCACCGCATCCGGAGGGGGCTGCTGTCTAAAAGAAAGTCTTGGAGAAGGAGGCCGGCCTGCTCTTTTCCTGATTGATGCTCGGGGAGAGGATAGGGGGCTTGCAAGTGGTGATTGAGCCCTCTGTGTTGGAGCTCTTTGCAGACCGTTGCCTCTTCTTCCTCGTGCCAAAGACGGCTGTGTCCTTCCTGATATTCCTCTTCGTTGTTGAGGGGGAGAAGGTGGCGGACTCGGGGACCTTCGCTGCTCTCTTGGGGACATCGGTGGACCCCCAACAACTGAGGCACGGTTTGCAGGGTCTCTTCTATGCAAACGAGGAGAAAAACGAGGTTCGGGTTCCATGTCAGCTTGAAAATCCATATGACGGCGCGAAAGGCGTGGGGAAGCGCGAGGGGAAGCTGGGGCTAATGTTCGTACAGATTTATTTCTCCGTGAAAATTGTGGTGAGGGAAGAGGACTGCGTCTCACTGGCCTTGGTGAACTCACTGGTGAATGAACAGGAGAGCGCATTAGTGGGGGCATTGCCGGAGGGACAACATGCGCCATTTGGAACATTTGTGGATCTTGAGGAAGAAATGATGGCTGGTACGCAGGTGAAACCATATGTGCGGACATAGGAGTTGCAGGAAACTGACTTGGGGAAGCAGCCAGTGGAAGGTGAGCAGTCTGAGGAGGAAGAAACTGATTTTGCTGAAACATAGGAGAGGGCGGGAGAAGTGGCTGCTCATACTGCATATCTAGCATCATATCTTGGTTGTTCAGTGCAATTGAGGGTGACATGTGAGGAGGAGGAGGTAAAGTTTGCACATCAAGTCTCTCTTGTCCAAACATTCTCACCTGGGGTCTGGGGACTTTAAATTGTTCTGTTGTAAAGGGCTGGGGCACAGCATATGACAACTGTTCCTGTCCATAAAACGGTTCCATTTCAGCGTGATCAACATACAAAGATGGCTGGTATGAATTGTACATAGCAGATTGGTCGACGTATCCCATCACTGGATCAGCATATTGGCCCATAAATTCACCATAACCTCCATTCATCATGTCATAAGTGTCTGCATAGGTATAACCCATATTTGGATCAAAATAATCCTCGTATTGATCATATTGCTCATAAGGATTATGACCGTTGGCATAATTATAACTATATGGATCTGGCTCCATTGGATAGAGCATTTCATTATCACCATAGTAATAATCCATTTCATCTTCATAATAGTCTTCATATTCGTCATCATAATATCCATCAAATTCGTTGAAGTAATCGTCGTAGTACTCATCCTCGTAATAAAAGTTTCCCTCATCGTCATAGTACCCATACTCATCCTCCCACTCCTCATCATCATAATAATAATCCATGTCTTCTCCATAAGGGTCATAAGGGTCATAAGGGTCGTAAGGGGCATAGGGGTCATGGGTCATAGCGCGTCTGTGTAAGCCTCTAGGTCTCCAACCATCATGGTAATCTTCCTCATACTCATATTCATCCGCATCGAGGTCATAACTTTGATTGTGATAGTACGACGGCCTTCCCTTATCGTCCCTGCGGATATATGACAAGCGCTTTTGGCCCCGTTTTACTCCCGCTAGTCTGCCGTGCCCTTTCACCGTCAAGAATCTCCCTGTCAACCAGTTAGTGGCTGCAGCTATCTTTCCCAGTAGTTTGCTTTTAGTCTTAAACTCTTCTTCTTGCCTCTCCTTTCCAAACAACCCCTTGAATTTTCCTCCCATTCCCTTGGCTTCAGCTGCCATTTTCCCACTTTTCCCGCCTAAACCCGAAAGATTGAGTGTCTTTTTCTCTGTGTCTTTAGCTGCATCTTTTTTACCAAACAAACTAAATCCAGAAAGGCCAGGTTTTTTGTCCCCAGATTTACCCCCGAGCCCAGCGAGAAGTTTGCTAGCACCAAGGTTTGGTTTGTTCCCTGCAGCCGGCTTTTTCTTCTTGGAGAGTCGCAGGAATAGGCGGGAGGTGCTTTTAAGGTTTCTTTTAGGCTTTGCTTTTTCTGGTGGTTTAGCAGGTTTCGCCATGGCAAAGGGGGATGTCTTTCCTGCGATGCTGGTGAGAGCTTTGGACGCCCCTTTAAGTTGAGCTGCTGATGGCTGAGGTTTTGCCGGCGTAATGGGCTTTTTTGGTGCTTGAACGGCAAACCCCATCATTGCCTTTGAAGCCCCTTTAACATTTATATCAGTCATCTTTTTCAAGTTAACTGCACCCATCCCTTTCTTCATCTGTGCCCTCCTCGGATCTTCTTCTTCCTCATCATCGTCAGACGCAGCTGCTTTGGATGAAGGTTTAAGATTCTTTACAGCCATGGCCTTAGATGCCCCTTTCAGCGCAGCTTTTGCTTTGCCTTTATCAACCTTCTTGGGTGCCACCTCTTCTTCGCTCTCATCTTCACTTTTGACATCGTCCTCAGATGCGTCCGACTCACTGGCAGGTTTTTTACTCTTTCCTTTACTTTTGGGGTCTTCTGCCTTCTTCCCCCCCTTTTTGTCTTCTTTTCCTCCCTTTTTCTCATCCTTCGCCGCCTTCTTTGGCTCCTCTGATTTGCTTTTCTTGGGAGTAGATTTTGAGTCACCCTTTTTGGGAGCCATAATGTTCTTCTTTTGGTCAGATCATCTCCAGTGATAAAAAATCCACATCGTTCTAACTTGTAGATCTACAGACGGCCACAAACCGTAGTCTTTTAAAACATAATCCAGTAACAGGTTCTGCCATTGGAAGTCACTCACATTACAGCATGAAAAAAACAACACTTTAAAAAGTTTGCTCATTAATGTTGAAAAGTATATCACTTTCAGTTCTACCTTTACTTTCATCCAGTGAATTCCTCAAACAGCTTTACAAAAGAAAAACACAAACTTTTCAGCCTTGGCTTCAGTGCATTGTGCGGAGAGTCAAAAGTAAATCCCAGGAGTCACAGAAACAATAAATGCCGGTGCTATCCCTGTGACACCGAGTCTTTAGTCCTTTGAGTGTCTTGCATTGTCAGCTCATCTTGGGAGTCCGAAATAGAATCCTCATCTTGGCCGCTGCACAAACTTTGGCAGGAGGTCCCCCTGT
Organism: Periophthalmus magnuspinnatus; assembly: GCF_009829125.3. Lineage (NCBI taxonomy): Eukaryota > Metazoa > Chordata > Actinopteri > Gobiiformes > Gobiidae > Periophthalmus > Periophthalmus magnuspinnatus. The sequence continues at coordinate 2,708,538 of NC_047133.1, forward strand.
GAGGACAGCTGAAGTTTGCCTGTGTGAGCCTTGGCCTTCGGGGGAGTCCTCCTCTTTGTCTGAGCCCGGAGGCATGTGTGTGGTTCCCATTTGTGCTGGTATCCTCCCCTCGCACACGTCAGTTTGCCTTTATGACCTGCTGCAACCTCCTGTATCTCTCTAGTTACTACGACATCAGCCCTCAGCATCTCAGCTTCAGCTCCTGTCAAATCCACTGCCTGTGAACGTTTGCCAGTATTATGTATAGTGTTTATACGGAGGAGTCAGATTTTAGGTACGCCTGGTTAGAGTTGCAAAGGGCACATAAATGTACCAGCTTAACTGGCACAGGGTAACCCAACCTGCAGGCTCATTCTCAAATCAATAATGCAAAATAGTTGAGCTGTCGCTAAACTGTGTCTGAGAGGCAAAGCCAAAACACACGATGCAAATAGGTCAAAAATATGCACACGCCAGAAATGATATCTGAGTTAAACTATCGTAACAACTGACACAAAGCATGCACTGCGTATTTTTTACTAGAACTAATATTTTTTTGCGATAACGAGTCTGTGTCTGCATGATAAGTGAGAACAACTGCTTTCGAAGAACCATTTAGTTAATCTAATTGGACATAAATAGTGGAAAAGCAGAACAGTTACACAATTAGAGAGTCAAATTAAGCAAATACACTGGCTGTAACTCAGGGTACACAAACAAATGGTATAGATTCATTGATAACGGTCTAATGCCGGTACTGGACGTAAACGCATTGATGCTCAGCTGATATTCCACTAGGTCATCTCAATGGCAGATATGAATGTTTAATGTCTGTCCTCCGTTCCGCCTACGCAGCATAGATAAAACATTAATCGCTTGGTGATCTAAATATATCGCAGAGGGACATCTTCGCGCTCGACTGTACCTCTGCCAATTTATAATACATTGAGACTGAGTGTCAAGGGTGAAAAAGATCAACTCAAGGGCAAAACATCAGGATAACAAGGTGGCTATCGAGAGCTTGGTTTACTCTGACTTTCTGATCATTTGAGCTGGATTAAACTTCTTGACCTGTGACAATGTTTAAGCAGGAAACTGTATCGTCTGTCCCTCTGAGGAATGGCTCTAACAAATCACTAAATTGACTGTAACTGTCTGCACTGTAAAATCCACGTACTACCAATCCGATATAATAATGTGAGCAGCAATTTAAGGATTCAAGGATGTTGTGAAGACGAACTGAGGTAGTCTGGGCGATTTGATGTGTATGATATGCAATTATCTAGCAAAAAATAAGACAAAAAGTTGCAAAAAGAGCGGCTAAAAATAATAATATTGCAGAGAAGGGTGAAAGGTAAATAAATCTGCATATTCAAACCTCAGCCAAGACATTTACAGACGCGTTTTAGCCCATTTACTGCAAAAATATAAGTTGGATTTACATCAATATCGCTCATCGTTGCTTCCAAAAATACAGCAAACGGAAATACAAATGTATATCTTTGAATTATAACTGTATAAATGTGCAAAGTGCTTGGTTGTAAATTGTTCAAAAGGGACAGAACTTGTAATTAAACCCCCAAAAAAAGACAAAAATACATATCTCTGTGAGGTGCAACAGTTTAGGTCTCATGCAGAATGTCAGGAGGAAAGAACGGATAGTGATGGTACAGCGTCAAATATGATTGCCTGTGCGTGCCGATGACTGACAGTGTCCTTTCAGCGAAGATACTCAGCGAAACGCAATAATAAAGAGGATCACCTGAGCAGACACGCTCCACACGCAGCCTGTAATGACTCCAGACAATAACTCATCAGCTACTGTGCATGACAAAACCTGTACGATCGCTCACTCAAAACACTCTGCAGCATCTAGACAACGTAACGAGCTCAATACCTGCAAAATATGACAACAGAAATGAACGACACGGTGTAAGATAAATGAATAGAGGAGAAATAAAGGCTGAGAAGGTGAGACCATTGGGTTACGATGAATAGGCTCAAGTTTCCTCTAAGCCGTTAAGCCCTATTCACATTAAACCTTCACTGTCAGGTATTCTTGAGTCTTGACAAAGGATCAAGGGTGTTCAAAGACCCAACAGAAGATTAAACACCTCGGTCACACTCATAGACCTGATTGCACTTTAATAGCTTATGTACAGTAGTGTGGAAACTTACTTGTAACTGTGCATTACATTTTAGTAAAGTGAAAGGTAATACACAGTTTATTTTTGTAAAACAACTGTACATTTATGATTAAAAACTCTCATTTAACAACTTGAACATATTAGTTGGACAAAATATATCTGGGGGAGTCTTGTCCCAACTTTATTTTTTATTTTTTTCAAATGTTTTTATTAGAAACACCAATAGAAAGACAGATTACATTGCGATATAGTTTAGTTGTCCCTGTGTTTTTTTGTTTTGTTTAGTTTTTTCCCCAGTCGCACAATCACAATGTGGTAAAATTGTACAAAATATGAGCGCTTAAATATAGAAATATCACCTACCCTGTACAAGTGCTAAAACAAATAACAAAAAAAAATAAAAAAATAAAAAAATAAAAAATAAATAAAATAAAATAATAATAAATAAATAATAAATAAATAATAAATAAATAAAATAATAAAATAATAAAAAATAAATAAATAAAATAAATAAAAATAAAAAAATAAACAAACATCCCCACCCCATCTCAGCCCAACATATATAGCACATACCACCAACTAAATATTTAAAAATATTACAGACATCACAACAGCTTGGTCCTGGCACATCACAACAACTAATGCAAATTTGTGAAATAGGAGATAAACCATTGCCACACCTGGAAAAATCTATCTGTACGTCCTCTTAATGTGTATTTAATTTGTCGCGTTTCAGAAAACACATTATATCTCTGAGTCATAACGAGAAAGAAGGACATCGAGGAGATTTTTAATGTAGTAACAATAAGTGTCTTGCAGTTAGAGACGTAAAAGCTATTATGGTCCCAACTTTTACGTCTGACTTCAATTTTATAAAGTGAAGTAAGTAAAATATTACCTAGTACATGTTCTATTTTGCAGATATCAGCGTCAGGAGTTGATACACAAACCAGTGACACGGATTACTACATTGTTAAACCATTTAAGTAATTTATTTGTTGAGCTTTAGGAGACAAAGTCAGAGCGTAACAGCAGCATGTATAGAGTTGTATGACACTGCTCTCTTGTGTTGGGATGCAGTCTGTACGAGCGACTGACAAAAAATAACAGTAAATAATGTAGATTTTACAATAGTTGCATGAAAATATTAAACAATTGTGATAAATGCATTAAATAAATTGTTTGTCAGGATTATAAAATATGAATAACACATTTGAAATTGATTTATATTGATTTATCTTTATAATAAATGTGAATAAAAGATTAAATAAGTGAAGAAAACTGTTTCGGGGTATACAATATATTCATTTTGGTAAACATTTGAAGCCAGTAGTAACATTCGATAGATAAACTGACTCTTTACACTTCAATAACATCAGTGAGTGAGGCCAAAATGCATATTAATTCAGCATAAATGACCCAAAGTTAGCAGTTTTGATATTACTAATTAAATATAGTTAAAAGCTATATAAATAAATGTTTACAAACTCACAAAATCACATCTTAATCTTACCTTATCGGGTCTAATCTACTCCAAATGACAATATAAACTTCCAAATCTTTCCTTCCAGACAACTGCACTTGCTGCCGGTCAAAGTCAAGCGGGTCTGAGTCCTGGTCATCCTCAGGTCCTTTGTCCATCATTTTATAGCCTTCCACCCCACACACACTCCCCTGTTTCTAAAATAACATGGACCATTTCAACACAATGGGCTTCAATCACAAACCAAATAGTGTCTTTGGTTTGGTAAAGCTTCAGTAAATCTTTGTACATTTCAGGACAAAAGAGGAACAGCACAAGGCTTTAGGTAAAACTACTGCAATTACATCAAACAAACATTACAAGAACCGCGATTGGGTTTCATATTCAACATTCATTTGTTCATCTATGTACATTATTTGCTTTTCCTCTCTGCAATAGTAAACAACAAAATGGCTCCATTGTTGGTTAATGGCAGGCTGACATAAGCACATGCACGCAGCCAGATCACGCTCTCAGCACTATCTCCACACTCACACGAGGCCCTGATGTCACTGTCTAGGTGGATTCTCTTAGAGGGATAAAAGGTGTTTGGGTCTGAGTCAGACGCTCTTATCAGAAATGCCCACACAAATAAATAAATGCTCAGTGTTTTTTTACTTTCAGCCACCCACCTCTCAGATACAACCCTGAAATGTTCTGTAGGCGCCTCCCTCCTCCAAAAAATGTATCAATACTTTTTAAAGCAACAGTCTGCCAATGGACACACACAGACACACACAGACACAAACACACACACGCACACAGACACGCACACGCACACAGACACACACACACATTCTTCTCAGGTCAAAAGTCACAGTGAGTGATCTGCTCATCTTTTTAGTCAATTATAAATATATTTGCTTGGCCACGTACATTTGTTGTCATATTTCTTCTGTGTACTGCCCACAATTGGAAAGCTACGCAAATTAGAATGTTATTTAAACTATTTAAGGATATTATGGGTGCTTTTGTCATTTTTTATTTTTATTTTATTTTCTATACTTTGTGCAGAGTCGTGTAATGAGCACATATTGTCACTAGGGGGCAGAGGAGACAAAGATGACCCTTCAGCCCAAAAGCCTCCAGACCTGAATCTGATGTTGTGTGAACATTGACTGTTTACATTTTGTTTCTTTTACACTTTTCCACAAATGTTTAATCCTGTAAATCCAACTATAAACTCATCATAATGTCTGAACAGCAGAATCTCAACCTGCCCAGAGGCGCCTGATCATGGTGCCCTTGGGCAAGACACCCCCAAACCCTCCTCGCCTCTGTATGAATGCTGCCCCAGGGCAGCTGTGGCATAGCCCCACAAGTTGCAGGGAGTGAATGAATGATTCAATGTAAAGCCCCACTATATAAGATGTTAACATTAGTATATTTTTCTAATAACATGAAGCATTCAAAATACATAGAGTGGATTAAAACACCTGTATTCATAAAAGGACATTATACGTATCAAAAACGAAAACTACTGAGGTTAGTTGCACATGTGCAATTAATAGAAGTAAAATCATTGTAAAGAAATCTTTCACATCCTCTGTGTTACAACTTCTCAGTTTCACCTGTTGTGGAGTCAGTTTCATTCAAAGAACAGTGACGTAATGAGAGAAAAGAAACAATGTTAGGTCTGATATGCAATTATCTGTTATTACCAAAATCTCACCCTCTTTGATAACAAAATCATACCATACATTTATCATACAAGAATCAACAGTTTTCTGTTGTCAATCGTTTTGCCAATGCCTAGATAGAAGAAAATATCATTAACAAAACTTCCATGTGTCTTTTTTGCACCAGATATTTGTTGTTGCAATAGAGTCTTGTGTTTTGTAAAGACACAAAATAATTACATTGCCCCTGGACAATACCAAAATATTTCATAAACTGCATTGTGCTTTTTTAAAGTTACACAAAGTTAGACAAAGTTACATTTTGCCAGTTTAATGAGAAGAACTTAAGACACTGAGCTCAACTTTCTCTTGAGTCTTGACTTTACTTCAAAAGCTGCTGGTGGACAACACTCTAATTGGAAAACTGCGAGACAATCACAACACCATTTTTGCCGCTACTCACTGCCCACCTCAGTCAACCTAGTGTTCATATGCCATTTTATTTTCCACAATTACTATAGTATATTTATTTGTTTTGTTTTCATTTTTATCAGATACATTATTCAATAAAAATGCTCTACTGTCAAATTCAAGCAGATTTTAGAGACAAATGGGTCACAGAAACTTTTTTTGTGCATACTTTTCAATACAAATGTGTGTTTTATGTACATTTAGTACTTATACCTATTAAATAACATGTAGTAAAACAGAAGTACAGAGCTGAAGTCAAGTTTCCCATGTTTTTGTAATAAGAGTGATGCATTAAAAATACTTGAGCAGAAAAAATATGTTGATGTATAGTTCTACTTCGCATACATATTAGAGGACCTAATCACATGTAATTAACACAAATGTATGTTATGTAGCCTACTAGTAACACACGCACATGCTAGCTTAGCCACACCATATGGAGCCAAGCAGCATCAAGTGTCAAAGCCTCTTCAACTCAGAACACACCAGGGGAAACCGTACCTTATTTCAACCTCGTCGTCACAACTTTATCTTCATTCATCCCTGTCCTCCTCATGTTATTCCATAGCAAAACCTCTCCATCCAGTTTGCCCTCTGAACAGACATCTTAGGTCATCTTTAAGGCCTCGATCCCTGTCACTCTCTCCTGCGAGCCCTGTACCGTGTCCCACTCTAAGCCAAATAGATGCTGGTCAATTTTTAATGACACTATTGTGCTCCTGGCCATGTGCTGGTGAATGGGGAGCACTGGCCAGGAGCACAATAGGAGCAGCCATTTTCTGAAATAAAATGATCAGGCTACCTTCAGTGCACTCAGGACAAACAGCTGGGAGACAAGGAGGAAGCTGGAGGTCAGAGGTGAATGGTGGTGGGGTCAGGTAGAAGATGAGGGGAGGTGGATAATCACGCGTTCTTTTGGCCTAAATCGTATAAAAGCAATGCAATTAATTTTGTACTATACAGAGAAGGAATACATGGTTATATGCAAATGGACCTGTACTTACCAAAATGGATGAGTAAAGGCACCAGGAAATACTCATATTAACGTATAAATGATATGTAGGAACACAGAGCGACTTTTATGTGTTTTTTATTATTCATCCTTTTCCTTTTCCAATCAGGGTTTATATATTCCAACATTATAACAACAGCGTATACCAAATTTAATGTACATGTGTTGATTACATTTTTAAGGATCCAAGGTTTATCTTCAACATTTCACTTCTCACTTTCATATGTTATGTTATAGAATATTGCTTTTCATAAAATCCATCTTCAAATGCCCTTATTTCTCTTTGCTAGTTTAACACAAATCTTTTCCCAGTTTAGTAAACTCTATAAAATGATAATTGTGTTTTTTTTCTTGGTTGTATATCTTAACATAAGTCTTGCCTCCTGAGTTCCTTGTGCTTAATAAGGCCTCAGTTTTATTTCTTTACAATCTGGATGACATCTTCATGCTCCATGATGTGTGTTAAACCCACTCTCTGGGGACTGTACTTGGTGCTGGTTCCCTAAAAAATACAAAATAAAAACACATTAAAATCTTGTCATTACTTTAGTACAAATTAAACATGAAATCAATATTAGTCGTTTAGAGTTGTTAGGGGTGGACAAGACTCGAGAAAAGATATGAGTACGACACATGACTAATATCATTTCAAATATATAAATTGTATGTTTCAGTTTCAAATTTTTGCATCACAACATTTAATTTATTTTTAGGGATGTCACAATCCAGTCTTTTTAAGATCTTGTGGCTCGAGATCCATCCTAAAAGACACTATGTTTACATTCTGATAATAAAACTAATTTGATCTAAAATGGTCTGACTTCAGTACTCTGTTTTACAAATAAATCTGAACACTTACTGTTCAGGTTATTTTAGTTAGTAGATTTTTTTATGCATTATTTTGTGTGCATTGCCCTTTATCCATCAGACAACAAAAATGATTAAAACGTGGCATGACTTACCCAAACCAAGGCATATTTGAACTGGCTAGCTAAGGTTCTGTGGATTCGATGACACTGTTTAAATAAAGAAAACATAAACATCCTTGAAATATTAAATCTCCTTAGGTTTATTATTTTGTTGTCATGTTATTATTAAGTCTTTACTAACCACATGCTCAACAGATGCTCCTCTTCTCATAATGATGGCATCATTAAAGTCTGGTCTCTCTAAAAAGGAATAAGATACAAGATATTTAAAAAAAAAACTATTTTATATGACAATGAAACTATAATCAAAACAGCACATACCGCCTCTCTTCTTTGTGTAAATACAAATGAGGGCCAGGTATTCCCACAACGTCTCCAAAAGGTAATCCAAGTTCAATTTCATCCCACAACTAAAACAATCAAAATGCATATGTACAACTATAAGTAAGATAAAAATATATACAGCATTAACAGTTTTGAATGAATTTTACAGATAAACACCTGATGACTACACTGTGGGGTCTATGAGCGAGACGGTCCACCTCCTCAATGGAAATCTGATCCACTTTATTGTAAACCTGAAATTAAAATAAGAATAAATGAAATGACTAAGTACAGTTTGAGAATGATTAAACTAAAGTCTCTCTTACATAAAGGCACGGCATGTAGACCCTGTTCCCCACAATGACATCAATGAATTCATCTGGCGTACTGTCCTCCCTGAAAAGGACTTCTGCATTAAATATTTCTGTAGTGAAAAGTTAAGAAAATTGGTGGTAAAGACTCAAAACAATGGGGAATTACAGAAAATGTCATATTCATATAATATAAATAATATAAACAACATAGTGAAGGATACTGTATTCATGAAGGATGAGTTGAACCAGCTTCTCTGAGCATTGGGTGAGAGGAACTGTTGAGTTGTAGGAGAGACCGCCACCTTTCTTTTGCTGTAAAAATAGTAGGAATCAATTTCAGTACAGTACAGTTTTACTACCACTATTACAATGAAAATGTGGAAGATGTCGGGGAGGATTTTTTTGTTTTTTTGTTATGGGAGTGGGTGGGGTTATTTGTTTTCTTATGTTTTGTTCTGTCGCAAATGAATAAATATTAGAATAACAAATAAATAAATAAAAACAAACATGAACTACCTTGAAATATATATTTGGTTTTGTTCTATTAAGCCTGATGCCCACAGACTCCAGTTCTTTCTCTAAAAGTTCTCTAAAAAAAGAAGAGTTGAGTTAAAGGTATGCTCAAGTAATTTGGCTTAACTTTATCAAAAATATGGTCAGGTACCTCTGGACATCTCCTTTAGTAGCATCCAACATCATGATGACAACATCTGCAGTTCTGGCAACAGCAATGACTTGTCTACCTCTGCCCTTGCCTACATGACAAATTATTATGAAGAAAACAAACTTCTTGGAAATGTTATATTTATATAAAAATACGGTTGTACCTTGAGCAGCTCCTTCAATGATTCCTGGCAAGTCAAGTAACTGAATATTGGCCCCTTTGTACTGAAAAAGATCAAAACTGAAATAAGTTATATTTTTGGTTATTGAGTAAAATAAACATTCATGTACCTCTATAACGCCAGGTATGCACGTGAGGGTTGTAAACTCGTAAGAGGCAGCCTCACTGGCAGTAGAAGTCATCAAACTGAGAAAAGTGGACTGTAGGTACAAAAATGAAGACTTTATATATTCTGTCACACATGTATTATCATGAAAAACTACAATTAAAACAGGTGCATTTTTACATACCTTACCCACAGAAGGGAAACCGATAAGAGCAACACGTGCATCTCCAGATTTCATAACATCAAAACCTTCACCTTTAGCTCCAGCTGACTTGGAGGGCTCAAGAAGCTGAGATCTGTACTTTGCAAGTTTGGCCTTGAGTAAACCCAAGTGGTACTCAGTGGCTGATGGTAAAGTAAGAAAAACATTATTCATCATTGAGCTTTGAATCATTTTGCTGATGGGTCGGATATGAGAGTTAAACTGAGGTTAATTTAGCCAGTAGCCACAATGTGGAAGTGAACAATATTAGTGATTAGAATAATCAAGAGAAGTGACAGTCTTGTAATGCACAGCGTAGGGTTAACTTACCTTTGTTTTTTTGTGTTCGAGCAATTTCTTTCTCAATTTCAGCAATTTTCTCCAATATCCCCATTGTGATTGGTTTGCTGAATCAAATTCTGCATAAAAATAAAAACGTGTCACTTTTTAGCTTTGCTTAGCTCGCTACTGGTGCAACAATCATGCAAATAAACGGCAACAACTTGTGAGTGTAGGATAAATAAAAAGTAAAGAAACATCACTGAAGTACTGTCTTTTATATAAAATGCGTAAATAATAAAGAAATTTACTCTGTTAAAGAAGCCACTCTTTCAGGCATGCACAGAGGAGTGACATCACACACCGGAAACTGGTCCCCCGCCGGTCAGACCCCGGCGGAAACAAACACAATTACAACTTTGGTTCCGTGTGTTTTTCTGTCTCTTACATCACGCTTCAAAATGTGTAGTCATCTTATGGCTCATTCAGGCATCGTCTACGTGCGGCAGACATTAGATACAAATAGCTATGATTTATATTTCGCATGATGTTGTGACGCGCTGGGTAAATGCTCAGATGTTTTTGTGATATAGTTTTATATTAGCAGTGAACACAGACAGTGAACATGGCTGCGCCCGGAGGACCCAGGGGTTCAGCAACCTCCAGCCCGCCAGGGTTTGAAGGCTTTCCGTTTCCAATGATGGCCAAACCATCCGAGGACAAGAGTGGTAAAGAGCAAGACCAGAGTGAAGGTGTTAAAAAGAAGCCGTGCCGAGCGTGTACGGACTTCAAGAGTTGGATGAAAGTCCAGAAACAGGCGTCAGCAGCAGCGCAGGTGTGACTTCAGGTCATGGCTGGAGGGGGAAGGGGGGGATCCTAGTAGTGCACTGTAATTTATAATTAATAGCTGCTCTAAACTTACCTCAGAGTGATTTCATTACCCTATATCATCCGTATGAGGTGCAAATGTTGTAGTAACATTGTTGAATTGATTTCAGTCTCAAATATATTGTTTGGATGGATATATTCCAGAGCTCATCCACTGAATCAGAGCCACAGCAAGATCCTGAATGTCCCCTGGACCGTCAAGAGCTGGGTCGTAACACCTGGTCCTTTCTACACACAATGGCTGCATATTACCCAGACCAGCCAACGTCCACACAGCAGCAGGAAATGGGACAGTTTATCAACCTTTTCTCCAAGTTCTTCCCATGTGAAGAGTGTGCAGAGGACCTCAGGGACAGGTACCTGCTGAGGACTCTTTTACACTCTTGTAAACCCTGCCAGTATGAATGTTGTTATTTTATTATAAAATAACAACATTCATAAAGGGCCTACATATATACATGGTGTACTTCATAATTATAAGAGTTTTGATCAGAAGCCATTGAGCCCTATGGTCCAACCTGACGCACATGTTTTTAGTGAAAGCGGGAAGCCAAGTTACCAAAGAAAAGTTATATTGATGAGGAGAACATGTAAACTCTGCATGTCTCTTGTAGTTGTTTTGGTTAAATATGTAAAAGTTGTATGTTTTCTTACAGACTGAAGACAAATCAGCCGGACACGAGGAGCCGCCACTTTCTTTCCCAATGGTTTTGTCGTCTTCATAATGACGTGAACATCCGATTAGGGAAGCCGGAGTTTGACTGCTCTCGTGTGGATGAAAGGTGGAAGGATGGATGGAAAGATGGATCATGTGACTGATACATTCAGTCCTTTCCTTAAACTTTATAAGACCAAAAACCTCCATATTTATACATGCAACACTGAAGAGAATATCTGATGCCAGGGCAAAATAAGTGTCTCTCTGTACACTTTATAATAATAATTATTACACTTCTCTCAGATGAACTCGGAGTTGTTAATAATATATAACATGTATAATGTATAAATGTACAATATGACCAGGGTAATTGTGCATATATTAGGCTGTATTCATTGTTGTGTGAAGTTTCTATTTTTATAATGAACAGTTTGTCTATGTGAGTGGACAACTTTTGTCACAATGTTATTGTCAAAGGAGAGCACCAATATTATAAATGCTCAAACTGAGGTGGTTATAAACAATAAAGTGTACCTAAGATGTGACTCTAGATAGTTGAATTTATTATGATGTAAATAATTTCTGAGTAAAATGAAGTAATCCTTCAGGCCTTACTCACATATTGAGTATTTTCATATCTGAGCTGAGCTCTCGCCCTTGTTTTGGCCTCCTCCTCATATGGGCTGCTCTCATTGGCTCTGCGTCTCTGTATTGTCCATAAAGAGCAGTCTCACATCACGGGCTCCAGCGCGTGGTGTTCTGCGCGTCTAGAATGCACGCACTGTCCGCGTGCGTCCTCGTAGCCGCGCGCCTGGGTGCGCGCTAGACTCGTCCCTCTACAGCAGAGAACAGCAGCGCGTCCATCCTGCCGTGGAGCCGGGAGCGTGGAGCTGGGAGCGTGGAGCCGCCAGGAGAGAACCGAGCGCGACAGAAGATGGACGGAGTGGGATCGTTCGGAGCGGGCCGCACCGGGTCCACCATTGACCCCATCGCCTTCGCCAAACAACCAACCACCATCCTCAGAGTGTTAACCTGGGTGAGTGGCGCTGTTCGCGGCGCTGCTGTGTGTGCGTATGTGCGTGTGGTGGACGCTCTGTGGCTGTTTGCAGCGCGAGATCCCGTGACGTTTCCGCACCGAAAATTCAGCCACTAGAAATCCCCATCAAATGTGAGAAACCAGTGCGGAAAGGCGCAGTATTCGGGCTGATGTGGACATTAAATCCGCGCGTGTAGCTCAGATGGAAGGGTGTAGTCAAGGCCTTGTGGTGATCTGACACTGTGACCATCAAACCTGTTTCTGCAGATGTGACTGGACCAAGGCACGGACTCATCATCATCCGTCAGTTTTTATTTCTGTACACAAACAAGAATGAACCCAAGATGTGTTTAGAAAAGCACGGTTTAAATCGTGGCTGAATGTGTTTTTAAAGCTGCAGCGCGGCTCGTGTCGTTTCCTCGGCTGCGCGGGGTTATTATGGTTTAATTAAACTATTATTGTTCAGTGCCCATAATATTTTGAGCTCATGATTTTCCTGATTTACCCCAAACCCTCGGTGTCCGTGGCTCTTCTGTGATTGGTTTGTATCGGAGCATCACGCGCGTCGTGCCGTTTGATGAAGCGCATCACCTTTGGGTGACACAGGGAAGGTCTTTCTCGTCAAAGCGTAAATACACATCCTTCGACAGCCTCTCTGCGTGAAAGTGTCGTTGGTTGGTCATATTCGGAGGTGTTGATGCTCAGATGGAACAGGTTGTGTTTGTGCCAAGTGGAGAACTTAGGCCTAATTGAAATGTGTCTTGTATTGACATTTCTTTTGACAGAAATATAGAATTTTTGCATTTCGACAGGATGTTGGTCCCCAAGTAAATATATTTTAGTGAGGTGCTTAAGTGTTTGCTTGTCTTTTGTTTAAAAAAAAAAAGGAAAGGAAAAAAAACTAGATATTTAAAATTAAAAGATGAGTAAAACAAGTTTATCTGAACAGCACAATGCAATGTACAAGGTAATTCAAAGTGTTTTTAAGAATAAGAAAGACAGTAACATCACAATACAACAAATCAAAACATAAATAATCATCATAAAATTAACATTAAAGGAGAAAAGTGCAGAATAAACCCCTTTCAGTCACATTCACAGATAAACAGAACCGTCTGAATCTGGATTTAAACATCGTCAAAGTCGAGGCCTGAGTCACATCTTCAGGAAGAATGTTCCAGGTTTAAACTGAACAAAACAGAAACGCTGATTACCCATGTCCTATTTAGTCCTGGTTTAGTCCTGGTTTAGTCCTGGTTTAGTCCTGGTTTAATCCTGGTTTAGTCCTGGTTTAGTCCTGGTTTAGTCCTGGTGTAGTCCTGGTTTAGTCCTGGTTTAATCCTGGTTTAGTCCTGGTTTAATCCTGGTTTAGTCCTGGTTTAGTCCTGGTTTAGTCCTGGTTTAGTCCTGGTTTAGTCCTGGTTTAGTCCTGGTGTAGTCCTGGTTTAGTCCTGGTTTAGTCCTGGTGTAGTCCTGGTTTAGTCCTGGTTTAGTCCTGGTTTAGTCCTGGTTTAGTCCTGGTTTAGTCCTGGTGTAGTCCTGGTTTAGTCCTGGTTTAGTCCTGGTGTAGTCCTGGTTTAGTCCTGGTTTAGTCCTGGTTTAGTCCTGGTTTAGTCCTGGTTTAGTCCTGGTTTAGTCCTGGCGTAGTCCTGGTTTAGTCCTGGTTTAGTCCTGGTGTAGTCCTGGTTTAATCCTGGTTTAGTCCTGGTTTAGTCCTGGTTTAGTCCTGGTTTAGTCCTGGTTTAGTCCTGGTGTAGTCCTGGTTTAGTCCTGGTGTAGTCCTGGTGTAGTCCTGGTTTAGTCCTGGTTTAGTCCTGGTTTAGTCCTGGTGTAGTCCTGGTTTAGTCCTGGTGTAGTCCTGGTGTAGTCCTGGTTTAATCCTGGTTTAGTCCTGGTGTAGTCCTGGTTTAGTCCTGGTGTAGTCCTGGTGTAGTCCTGGTTTAGTCCTGGTTTAGTCCTGGTTTAGTCCTGGTGTAGTCCTGGTTTAGTCCTGGTGTAGTCCTGGTTTAATCCTGGTTTAATCCTGGTTTAGTCCTGGTTTAGTCCTGGTTTAGTCCTGGTTTAGTCCTGTCTCTGAAGTCCTCAGAGTGTCAGATGGTTCAAATGGCTCTAATAATAATCCAGTTTATCTTAAATTAATTCAATTGACAGTCACACAGAGACAAGTTTAGTGAAACATACTGAGAGTATTAAGTATATAAAACTTAATAAGCCTTCACAAAAATGGGAATAAAAGCATCAGTGTCCAGATTAGAGCCACGTGATGGGGTTAACTTGTGCATCTGACTTGATCCCATTGTGTGTCCTGCACCATCATATGATCCAAACCCATAAGTACCAGTTCTTTTGAGGTGGAGTGTGTCACATGACCCTATTCTGCCAAGGAGGGTTAGTCAGCTGACCGGGGTCACGCTGGTGGTCCACGTCTGAGGAGGGCCGGGGGAAAAGGGGGAAAGTTGAATTAATGTTGCATTGTTTTAAAAGCCTCCTTCAGTAACTGCCCGTGTTCATGTGGTACTGAAAAGTGCCTCAGGTCTGTGGGATTCTTGAGGGGAAGTCAAGCATCCACCTCTTCAGTCAGTCACAGAGAAAAAAGGAGAAATTAGGTTAATGCCTTCATCTGAACACGCTCAAAAGAGACGCCTTGGAGTAGTGCGTCCCAGCTCCTTTCTACTTACACTGTTTGCAGACTGGACAAAATACTGGTCTGGGAGTCTTTTCAAATGAGAGATTGTGTACACCACTCTAACCTAATCTAAGTGATCCAGGTCTAACACTTACATGATCTTTTCCTTTTCAGATATTTTCCTTGGTGGTGTTTGCGTCCATTGTGAATGAGGGTTATGTTAACTTGGGCAGTGAGCGTCTCCACTGTATCTTCAATAAAAATGCAGACGCTTGCAACTATGGTGTGTTTGTGGGCCTGGTCGGTTTGCTGGCAAGTTCGTTCTTCTTCCTCGTCGATTACAAGTTCTCCTCCATCAGCTCAGTCAAAGACAGGAAAAAGGCTATAATGCTGGAGATTGGCTTTTCAGGTGAGGAGAATGCATGCATCAGTCAAAACCTATGGACATTTTACAGGTGGGAGCAGTGACTTAGTGAAGCATATCACCTGTGGTCAACACCAGTCTGATTAAACTGTGCATGCCTGTGCAGTGTTTACTTTACTCTCTGCTGTGCGTGCCAGTGGAAGACACGGTAATAAATCAACTATTCGCTTATACGTTAACAAAGTACTTTTCTTTTTGCAGGTTTCTGGACCTTCTTGTTCTTTGTCAGTTTCTGCTTTCTGGCCAATCAGTGGTCTCGAACCTCGCCTGACATGCTGCCTCTGAACCAGGGAGCAGACGCCGCCCGAGCTGCTATCGCTTTCTCTTTCTTCTCCATTATTACCTGGGTAAGAGCATCAGCACTTACACCAGTACATACCAGTTTTGCATTTATTGTATATTTTAAAAGGTAAAATGCCTACCAACATTTACTTGTTATTCGTATAAGCAGCAATTAGACTACAACTTAAACTTTTTCCTCTCCCTGTCCTTACTTCCAGGCTGGTCTAACGGTCCGTGCGGTGCAGAAATACCTTCTCGGCACAGACATGACCCTTTTCACCACAGAGCACATGGACGGCGGCGCACCTTCCCAGCCGTACCCCTCCAACTCACCAGGGGGCGGCACCACTGAGACCACGGAGACATACCAGAGCCCACCTTTTACTGAGAACAATGCAGCACCTACATACCAGGTGCCAATTTATTAAAGATTAGACCGACGTGTAAAGGGTTAGCGAAAGAAAACTGCTGTCTGCAACGCTGTATGTGTGTGTTGGATTTGAAATTTATCAGTGATCATATAGTCCGGCCTGTCATTCTCAGTTTCCTCCTCTTGCCACTTCTAAAACTTCCGTGACATTCCAGTTAGAGCTGCACACACAATATGACTTCAGCATATCCAGTGTCTTTATACGATGATTTAAATAAAGCAAGAAGAGCAAACGGAGACAAACAGGTCGTCTTTTGATCGCGAAAACATTGGACAAAAGGAAAAAAATCTGTCAGTATTAAACTTACAAAACCTCTTTCTTATTTTATCAACTTTGCACCTTTAAAAAAAAAAAAAAAAGTGTCAAAACTGTCATGCCAATCGAAACAGGGATTGTTCCATCTGTACTACAGCATTACGAGTCGTAGTGTGTAGTTTTTCCCTGCAACGACTTAATATGAAAACATGTATTGATTCTGCATGTCAACTAAGTGCCATGCTGTACTGTGACTCACACAGTGTTTTGGCAACGTATTATAATAACTCAACTAAATAATCTTAATAAAGCATGAACAAAGACGTAATTCACACTGAGCAAAAAGTTTAAGGATCATTCGGGCTTAGTAAATACTTATCCTAACTCTAACCTTAAGAAAACAGTCGTTGTTCTTGCTTTATTAAGGCAAATTATGGTGTAGTTATTATAAAATGTTACCATGTTTTGATTTAGTAGGTTTCCACATGCTGTTAAAAAACAAAAATCTAAAAAACATTGTGACCAAGTGCAATATATCACATTTCTGTACAGCGGTTTTAAGTGTATTCTGTACTGTAGGTAGGCAAGTTACTGTGGACTCATTTAATTCTAGGCACTGTCTCAAATCATATACTTGTCCAACTGCATTAAAATCTCAGGCATGTATTTTATTTCCAACTAAAGACTGAAAAAAGACGTATCTAGCTATTCCTTCGACTCAAACCAAGTCATATTATCCCTTATAGTCTTCCTCCGTGTTCCAGATTTCAACAGTGTTACAAAGATCTTAGAGTATCACCCGTCTATGTACAGTCGAACCAGGGAATGTACGCGGTATGTCATTTGAGACAGTGTCCGATGTTGAGTGTTGTGTCATTAAATATAAGAGAGGTTCCGGATAAGTCAGGTTTTTTATGTTTACGTTGTAGAAGCTGCCAAACTGCCCTCTGTTCTTTCTTATTACGGAGTATCACAGTAGTACTACTTATTGTTTATGTAATATTATGTAATCATACAGTCTAAGTGTGGCCGGGGGTAAAATAATGAGCGAGAGAGAGAGATGCTGAATGAGTGGGCACAGTCTCAGGCTAAATAAGAATCAGTTTGTGGGATGCTAATCTATTGTTAGCTTGAAAATTCATTGATTCTGCGATGGGGTTATCGGGAGCAGAGGGTGTCGGTTGGGTGGGGTGGGTGGGGTTTCGTTGCTATGGTGACAGGGGCTGGAGTGGGTGGATGTGGGTCACGAGAGGCCATGATGTAGATAGTAACCATGCCAACAATGTCAGTGTATGTAAACAGAGTTTGTGTTTTGTGGATATGTCAAATCATCTCTGGAGTATAAGTTTGTGAGGATGAGAGTGTGAGCTTGTGCACATGTAATAGATCTACATGTGTTTGCAGAATAACTTAAATTAAGTCTGATTTCTTTGTGGAAAATGTGTGGAAAAATGTGTACTTGTTTGAAAACAAATATTACATTTATTTTTGTGGTGTGTACAATGTGTCATTGCGTATTAAGTGTGATGGAGGAAATCATCAGTGTGTTTGACTATTCAGACCAGGAAACAAAATGAAATTTATAAAATATAGTGCTGATATGGCAAAACAGTGTTTTTTTATCTTGATAAAGAGCCAAATATAAATTTAGTGTTATTCTCAACCTGTAGATCATGGAATGCTTTGCCTGCTGTTCTATCTGTGCCCTTGAAACAGTGCCCTCTGCTGACCACAGAAAGCTGGGGCTTATAGGGATTATAAAGTAATCATGTTTAGAAATGAATGCATGAAATTAATGTATAGAGTCCATAATATATGTATTGTATAATCTTTGAATTGATTTAAACTGATGTGAACAGCCATGCAGATGTTAAGGTTCTTTGTGCCAACATTTATTTGTCAGAACATGGTGAGTGGGACTGCTTTCACTTTTCAAACCCCATAATCGCAAAAGACAAAGTTTAAATCTGTCGACTGGACAAACCCCGAGAACAATGATCATCCACAGTGGTCAGGTGACTCCCACGTCGGTCAGTTTAGATTATACTTTTAGTAAGAGCGTGACATTTAATCAGAGACTTTGTCAACCACTGCAATTATAGATCCTTTATTTGGCAAAGGTTCATTTAGATAGAAATGCTCTATTTAATTTGGTGCAGTAAAAGTGCTGCTGTTAACTACTCCACAGCTGTGATCTGAAGATGGCAAACTCAGTGTGGGCCGTTACTTTATTATCAAGTACTGTCAGCTCTGATTGTATTAGTGTTTTCAGTGCTTCAGTCTTCTCTTCAGTCAGTGTGGTAGATCAAATAAGATTACAAGCATTCTGTTTTAGTGCTCCAGCCCATGTACACAACTGTGGTATTGGTTGACTGTAAAATCTGGTATGTTATTGCAGTAAATGGAACCTATGTGTGACGCTGTTCAGGGTCTGGTTTGTCCTGTACTTATGAAAATACAAATATATAATTAAAATGCTGATTATTTATGATTAATATGCACTCTTTGTTAGAAATGATTTGACTTCTTTGAAGGGGAAGTTGGTGCCAAAATCAATGTTTTCTTGTGTGTTCATGTAGTTTTCTCAGACTAAGGCTCTCGAGGGTATGACAGTTCAGTTGGTGCAGTGTTTTCAGTATCTCATTGCATGGAGTTTAAAATTTGTTCTACTACAGTAGTGATGGCAAAATGTGAAACTCATCAACAAAACGGCATTGATTTTGTAGCATACCACCCCTTTGTTTTTTATTTTAATGAATCCTGTTCTGAAGGTGTACAACTTTTCAATGTAAATCACCGTGTACAGAGGTGTGTGTCACTGTCTACCTGAATGTGTCTGGACTGCAGTCTGACTGTCACATGAATAAAAAAAAAGAAAACATGTTATGGTCCATTTCTGTCTCAATCAAATAACTATTTCAGATGAACAAGGAGTAATACAGAACATTTGAAAGCAAAACATGGGATGGTCCAATATTTCCCTTGTTGTTGTGATCAATATGTTGTCCCTTGTTGTTGTGATCCCCAATACTAAGACTTATTTATGTGTGTATAAAAGAAATATTTGAACAATGTGTGTACAACAGTGTGTTTATAATCTGAAATATAACACACATCTTTATCTTAACTGTGCTACTAATTCCATATTAACTCGATATTATGTTTAACCCGTTGTTTTGACACAGACATTGTGGCAGTTTGGGGGGGGAAAAAATAAGAATTTTTCAATATTGGACAGAACCGATATGTGGAAAAAAAAAAAAAGATTCAACTGAAATCTGATAATTGGCACCATTAGTATCATTAGGTCATATTTTCATGTTGAATTATAGGAGCAATAAGACAAAGGAAAATTATATGAATCTGCTTTTTACCGTACCATTGAAAACAAAACAATACATTACTTTATCCTGTCAGTCCCGCAGCTTTACTGTTTGAATAAAGCTGTACTATGCTATGGTACAGCTTTACTTGTACCACTTGTGCCCCCCGCAATCAAATTAGGATAGAAACATGAGCTTAAAAGATTGGAGACATCGATGAGGTCACTGTCCTGCACTGTGGCATGAACACACACCTATGGGAAAGATATTGCTGAAAAGTACAGCTTTATTATTAGGCATCATGAAAATAGAAAGATGATGTGTCACAATCTCAGTGTAGATCCATGGACCCAAAAACACATGCGGGTCGGGGGTGAGCAGCAGTGCAGAGTGAGGGTCCTGAGATGATGAGACAAGGCCTTATGTAAAAGGGTCAAAGAAAGGTCCCCACTATGAGCTCCAAACATTCACAGGTTTGTTTATCAGTGTGATATGGAGAACAAAGGGAATTCTGAAGAGAAACTATATAAAAGTGTAAACCATTTTGTTTCTGTTTGTTCATAACCCTTCCAGCGATTCACTTGGTTTATATCGAATAATATCACCATCAGAGTTACAGAGTTAAAAGCAAAAAAGAAATAAACAAAATGTAATGTATTAGTAAGCATTATGTAAATAAAAGTCATAATTTTCCAAACTCAATAAATAATGAACTCTGATTTGATGATGCCAGTACCAGCTGGAAAGGTCACCACAGAAAGTGTCTAAAAGCAGAGCCTCTTTGTAGAGCAAACCACCCAAAACCTGTTCACTGTAGCATCACTACAACTCCAATCACCCTCCACTCACTCTCCACGTAAGCCCCGGTCTCCACTGGGATGTGGTTGGCTGAGAAAGCAGCGACTTTAAGCCTCTGATAGTTAGCCAGACTAACCCTAGTTAGTCTTTAGAACAGCAAGGGCTAGCTGATGATACGACTAATTGACTGGAGTGAAGGGAACTCCTCACTCTCCATCGTGTGCAAGGACTTGTGGGAGTTGAAGTCTTTGGGAGCCAGCACCTGTCTACAAGTGGGACAAATCTGGCAGTCCAGTTCAGCAGCAGCATTAGAAATAGTGGGAGGAGTTTGCCATGGATTCTTTTTGTTCTTATTTTTCTTGCCTCCCCCGGTCTGCTTCTCCATCGCTCTGCTGTCTCCATGGGCAGTGAGCAGCTCCTGTTGCTTACTTGTGTCTGGCAAAAGCACGAGCAGTTCATTGAAGATGCGGTTGAAGTCCTCTCCGAGCAGGTCCTTGCAACTGTGGTGGTACTGCGTTGCTGAAATGACACCCTGCCAGTACAAACCAGATGCACTTTTAGCACATTTTCTACATTACACAGGTGAGTTTATCCTCATTAAATACCACTGTAAATGTTGTACAATACCTGTCTGAATTGTGCAGAGTAGTTTTTGAACTGGTTGAACTTTGACTCATCATTGTGAAGGTATTTCTTAATCGACAAGATCAGGTCCATGTTTCTCTGTTTGAAGTCTTCTGGGATGTGGTATCCTCCTGATGCCACTGAAGGGCTATAAAACAACAGAATCATTTAGATTGTGTCCACATATGAAAACTTCATCTTTATATAAAGTGTTCATGACTGACCTGTTAGAGGAGGAAGGCTCAGGCACATTGCTGTTTAGAGGAATGCCAGTGAATCCTGGAGGAGGCTTAGGCCCAGTACTCCCCAGACCAGGAGGTGGACTTGGGGCTACAGGCACAGGAGGAGGATTTGAAGCCTTTATTGGAAAAGAGGTCTTGAAGCCTGTCATGATAAAATACAAAGATGATCTAAATTTTGAAACACAATTAAAAAGAATAAAATATGTAAGAAAAATCCAGCTACAGCATGTGATGCTGTATTTGGTTAACATTTTTACATTTTTATTTGCCCACTGTTATGCATCATAACAGCAGGCATTAAGTTCTCAGTAAGTGCAACAGAGCAAGTGTAATCATGTCCATCATAGACCAATAACATCACAGTTTGCCTGTTATTACTAAAAACCTACTAGACCAGATACCTACCTGGTGGTGGTTTCTGTGCTGTGAGGGCAGGAAATTCTTCCTCTTGTTCAGTTGTTTGGTCAGTGTTTGTGGCAGTTACACCAGGAACTTTCTTGTTTGTAGATGGGGATTTATCAGGATAGCCATTAGCTAAACTAGGCTTGATCTGGGTTTTCTCAGGAACATTTTCCTTTTGGGCAGCAGTTTCCACAGGACAGGACTCTGTCATGGATGCCTTTTCCGTCCCTGATGTCAGAGCTGACGAAACTGCATTGTTCTTCTGTTGTTTTTTCTTTTTGTTGTTTTCTTTTTTGTCTTTAGCCATAGGCATAGGGTCCAAGTTGGTGGTCAAGTTTGGAGGCTTTTGAGGGTGAGGCTTTTTATTATTACCATTTCCTTTTACAGTGAGCAATGAGGAAATATCCAACATGGTGGGCACTGCCCGAAACTCCTGCTGTGTCAAGCCGCCACTTTCTTCATCTGAGTTTGGAGGAGACCAGTTAACTGGGGCTTTGCCACTCTCTCCTACCTTCTTTTTCCTCTTGGAGGATGACACGCTCGTGGAAGAGAGAAGCTGAGGACCTGGGGAGATGGGAGCAGGTGTAGTGGGAGCAGGGGGGTGGGTTTTAGGGGCAGCAACTTGGCTGGACCAAGCAGAATTAGTTCCTGTTGAGGGTTTGACAGGCCGAATCTTAGAAACAAGAGCAGGGAAATCCTCGTCCTGGAATGATGAAGTCTTTTTAGGTTGAGCTGAGTAGGCTGGAGCCATGGGTGTAGAAACATTGCCCACAGACAAACTTGGGAAGTCGTCTTCTTTAAGACGGGCATGAGATGCAGGTGGTGTTGGGGCAGAAACAGGCTTCACACTAAAATAAAAATGTTTAACATATGAAACCAAACAAAAACATATCGTAAATACATAACAGCACAATGTAAGAAATATGATCAACTCAGAAGAAAGAATTACATTGATATTGCTGCCGTGGCTCCCAAAGCGGGAAAGTCATCTTCATCTCCAGGATTTGTGCTTTTCATGGTTTTTACTGTACGAGACAAAATATACATCAGCACAAAACTGCACACCACACTAAACTATACAGGTGAATGTGCAATTCTTTACCTGGAGGCATGTTGGCTGTGGGATTTACAGGGCCTGTCCTAGATCGTGGTTCCTCTGGATCAGTTCTCTCTGCCCTCTCCTTTACCTTTGAAGCTCCCCTGTCTTTCATGGCCCCCCTCTCTTCCTGACGGCGCATTGCTAAAGATGCCCTCATGGCTGCTGCCACATCTCGGTCCTCCTCTTCTCTGTATATGCACAAAAAAACTCAGACCACAAATGATGATACATTTCTTCTGTATTAAACTGTACAACTACCTGGAATATCTCCAGCTCTTTTGTGCCCCCTGAAATCGTCCTCTTCCTCGATTATGATGCACCTCTTGATAGTCTTCACCTGTCACTTGACCTTTCAATACAAGCACCCATTTTCATGTTATTTTTAAAATTAAAATAAATAAAACTGTAAACATTTGAAAACAGCCTCTGAACTAACCCTCATTTCGTCTTTGTTGTCTGGGGGCCAAGTTGAACTGCAGGTCGATCTGGCGGTTCTGGCGTGCCTCGGCTCGGTTCTTACTGTGCGCTGCAGCCTTATGAGCTTTATAGTCAATCTCTGAACGAAATGCATGAGTGAACTGCTCTGTAGCGCAACGGCCCTCCTCACACAGATAGTGGCTCTCTCTGAAGTGTTCACTCAGGTACTGGTAGTCACTGGTCACATTTCAAAAAAGTAGAAATATATGAGATCAATAAATAAAAGGTAAAATAATGGTTCAGCAGACAGTTTTTCCTCACCAGTAGTATTCTTGTGATCCATCTGCGTCACAGAAATGACAGAAGTAATGATCTCTGCGCAAGTGTTTAAGCAGTTCATCATTATCTAGATATCGTTCATCACAGAACTTGCAAAGCGGGTGTCCTCTGTGGCTTGTGTCATCAGGGTCTCCTTGAGTTCGATGACGGGCCAGTTCCTTTCGGGTGTACCATTTGCGCTCGTAGGAGAAGATCTAGAAGTTGATGGAAATTCACGCCAACCAGTCACTCACATTAGGTAATTCTTTAACAAATACTGGATACTCCTACACATACCTTGAGATGTTTTGAGCACAGTTTGCAACTAAAAAGCTCATGCTGCTTCCTCATGTGCTGTTCCAGTTCTTCAAACTTTGAGAAGCCTTTTGGCTCTGGACAGTGAATACATTCTGGCAGCAAAAGGTGTCTGGTGGAAAAAGACGGTCAGATTCAGTACGCATTATTTTATTTGTCCAGGTTTGAGTTATATTATAAAATTACCTGTACTGTCCAAAGAGTCTCTCATCCTTAAAATATATGTCATGATTTTTATCACATGGAAACTTCTGATAGGGTAGAGATGAAAAGCTTTCTAGTTTCTTTACAAATACCACCTGGAAACAAACAAGGTAAATGTTCCTTTAAGCAACTGTGAGGAAATATCAGTGTGGGCTTTGAAAGTAGTAAAAGTCTACTTCTGAATAAATAAGAAACAGAACAGACGAGTACATTTAACCAACGTAAACAGCATTATATAGATAGGGCAGTCCTCAGTTAAAAGGGTTGGGCAACTGTACAGTCACCTGGATAAAGTTCAAATAAAAACTGTGGCCTTTGTATGCTATGACAGATGATTCATAACAGTTATGTGGCTCTGACTGCATAATCATGGTCGTTTAATCCAGTCAAGTGGGTGTCAAAGTCATTATTTAAAAAGTGTTTTGAGCCACTTCATAGAAACAGACATAAGGACATGTATGGAGCTCCCGGTGTGAGACTTGGCAGCTTTGAATGACGTGCTCGAAATGAGAAGCTCATGCTAGCTGCGTTAGCTTTACTGGAGCTAATGACAGCTAGCTTTAGAAAAAAGTCAGGGGTGAACATAGTGAGTCTTGGTAGTTAATTTTGTCGTTTTGGTTTATTTATTCAACTATCACACACACATTAGACACTGGATTAGCTAATCCACAGTTGTGTGACGTCAGATGTCTTCATTAAACACAGGCTAGCACACAGAGCATACCTTATCTAGCTCCTCTCGGCACACTGCACAGTACTTCTGCTCGCACAACACCCGCATTTTAGTGGAGCAACGGTAACACACCGGGTGGTCACATTTTCCTAAGGCGAAGATGTCGATTTCTTGACAGCAGAGGACGCAGTGTTTCTCGGTTTCCTTTGTACTTGGGTCCATAGTTGTAATTTCAAAAGCACAGTTGTGTTTTTTGAGAAGAGCCAAGGCGGTGAGGTGCTTACGTAATTCTAAAGTCTGCCGCGTAGCGTGGCTCACGTACAGTTTGCGTAACAGCGCAGAGCTGACGTACAGGACGCACCGTCCGCACGTGCACCGCGATCATCAAAAGCGCACATGGACCAAGCCCAGCCCTTTGGGTGTAAACCAAACAATAATATAAGAATAATCCATTTCTAAAGATGAATTTAATTGAATTGATTGAAAAAAACAATAGTTCTACAAAAGCTACTTCATAAGTCACAAGTGGTTTTTGTCCTGCAATACATACTTTGATAAAAAAAAAAAAAAAAAAAAAAAACTTTATTGATAGTATAGATAGTAGTCTATTTTACTCATCACTTTAGAAGACATTTAAGTGAAATGAGTAACACAACAATTGGTAACAAAAAACAAAATAATATGGTATTTTAATCGTTAAAACGTATCATGTGGTCAGTGGGCAGTGATGTTTTTATCTAGCGTCTCTTGTAGTGAGTATTTTGTAAACCCATAGCTCTGAAGGTGCAGCTGGCAATCTTCTCATAGAGAAGAAACATGAGGGCAGCAGTCAGAACTGTCTGCAGTAATTTGGCCTCCAGGCCCTTAAAAAGGCCAAACACTCCGTACCTCCTAAAGAAAATCAAATCAGTGATTAATAAATACAATCAAAATAAAATGTCATAAATGTAAAAACTGTCAACTTACCTCGTTCTGTTCATGAGCAGACATTTAATAGTTCTAAGACTTGACAGAAGTTTGGACTCTTCTGTTGACTTGTTAAACTGGCCAAACTGGAAATTTATAAAGACAAAGATCTGTTTACTTTTTGTCATTTGTGTAATAAAGAATATAATTTGAAGAAAACATTTTGAATGTGATGATGCTTACTCTAAGGACTGACTGTATCGTCTGCAGTGGGTATGTCACTGTGGTGGCAACAGCTTTGGCCACAGCACCAATGATAAAGACTTCAACAGACGTCAGCTTGAATGAAAAGAGTGCCCAGTCGTCAGTTAAGTCTTTGCACAGTAACATAGTATAATAATGATACTAACATTAACAGTCCTTTCAAATAACATTTGGAACATTTGGAGATCCTACCTCTCTAGGAGCACCTTTCCTGAGCTGTCTTTTCAGGCCTTCATAAATCATGAACTGGATGGCAGGATTGAGCACAAGCAGCAGAGATGGGAAGGTCCCGTTCCAAAGGGCCCCAGCACCCTCATCACGAATGATCTGCATAAAAGCATCTGGGGGATAAAAACGTGTTTTGTGGTTATGTTTATTTAACAGTAATAAACAATTGATAAAATAATTGATTATTTGGAGAAAATTGGAAACATACCCAAAATGCCAGAGTAGCTTGTGGAATGTATTTCTGCATTACGAAACTTTGACCCCTGCAGCTTCAGCCTGGTGTTCACCACCCACAGAGGAGTTGTTACTAAAACATTGACGATACCTAAAGAAGATTAAGGCACAGTGTCAACAAGTACTAATACAACAATAATGTGTTTCAAAGACCGTGACAAGTGAAGCCTACAATAACTCACCAGCAGCCATGCCTATAAGAAGGTCTGCACTTGATGTTGACTGTTGTCCTTTCAAGAAACTACTTTTCAGACTGTGAAAGCAGTAGAAGTACACAAAGTTGGAGCAACACAAGCTGCAGATGACAGGAAACCAACCTCTGTAAGGAGCCAATCTGCAAAAAAAAAAAAAAAAAAGCATTATTAATCAATTAAGTAATACGTAAAACTGGTGATAACTAAATGCTAATTAGACCAATGGCCACTCACAGTCCCTCTTCCTTTATAATTTCTGCAAGAATAGCTGGTGTAGATTTGGACTCTCGACTTTCATCCACTGAAATTGACATAAGAAGACGCTTACATGTGGAAAAACAAACAACAACAAAAAAACAGCATAGTATTACAGACGCTGGAGAAGGAAGAAGTCATTGATAGACAGCTGTATCACAGACTCTATCCTGGTGACTCCATTCCTTGCATTTATGGCCTCCCAAACATCCACAAAGAAGGAGTACCCCACAGACCCATTGTATGTAGCACAGACTCAATGTGTACAATGTGGCCAAACATCTGAAGACCATCCTGGCTCCTCTGGTGGACAACGCTGAGCACCATATTGAGAAAACAGCAGAATTTGTGAGCAAAGTCAAGCATCTCCAATTTGATTCAGATGAGACCATGGTTTCATGTGACCTCTCTTTTCACTTGTATCCTCACATCAGTAGCGGTGGAGGCAGCAAAGAGGAGACTACTGCAGGATACTGAGCTAAATGAGAGAACTAAATTGTCACCTGACCAAATCTGCAAACTGCTGGAAATTTGATTAAATACCACATACTTTCATTTTAGAGGAACTACGGAACTTCTACAGCCAAATCCACAGTTGTGCCATGGGCTCACCGGTCTCTCCTATTATGGCTAACCTATATATGGAATAATTTGAACAGGTTGCACTGGCCTCATTTCCAGGCACTCCACCCCCGCACTGGTATTGATATGTGGATGACAACTGGACTAAAATCAAAATTCAAGATCTGGAACCCTTTACCGCGCATATTAATGCTGTGGATCCAAACAACAAGTTCACATGGGAAGAGGCCAAGGAGAACAAACTGGTCTTCTTAGATTGTGCAGTAACAACAGGAGAGGACCGGTGTCTCCAGGTAGAAGTCTTCAGGAAGTCCACACACACTGATCAATACCTGCTGTTTGATTCACACCATCCACTGCAGCTCAAACTCTACAACACAGAGCTCAAGTGGTTCGTACAAGCACAGAGGGAAAAGTGAAGGAGAAACAGCATGTGAAGAAAGCCCTCTCTGTTTGTGGATACCCAAAATGGGCCTTCAATAGATCTAAGGGAGCTAAAAACCAGGACAACAGGGAATCTGAACCTAGAAGGAAAAGTGTAACTATTCCTTACACAGCGGGTGTGTCTGAAAAACTTCAGAGAATTTTCAGACAGTATAAAATTCAGTCTATTTCAAACCTACAAACACTTTAAGACAGTGAGCGTTACATTGGAGAAACTAAACAGCCACTCCATAATAGAATGTACCAACACTGTCGCGAGAGCTCCTCTGGACCACAGTCTGCTGTTCATCTCCATCTCAAAGACACAAACCACTCCTTTGAAGAGAGTGAGGTTCAGATCTGAGTCAGAGAAAAGAAATGGTTTGAGAGGAGAGTTAAAGAAGCTATTTTTGTTAGGAAAGAGAATCCTTCCTTGAACAGGAATGGGGCCCTTAGGCATCCTCTGTCCCTCATCTATAACTCCATCCATCCAGACCCAAAGCAAACAGAGGAAACAAAGAGAACAATAGAGCTAGACAGGATACCAGCTGAATGATTGTGCTAAGTAGGTCTCAGGCACAGTGCACACATAGTGTAGCTCTATAGACCTAGCCTACAAATACAAACTGTAAAGCTGTTTACAGTTTCAGTGTAGTTAGCTCCTCCCTTCAGACAGACATAAGGCCAGCAGAAATCAGTGCAGTGTCCAGCAGAAATCTGACCAGAACTGAAGAAGTGGCTTGGATGAGCAGCCAAACATCTTTACTCCTACAATGATTTGTCCAGTTGACAGATTTTACTTTTTACTATGGATCAGACCTTGACAGCTGAGGGATTACACAGACATTGTATAGGATAGAAATCTTATCTTACCTTGAAGTCTCAGTCGTGCAGTATCAAGAGGGAAAAACACTGTCATTGCAGTTACACTCCCCTAAACAAAAGAAATTATATCCAACTAAACATTAATTATATTTATGTTATTAAGAAATTATAACATAACATGCAGTCTATTGAGGCTTAGTTATAATTTGATCAGCAGTCGTTTATCAATTCTCACGAATCCATAATAATAATAATACTAAAGAAACGCTTTTATAGTAACTTTGATATTTGAGTCAGTGTAAACATTCAGACTCTTACCACTGCACCTGACACGGCGTGAACCAAACTCTCGTACGAGAAGACCTCAAAACTCATTCTGATGATAAGTTTAACTCTTATAGAAAACTGAAATGCGCAGTTCAATGTTTACAAATCTTTGCTCAAAATGTTTGCACTGTTTGCATTGCTGCTTCTGCGCTTCCGGGTGGTTTGCGTCCAACCAGGCGCAAGGAATTCTGGGTAATGGAGTTCTGTATGGAAGCTGTCGAAATAAACACAAGCAACTGATTAAGACGTATGATGATTCAAATTATATCCCAAACATAACATTTATGAACACAACTCTTGTCTCTTATTCTTACATTAAAATATTTTTCTTTATTTATTAGTCTTATTTTGTCAGGCATCTTTATTATCTTTTTTTCTTGCATAATATTATCTTATTTGGATTCCGAACAACACTTGTTCAAAGTAATGAGACATACATTGAGTCAGTACAAAATATTATGACTACATAATCATAATAATATAATAATAAATAATATAAAGAACATAGACCGTACCACAGTGCATACTTCTGTTGTGTCCTTGGGCAAGACAATCCCCCCACCCCTTGGCTCCACTGTTGAAGTCCACTGGTGTATGAACTAGAGTGTGTTTGTGAGAGCGACTCATGGCTACAATCAGGCATATGTACATGCATGTATCTCATGTTGTTATGTTTATTGACATGCTCTGTTCTGACCATAAATAAACCAATAATAAATAACCTTATAATCCTCATATTTCTCCTCCCCACTCACTAAGCCACTCCTGACACTGTCTTGTCTGCTCCTCGCCCTCTTCATCCTTCTGTTTTCCCAAAACACCCTTTTTGTTCCTCTCTTGTAAGGCACATTTCTTCTCCTCTTCAAGTATTCTTTCCTCTTCAAGTCTACGATCCAGCACTGCCGCAACATTGTCCTCCAGAGATCTTACAGAACGCTCTGGGTGCCACTTGGAGTCCACAGTGGGAGTAAAGGGGTCTTCGGTCGATACGAGCAGCGGCAGAGGTTTGAGAGGTATGCGCAGCAGATAGGCGTGCAGCATCATGCGGTATGGGCCATCATCTGATCCAAGACTGTAGGTAAAGTCACCCACTATGGGATGCCCGATGGCACTGCAGTGGACCCTCAGCTGGTGTGTCCGGCCTGTACAAGATATTGTAGTCAGTTAGGTCAATTTTCCAGCATACGAGAAGGTTAAAAGAACATGATCATGATCAATTTTTTAATCTATATAATGTTTACCAATGCTTAATGCTTAGAGTTACCTGTCAGAGGCTTCAGTAGCACTTTAGTGGCAGGATCTCCATCATAAAATCCATACTGTAACACTGTCAGCTCAGTCTGACAAGGCTTTGGGTTTTCACAACCTGAGTGCATGAGGATCAAATAAGGAATACAACAACATAATAAAATGTTAGTTTGCATGTAAATATTTCTACCTTCTGTTCCTTCAATGCACATCATATGAGTTTTGCCCTCTGAAGAATTCTTGCCAATGGAGAAGTCCAAAGTTTGAGTTTCTGCCTCGACCCAACCCCGCAACTGTAAAGAGTAGAGTAGAAATTACGGTACTTTTTTTTCCTCATAGGACAAATTCAAATGCCCTTCGTGGTATAAACTGTACCAGAGCTATATAGACTTTAGTAACAGTTCGGTCTTTGAAGCAGCGGTAGGCCTGACCAGCAGCAGCCTTATTTAGAGCCACACATAGAGCACCACTGGTGGAGAAGTCCAACTGATGACAGAATCTGACAAGAGATAAGATAAGATATAAGATATATTCAAACTCCACACATGGATACACATCTTTGTTATGTTGTAGTTACTGAAGTTTTCAGCATTTTATTTACCTAAACCCATAGTAGGTGTTGGGGTCCGCCAGCTCTGGGAAATGTTGTCTCAGCTGTGCCTGCACTGTAACTTTCTCATACCACATTTTGCTGTCTATGCGGATGTCCCAGTGCTTGTCCACAACAATATAATCATCACTTTGATACAGAATCTTCAGGTTTTCCAGACTAGCAGTTTGAGTGCTCATTGTGGATCAGGGGTCCATACACAACCTGTAGTACCATGAAGAAAAGTATAATTTATGTAAAAGAAACCTTTTAGACTGTACTTGACGTGTTATTATAAACTGATGAACATAATTCCACCTACCTGGACAAAACACACGACAGATGTTTAAAGAGCCACTCTCCTATGGAAATAATCACTTTAATGCCTATGCAATCATTTCAGGCCATAGTTTTCACTTAGATTCAAGGTGTTTTTAGCTGTTAAAATCTGGGGTTTGCCGCAGCCTTGAATCTGTTGCTTTAAAAGATCTAAAAGAAATGAACAATGACAATAATTTCGTTACAGAAATAAGCACGACAAATAAAAGGTTAGATCCAAAACAACCCATTTATGTCATATTTGTGGATGTGCCCTGATCACTTATGTGCGCAGAAAACGTTGATGCAATGCGCATGCGCATTTCCCCTCAGACTTTTCAAACTTCAGAGCAGAGCGCCCCCTGCGGGACTGGAGCACTGTGCCAATAGAAAATCATATATTCAATCATTATATGTATTATCAAACTCCACCAAATATATATATAATATGTTGCAAAACAACACAAGAGCTTGTGCAGCAGCATTAACTGTTCACATTTTGCTTTTATTAGGTCTATTTTTTATGGGTTAGGTTAACATTTCCAGGCTATAACATTTTCATCAGGTTGATTCTAGGGATTATGTTATTGTATTGGTCTTGTGATCTCTGTGATTAATACATGCACAAATATCCCGTGGTGCTTTACATTCTACTAAAAATAAGATTAATCCTGTGACACCGAGCTCACCTTGACAGGGCTCAGGCTCATACCTTTAGTCTTTCCAGCTAAAGCGGTCTTTCAATTTTTCTCTTTTCCTCCCATGTTTCCTATAGTTTTGCAATAATCTTGTAGGTGAGCCTATACTTACACATATTTAACACTGCCAGTTTGTATGATGTTCCATATGTCTGTAAAAATTGTGGTTTCTACCTCCAGAAAAATCATATATGAAAAAACCTATGGAGACTATTTCCTATGGCGTCCTCATATGGCTTTGCATTTATTGTTACATAACTGCAGAATCCCACCTCTGACTGATGACATGTTTTATGTTTACCTGAAGTCACATACAGATCTAAACCAGCACAATGCAAACAGACCTATAAGAAAATATATGGACCACAAGAACATCAACATTTTTTAGTCTACAGAAGCAGTTTGGACATTTTTTGAAGAGGATTTTTTCAGATTTTGTAACCTTTTTGCATCCTGTTGGTTGTGGACCATGCCTAAGTCTTTTCTCCAGGCTCGCTGTGAGGAGCCAATCATGACGACAGACTGGGGCGTCCCTCTGCTGCTGGCTCTTCTGGTCCTGGGTCTGGTCTACGCTTTCCTCTATCTGCCATCCACAGCCCACAAAGCACTAATGGAGCAGGCGATGGGCAGCAACAACACCACCTCTGCTCTCACCACGGACTAAGACAAAAATCTCTACTATTGCATCCATCCTGCATTTATCCTGTATTTTGGCATTTGCTGCAAAGATAAAACTGATGGAATTAATAAAAGCGACATAAATGTTCTAAAAGGAGCTGATGTGTGGCTTACTTACGCCTGGAGAAAACATGGAGTCACCTGATTGGTTGGTAGCCTTTATTAAAAGATACAGAATACATAATTGACACTGACAGTGGCACTTTTTACAGTGAGAGGCAGGAGACGCACAAATGTTTTCCTGTGAGCCACTAGTCTTATTTTCATCACATCAACTTTACAATAAACATGTTAAAAGTAATAGAATCCGACTAAACCATGCAACACCCAACAAGCCAACAATTACAGTATGTTCCAATGTGGTTTTCATATTAATGTTTAGCAAAGTGACAATATCATATTCAAATAATTACCACAGATAATTGGTTTATAAAGGGGAAAGGGGCTCCAGTTGTATTATTCCTATTATTTTCTATTAAAGTGTTTATTATAAGCTGTGTTGTATTCACATTGCATGTCTAGGAAACATTTTCAAAGGGCTCATTAAGATTTATTGAAGAAATTGTATCTGATTTCAACGAACTACATGCATGTCTTTCTACAGTATACACAGATTTCCAATGACCAAAGCTTAGAAAGAATAGATTTTTACCGCAACCCTGGAATTAATGTGATCTTTTCTTTGCATCATGACTGTCAAGGTTTCATTACCGGTTTACAAAAATGATATTGTGGGATGAAAACATAAGCCTTGATGCAAAAGAGCATACGGCAAATGATTTAAACTGCACAGAAAAGCAGAATTTTGACATCATTGACCCCAAAAAGCAGTTTATACAGTACCTAACTTGACCTTATTCTCTATCACCAGTTCTAATGAAAAAGGAAAATACTTAAACATACTGCCATAGTCCCATTTTACAGTGACCTACCTGCTGGAGTTAAGATCTGACAAAGGAGAGGTTATTTCCCCCCTATTCACTCCCAGTCTTTTTTGATATCAATGCCCCACTCCCAGGCCAAATGCACGTTCTTGTCATCATCAATGAAGCGAGACTTGATGGTGTAGTGGCCGCGTGCGATCATGCCTTTGGGAGCTTCTTCCACGCGGGAAATGAACTCGTGTTCCTCAGCCCGTGGTCCATAACTGCCCACCATGTAAGCATCTTTCTCCACTGCACGGAAATAAACAGCACAGAGAGATGTTACATATAATCACAAACTTGTATTTTAAGCTTATTTAGGTTTAATTACCTTTCACTCCTTTTCTTGAGGTTACATGAAAGTATTTCAATCCAGAAACGATCTCATGATTCACCTGCAAAAAAATAAAATAAAACAAATAAATAAGACTTAAATATTTAGTGATAAATGACAATAAATGTATCAATTTTATATTTGTCCAGCAGGTGTCCTCGCTGCACACAAACTCTTTCTTTGAGGGGCAGAATAATTTATGCATTCTTTTGCTGATTTGTATTTTTTAATTTTTTTTGTTTTTATTTATTTATTTAATTCATTGTATTTATTTAATTGTATTATTATTATTATTATTATTTTATTTTATTTTTTTTATTTTTTATTTTTAATTTATTTTTATTTTTTTATCAAATTTGGTTCTCAGTGGATAGCAGACTGAAATTATAAAACTTAAATGTGCACTATGGATGGTCTGTCATCTGCTTGTCTCCATGGTGACGTTATTATGTTGTCTGGAATGTTCCACAGTATGGCATTAAACCTGTCTATCATGCATTTGCTCAATTATAGGTATTTTATTGCAAAAAAAAATAAAGAAAAAAGGCTGTGGCGGTTTCCTCTCCACAGATCTTAACATTCTTGATAAGACAAGAACGCATCCATGGAGACCAGTAAGTGGCAAACCCTCCACCAGAAATGTTACAGAGTGCATCTTTAATTATTTACTATAGATAAATGCATAAATAAAACTGACGATGTAATTTTGGCGACATCTAGTGGTAAGAAAGGTTTGCTATTGTGAAGATTTACTCTATGAAACACAAAGGCAGTAAAAAATTCAGTGACCGGGGGAAAAAGTGTAAAATCAAGGCAAATAAAAAAGTAAAAAAGTCTAAATGTAAAACTGACAAACATCTGTGATACTTTAGTCACTTTATATACATATACATGACACGCTCGTCTCATCTTACCTTGAAGAGTATCTTTATTCTGTACTGCACTCCCTCCTTTAAGGCAAACACTGGAAGCTTGCTGAGGTCCCCTGGGAGACAATATAAAAAAAAACAAACATTACTCACTGCATTGTAAACATATGATGGAGAATTCATCCTTGTAGCTGCAAATAGAGATGACAGCACATGACTCACAGCATGAAGTCAGCCCTGTTCTCTTTGTCCTTTATTCACAAAAGCTTTAACAAATACAGAGCCAACACACCACAGAATGTAACTTTGACCTTTTGAAACAGTCAAACTCAGCTAGAGGAGAATTATTCCATTGTCCTTGTAAATCATAAACCTTACTGTGTGCGCAATGTTAATTTTAGTTTTTAAATTTGCAGTCCAAGTTGTCATTTTATTTATTTATTTATTGTAAACATATCCAGGCTTACAGAGCAATGTAAATATACATGGGAGATACAGAAGAATAAATGACTTAATAAATACTATTTTCAAAAGCTACAAAAAGAGCATATTAAAAACTTGACGTGTAATAAACTGTGTGCACAATTATTAGGCAAGTTGTAGTTCATTTTGTTTTTGTACAACTACAGTGTTCTTGGTCAATCTGAAGTGTTAACAAACCATCAAACCTGAACATTTAAGGAGTAAAAGGGAAGAGAATATCTACATGTACATCATTATTAGGCAACTATTAGTGTGCAGGATTATTATGCAGCTAAATGAAAAACAAAGATTTTCTCATCTCACTGTTTATTTTCACCTGTTAAAGTGAGAATAATAAATAAAGACCAATATAGCCACCCTTCTTTTCCAGTCGCACGCCTTCCATTCATGAAGTCAGTCAGTTTCTGTCATAAAGACTGACAAAGGGACAAAAGATTCAGACTCAGAGAAACAGCTCAACAGTTTATTTGCAGAAACATGAATGTAAATGAAAGTAGACAGAGCAGACAGTTGGGAGCGGTGTGGTAGGCAGGTTGTGGGTCGCAGGGTCAGAGGCTGAGGTGTTCGTATCGGTCGTGGAGAGCTGGGTCGGAGACGGAGGATTGGGATCACGGTGGATACACGGACGAACAAACCAGAACATGACACGAAGGACGACCCGTGGAAATACTGAGAGACGACAAGACGATCTGGCCCTGAGTGTCGGACCCTCTGTCCTTTTATCCTCACAGGTGGAGGCTTGATTTCTTTATCAGATGCAGGTGTGCGGAGGTGGTGCCAGAGTCTCCGCCCAGCTCCAGGCACAGACACGGAAGACAGGGGGATGACAGCACAGAACGCACAAAAAACCCCAAATCCTGACAGTTTCTTGATCTGGTCAGAATCAACTTTTTGTGCAGCTGCAACTACAGCCTCCCAGACACCGTTCAGAGGTGAACTGTTTAGATCCACTGTACATTTCCTGCTTAAGAACAGCCCAAAAGTTCTCAATAGAGTTTAAATCAGGTGAAGAAGGGGCCATGTCATTAGTTTTTCATCTTTAAGGCCTTTACTGTCCAGCCACACGATGGAGAACTCTGACGCAAGTGATGGAGCGTTGTCTTGCTCCACACTCTCCGTCTTTACACAAATACACATCACCTGATCTGCATTACATCCAATAAGCGTTCAAGTTTATACAGCTTGGAGTTTAAGGATAAAATGATGATATGGTCAAAATAATCACTTGTCTAATAATTGTGCACACAGTGGTTTGAATTTCTGCAGTTTTGTCGACTAATTACAGTCCAACCACAGTAAATCGAACATCAACCAAGACATTTAAAGATAGAACGACTCTGACAATATTCACATAATATCTTCTGAACATCATCATCAAAAATAATAATCTGGACATTCATTTTGTTCAGTATCGCCCATTCGTCCCTGTTGTAGCAGCAGGAGTAGCCAGCGTGGACATTTGACTCTTTTACATCCCAAAACGGTGCTTTAAACAGCGTAAATGCTCTTAGTGTTTGTATTGAATGGGCTTGTAGTGAAGGGCAGAGAAGTACATTGTAAAAACCAGCACAATCAGAGATACATTCAGGGCCTAATGACTTTAAATCTCAATTTAACAGTGCGCATCAGGCCGGAGTGCTTCCTAATGGAGGGAGGAAGAGGAGGGAGGAAGATGAAGGGCAGATATGAGAACGGAGCAGCGGTGATGTGTTCAGATACAGGCAAACTGAGGCCGAGAACAGGAAGTGAACCATAGATAACACGTGCACCTTAATAGAGCCTTGTGTCAGTGACAGCACAACCACAATTTCTGATTCAGTCGTATTTTGGTCGTCAATTTTAACTTCCTCAACATAAACAATACCGTCTTTTAAACCATGTTATATTTTACTCTTATGTTTTCTAAGTTTCGCTTTCGTTTTTGATGCTCTTGAGTCTCCCCTCCCTTTGCTCTCGAAGGCTAAGGCGGGTTTAAACAGTCGCTACATTAATAAAACATGCACGGATGTCATCTAAAACCTCTTCACGCATGTTTTTGATGAAAGAACGATGTTATAAAATGGTAGAAAGCACAAAAAAGTCTTGCATAATACCCCCTTCTTTAAACATTTCAATTTAATACAAAAAATTGGTAAAGTTTTAACTCTTTTTTTGTAATTTTATCGACTGCATGGCCCAATTTAAAGGTGCTATGTAACATTTAAGGCACATGTGTCAAACTCAAGGCCCCGGGGCGAAATGTGGACCGCCATGTCACTTTATGCGGCCCACAACAAGGTAAATTTAAATGTATGGCTGTCTTAAAATGTCACTTTATCAGCAGATACGCAGTTACAGTGATATTTTTACATCTATGCAAATTTGAGGACAACCATTTTGCTGACGTGGCCCTCGGTGAAACTGATTTAAGATTAGGATTAAGGTTCACTTTGTTGGACCCATAAGGAATTTGTCCCTCTACATTTGGGGCTGTCTCCATCAGATTATCTAGATTGACATGTTATTAAAGTGTAATTAGAATTTACTGCGTATCTTTCACTTGGTTTGGCAGTTTTTCCAGCGCACCTCCTACAACCTAAGATTCGATTCAGTGTAATAATAATAACGTAATGCAGCAGGTGTGGTTCTGGAGGCTTTCTCTTTGTCTGTGCAGTTTCCTTGTCTCAATAGGAACATGCTGATTACTTCCACCACACTGACTGATTGAGTTCCTGGGTCTTTTCTCTGGGGACGTGAGGACCAGGGCAGAAGTGCGGCCCCTGGGAACGTCTGGCACAGAAAATAGGTCAGAGTGGAGATACATTGTCTACCAGAGTCTTACAGTGCACTGGAGATTTATGAGTCTTTGAAGGAAGCGAGAATCTATAGGATCCAAAAGATTCCGATTTACAATACTCAAGTTCATTTCCACTGAGAGGGACGACTTGATTCTAATCCAGCTATTGATTACAATTAATTTAACACATGTTGCAGCTGCAGTTTACCACCTCAGAGTAGAGCACAACTGCCAAATAGTTATAGGATAAATATATTTAACTACATTTTCATTTGTCAAAAACACATCTGGAGCCATTTCTGAGTCTTATGTTATGTGATTCTATTGTTTAATTTGTGCAGTTGAGAGTCTTGAAAGGCACTGTTAAATAAAATGCATTAATATTGTAATGATCCATAGTAAAAGTTGGGAAAAAAAATCTGTCAACTGGACAAAAACGATGTAGCGGTGAAGATGTTTGGCTGCTCATTTAGTTCTGGTCAGATTTCTGCTGGACACTGCCTTATATCTGTCTGAAGGAGGAGCTAACGACACTGAAACTGTAAACCGCTTTTGTTTACAGTTTCTGTCTGTAGGCTCGGTCTATTGAGCTACATTAAGTGTGCACTGTGCCTGAGTCATAATTAGCATATTCATACATCTCTTAATGGATCCTTTCACACCTATTAACATCCTAGCTAGGTCTATTCTTCTCTTTGTTTCCGGTGTTTGCTTTGGGTCTGATGATGGATATATTGATGTCTACGGCAGGAAGGATTGTCTTTCCTAATAAAACTCTCCTCTCAATCCATTTCTTTTCTCTGGCTCAGATCTGGACTTCACTCTCTTCAAAGGAGTGGTGAGTGTCTTTGAGATGGAGATGCTCAGCAGACTGGGGTCCTGAGCTGCTCTTTTGGTACATTCTCTTATAGATGCTAATAGAAGAATTGTATGAATATGCTAATAATGACTCAGACACAGTGCACACTTAATGTAGCTCAATGGAAAGAGCCTTCAGACAGAAACTGTAAACAAAAGCTCTTTACAGTTTCAGTGTCGTTAGCTCCTCCTTCAGACAGATATAAGGCAGTGTCCAGCAGTAATCTGACCAGAGCTGAAGAAGAGACTTGGACGAGCAGCGAAACGTCTTCACTTCTGCAACGATTTGTCCAGTTGACAGATTTTACTTTTGGCTTTTACTCTGGATCAGACCTGGACGACTGAGGGACACACAGACATTGCAATGATCTGATGTTTTGTGTTTCGTTTAAGGTTGACACATGTTGTTATTGTTGTTGTTGTTGTTGTGTGATGCTTCAGTTTGTCAGTTATTGGTCAATTTTGAGACTGAAATTTCACTTAACTGTGATCTTTGCGGTATAAAATTTTACTTTCCATTGTTACACTTTATCTAAAAAGTCTTGAACTCCCAGAGACAGCATATGATTAAGATAAAGAAAAATGGTTACTGTGCACTTTACCCACGTTGTAATTGTTCTGCGAGTTGTTTCCTAATGTGGCTATTCCATTATGTTAATTATCCGTTCTTAATCCTTGTCTGACAGTATGTGAGTAAATAAATGTGCAGCAGCAGAATGCACGGTCAGCAAAGCACAGCTGCCAATACCATGAAAGTTTAACCAAGCTGAATTTAGGGCACTGGAGCACTGTGGGAGAACAACTGGGAATATGGTTTTGTTTACTGTACGGGCAGCTTTCTTTCTTTATACTTTATTTGTCAGGGACCGTGTACAAATTCATTAATCTTACAAAACAAAAGACGATTTGCACTAGATTTAGCTACTGCTGCTTTCCGTTTGCAGTCTCCGGGCAGTGAACACACATTAAAACACACATTTCAATACAATTACACTATAAAACTAACAGTTCATCATTAACATTAGCAGAAAAATACAACAAACGCCCCTAAGATCTATGCATCACTCTTACATGACACGCTTTTTATACAGTATAAAAAAGCAAGAGTAGGTAAGCAAGGTTATTTATAATTTACCATTTTTCCTTGATACTGTGAAATAACGACAATGAGCATTTGTGAGCATTTTGAACCAGCGACTCTCTGGTTAGAGGGTGTACAACAAATCAAACTAAGTCACCAGTTAAACCTCACACTTACAACTTCTTCAGCTAATAAAATATGGCATTATGCGGAGAATCCTGTTTAGATCTGCAGTGATTCCTACCACAACATTTCTCTAGTACCGTAATCTCCCACATCTGCTTTGTTGTTTAGTATAAAAAAAATACTGCATACTTTAAATTAAACCAATGTCCTCCATCTCCAAAGCGCACTCCTGAGTCCTGAGTGGAACAAGACACTGCAACACCGTCCAAACGCTGAGACATCGACCCAGATAAAAACGGCAAAACGATGACATTTAACTGTGGTTAGAAATGCTCTCCATCAGCACTTCTTTCTATCCACTTTACCATCATCACAAAGACGCACACACACACACACAAAGGAGTATTACACAAACATGAGTGCCAGCCATTACTTAGGGCACAAAGCTGCACTGCTAACAGCCTATAGTTTAAAATGAGGTCTCTAATGCGTCCTCGTGGAAAGTCCATTTCTCATCTGGTCTGGTGCCGCTTGGACTGCCTGCCTGCAACACGATCCTGCAGATTAGTCCCGTATGCTTATGTATGGATTTAGTCTGTGCATTACACCCTATTACAGAGAGTAGTATCTAGATTATATTAAAAAAAAAAAAGGAAAAAACACGAACAGCGCGGTGTGTCAGCAAGATGTAGATGTGACTGTCACCTAGCAACCGGTGACCTTCTGTTTGAGCATGAGTAATGCAACAACTTGCACTTGTCAATTGGGATTACCTCACGACTAAAACCTATATTTTAACTGGGAATAAACACCTAAAATATGCGTATAAAGAAAGCGGACACGCCCAAATAGAAGTAGACAAAAGGTGCATCACTGTCTGTAGCCACATTGACCCCCCTCCCCCCTTTACTCGCTCCTCAACATGACATTTCGCTGCACCCATGGGAGACGGTCTATACTGCCCAGTAAGCAAACATCAGCTGTCTCCTTTCTCTGCCTGTTTAAGCAGCCAGGGACACACCCAATAATGCAGCGGATGTGCTCGTACTTTTACCCCCCGTGTAATAAAAACACAAGGAAATGCTAGTTACCTGTGAGGTCCATGGTCAGTGGTGGTAAGGCCTCGTCAAACAGCAACGTCATACTGGTCACCTGCACGTTCGGAGTGTCTCCTGAGGGATAAAGAGTCAGGAATGTTTAGAAATTCAGTATATGATGACGCACGAGACCAAATTAGTCTGTGTTTTTCAAGCGCTTTTTGAACAGACATTGAAATAGATGCATTTCTACTCACTAATACTTAGATATGACCTGTAATGTGGCCTGGTGGTTTAATGCTGGACTATAGTCTCCATGGTGGCAGTCAGGTGGTGAAAAACCTGTTTTGCGATGTAATGTGCCCGCCATGAAACTGTTTTGTATTTAAACTATGTAAAATTATAGCCACCAGAGATCAAAATCCATAAAAACTGTGCCAAAAAGTTAAAGCCGACTTATTGTGCTTGTGTCTGCGATAAAGTTATAACCTATGACACCCATAATATGCACATTTTAAATCACAATGTTCCTCTAAAACGACTTAATGCAATGTCCAATGTGAGCTGACGTCAATGTAAACGGCATCACAACAAAGCGGCGTGCAGCTGTCAGCGCTTCTTAAGGACAGCTGCAGATCACACATTTCACAGATGTTTGGTTCTGGCTCAAGACGTGACAGAGAGCGCAGTGACCAGACCGATATCCCTCTGTATAAATAATGCAGAAAGATATCAATCCGGATTTGCCGTACGAAGCAAACCGTTGTATTTTATTGTCTTTATTTAAAAAGTTTATCTATGGACATTCACAGTCTATAGGCCGACAAATTCGTGCATTTATCAAAACTAGCAGAGTCCAGTATTACGTTGGACTGTACTTCTTGTCTCAAATGCATAAGAAGAAACTGCTTCTGTGGTTTCTCCTTTCAGACACTGCCTAAAACCTAATAGTACTGATGCAAAAATAACCCTCTGGCATTGTTCAGAGTACATTATTCTATTTGATCATATCATTATAGTCCATCTCTGCTGTTCTTCCCGTCTTATCTGATACTACAGAGTCGTGTTACTGTGGAGAGAGACTCGGCGCTGTCATAGAGCTGCTGAGACAAGCACCGTCCCTGCTCCTATGTGTCAATACTGTTATTAGAGCGGGTACAAGGGCGACACATTTACACGGATAAAGAGTGTACACAGACCTGAGAAGGACGAGGGCAGTCCCAGTAGAGTGTTCTTGTATCTCACCAGGCTCTCATCGTCCTGGTCCAGACGTTGGATTTCCTCTAGAGTCTTGTGCGCTGGAGCTTTGAAGGCCACTGTCTCAGCGGGAGCATCGTCTTCGTCTCCTACCAGGCCTGTGTGGGAATAAGATACTGCATTAATAAGATGGTGCTAATGTTGTAGTGCTGTGGTGTAATACTGTTCTGTCGGGTTAATAAACAACTCCACCATGAGACTTGGAGAGTTACATTCCTGCTCTGGTTTACACAAACTATGTACAATAACATGTTTTGTGAATTTGCATGAGGCGGACTAAGTGTTATCTGTTGCTCAGTGGGTAAATGTAACAGACCTGCTTATATTTCTTAATATTTGTATGTAGCCTGTGTACCATTAAAAAAATTACTATATTTCAGTTTTCTGCAGCTAAAACCTGGAACATTCTTCTTGAAGATGTGAGACAGACCTCGACTTTGACAAAGTTTAAATCCAGGCTCAAACTGTTGTGTTTATCTGTGAATGTGACTGAAAGGGTTTTATTCTGCTCTCTTCTGTTTTAATCTTAATTTTATGATGATTATTTGTGATTATTTATGTTTTGATTTGTTGTACTGTGATTTCAGTGTCTTTTTTATTCTGTAAAGCACTTTGAATAACCTTGAGTATGAATTGTGTTGTACAAATAAACTTTTACTACAATCACAACTCAACACAGTTCACTCGCAGAGCTGCAGAGGCTGCACTAGCGCTGAGTCATGATTGGCTGCAGGTGATGGAGATTTAGATCCTCATTACCTCAGATTCACAGGACTTTTGGTTTAAAACAACTGGATTTAAACGTGAGTCTAGAAAGAAGAGCAGGAATCAAATGCAGTAAAAATGTCCATTTGATGATAAAATATGAGTGAATAAATGAGAGAATATCAGAAGACACAAACAGGCCTGTCACTTTAACAACTCAAAAGCTTTACATGTGCAAACTTAAAACTAAAATTCATTATGTTTCCACTTCAATATGAAGAAAACATTGCAGTATAATAAATACACAAGTAAACAATCACATGCAAATCATAAATCAAACAGATTTTCTATCATCACAGAACCTTTCCTCGTCCATGTTGAGATTTAATGCTCTGTCACTTCACAAACTGCAGCTTTCAAACCCAATCACTGGACTATGGCCTGACAGGTCAGACCCTCCTCATTTGCCACATGAATTCTTCTCTAAAATATCCTTTTTTAATAATTGTTAATCATTTTTGCATTAAATTAAACCTAAGATACTCTGTTCTCTTTTATTTCACATTCTACACAACATATTTAACTGTATGTTATTCAAAACGTGACTTTTTCAGTTTAATGGTCAAAAAGAACAGGTTGGTGTGAGTCAGTCTGGATATGGTCAGGTCAATACTGTGGGAGATTATTTCATCTGGGAATGTGGTTAAATATTGGATTGAACAGATATTTGATAGTGTGAGACTGAATAAAAGTCCAGCTTCAGTGCAGTCGAGTTACTGAGCGATAGACTCCCTTCTGCATATTCAGTGAATGTGTTGAGGGACTAGTGTTTTATAATCAAGAGCTGAATTAGAAAACAGTACATGTATATTCTTAACATTTTGACATCCTGTAAAAATATAATATCAAAATATCAACAATAAACTGTAGTGCTCACAAGTACATGAAAAAATAACTAAAATAAGAGGGAATGCAACTTTGATCAAAATGATAGTTTTGTTAGTTAAATAAATATTCTAGAAATTTGAGGAATTTGAGGCTGGGCTCAAAGTTCAGATACTAGCAGTACTACCTTTAAAACGTGTTAAAAGCTTTGTTAAAAATAATAACTGTGTTTAAAGAAATCCAAAGTCTCTCTCTAAAGCTCTAAAAGACTGACAATAAATTGGATTCATTCCACAGCCCAATTCATTGTCATCAAAAATTATTTCATCACTGTCAAAAAACTTAACAGTTCACTTTTATCATGGATCCACAACAGCCAGAATTCAAAGCAGCAGATTAAAACATCCCATAGAAACACCAGCCTCTCCATGCAAAGCCTTGATTGATCACAACATACAGCAGACTCCAATTATCTGGAGTGCTGGACACAGACTCACAGCGGCTGATGTGCTGTGGAACCATCATGGACCATGTGAGTGTTTTATATTGTTCATAATGACGGCGCTGGAGCAGTGTGTCGTCTGTGGAGGTAATTGGCCGACACGGGTCATTCTCCGCTCTAATCGCACACACGCGAGGCCGGTTATAGAGACAGGAGGGTCATAGATGCTGAAAAACTCAATCGGTGAAAACAGGGCAGCTCAGGCTAATCAGAGCCAAACACTGGGGCCTTTCACTGTTACCATGGCGACCACCTGAGCTTACTTTTGCCATGACTTTTTTTAGGGAACACTTTTGGTTTGCGTTGCAGTCAAACAAATAAATGTCCATCCAGCATCAAAACAAAACGTGTTAAATTATAGACACGGCTGTGGACACATTTGACATTATTATTGGATATTATTATGAAGCCACAGTACGAGTATTGATATTTTTTTGTTGTGGTTGGGGTTAGGATCAGTGCCCTTCTCTCACGATGGTTACAAATATGAAGAGATGTATTTCAATTTGATTTAATTTCATAAAA
This sequence comes from Periophthalmus magnuspinnatus, assembly GCF_009829125.3. Lineage (NCBI taxonomy): Eukaryota > Metazoa > Chordata > Actinopteri > Gobiiformes > Gobiidae > Periophthalmus > Periophthalmus magnuspinnatus. The sequence continues at coordinate 2,753,431 of NC_047133.1, forward strand.
AACAACCACTGCAACATATGTTTTCCGCACAATATCCAGGAGTCTGTTACTTTACTGACCCCTTGTGGCCTGATTATGTATTTCGGTAAATACTTCATACACCTACTGCTAAAAAAGCCTTTGCACCGCTGTGTTTCGGGCCATGAATGACCCAGGTCAGTGTAAGTGAATGACTGCATTTATTTCCATATCAAACCTGATGCTAACAGTGTTTGTGCTCGTGCCTTGAGCTCCTCTTTCTCTCTGATGTTCGCTCTGCCGACCTGTCACACCATGAGCGCATTCATTAGCATGTTTTTAAAAGCCTTTATTCCTCTGTCGTGGAGATAAAGTACATGACCTACATTTCCACGAGTACAATATAGTGAGGTGTGGATAGTGTAGCCAAAGAATGTACCACGAATTATTACTTCAAATCAATAGTACTCAAGCAGAAGTACATAAGACCAGCTTTCCACATTGAAAATACTGTATATAATATTTTGATTTGAATTGTTTAATCACTCTGACCACGGAGGACAGTTGCCATAATTTCAAACCCATGAATAGGTCCAAGAATATTAAGAAAGTATTTGGGAAAACTATGACTTATCTTCAGTATTTGAAGAAGAACAACAAAATACACACATGGACAAAATTGTTGGTCCCTTCGGTTATTGAAAGAAAAACTCACACAGAAATAACTTGAATCTGACAAAAGCAATAATAAATAAAAATTCTATGAAATTTAACCAGTGAAAGTCAGACATTGCTTTTCAACCAGGCTTCAACAGAATTATAAAAAAAAAAATAAACTCATGAAACAGGCCTGGACAAAAACAATGGTGCCCTTAACTTAATATTTTGTTGCACAACCTTTTGAGTCAATCACTACAGTTAAACGATTCCTGTAACTGTCAATGCGACTTCTGAAACTCTCAGCAGGTATTTTGGACACATTTTTTCTAGATTCAGAGCTGTCCAAGAAACAAATGTTCAGATTAGTTAATATCGTCAACATAAGACTTTGTCACTTGTCACTTGTGGACAGAGTAAGTAAACTTTTACTCACACTTCACATCAGCACTGGTGTATTTACACATTACTACACCAGTGCACACAGACACTGGAAGAAAGAAGAGATAAGTGCAGGCAGGATTTGAACCACCAACCTTCAGATCAGTGGACAAACCCTCGACCAACTGAACTATTTGTCTTGTTGCTGAGTTTGGTCAGGACCTGAGCTGGAGGATTTGATCTGTGGTGCGTGTTTTGGGACTGATGGAGAAACTGGAGCGCCTGGAGAAACCCAGAGAGGAGGAGAACATGCAAACTCAGCACAGAAAGACCCAGCAAACCCGGGACCTTCTTGTTGTGAAGCATGTATGGTGTCAGAAGTACAATTTCTTTAAAAGGTTACTACTAAATGTACTTGAGTAAATGTAACTGAGGGTACAGACAAGCGAATTCCCACTGAAGATTTAACCTTTTATTTTTGCCATAACTTATGCTCCAAATGTAGACGAATGGCCTGAGGTTCTCAATATTGACACAATTAAATAACGTTGAACAATGCTAAAGTCCCCATCTGTAAAATCATCTGGTACATTTGCCTTGATGCCCCATAAATCTGCCCCATTACCCTCCGGCTTCTGCGATCATCATTAGTTATTACTTATTCAGTCCAAATGGGTTTTACGGCATATTTGTGATTCATGGGTGGCTTCTTGGAGCTATGACAAAAAGACTGGGGCAAGAGCGCGGTTTTCCTCTGGCATCGCTAACACATTTAGCTAAAATCAACATGGCAGTCTGGTTGGCATTAGGAGCGGGCCCGGGGGACACTGCACGGCTGGAGAACAAGGAAAACAATGTTAGATATTCAGTGTAATGGCATTTTAATCTGAGCGCGTCTTGTGCTTAGTGGGACACGGATTGTAAGAATGGTTGGTAGTTTTTTTGTACAGGCAAGAACTCTAAAAAATATTATAATCGAGGCTGCGTGACGATTAGGAAGAAGCTTTTTTTCTGTTTCAACTTGCAATTGTTTAATCCCTATGTCCACAGTATAAAAAGAGGGGGGAAAAATACTAAATTACCTCGCTCAAAGGCTGTGTATAAACCTTTTTTGTCAATAATCACGTAGAATATTTCCTTATATGTAAACTTAAAGCTACCATCTGTTATTAGATTTAGCGACCGACCCCTGTTGTTTTCTCAAATATCACCACTAGATACTATTTACGTTTAATAGTGTGGCAGCTTTAGCCCGACTGAAGAAAACCCGAGTTCACAGGTGAGACTTAACCAAGCTCCGGGCTCTAAACATGGCTGCCCATTCACGTGAACAACCCAAGTTCAATAGACGCTGATCCCGTCGGTGCAGAGGAGCCAAAGCGCCCACCTCCTCATCTCATATTGACTCTATTTTGCATGTGTGCGTGTAATAGAATCATGCTTATATTTTATCATGTGTACACTTGAAGCCTTGCGCAGCTGAACTGAAAAACAGCAAACGGCGGTGCAGGTAGAAAGTTCAACGTTGTGCAAACTGAACTGAAAGATAAGAAAAGTAATGATGAGCATGTTGAAAAAATGCTGAGTTGAGTCAATGTGTCTAAATAAAAGGCTGTTGTGAGAAAGGGGAGTCGGAGAAGGCATTGCAGAAGAAAAGTCTAACACTTGTCTTGAGTCTTTTTGGTAAAACAGCGCGTCAAGGACAGAGTTTTCTTAACGGTGCACTTACAATATTACGTAGTGTCTCTTGCTCCTCTCTCTGTGTCCGCTCTGTCGGTCATTTCAGTCACTGTGGGTCTGATCTGAGGATTGGAGTGTTTCCTCTCATGTGATAACGCTTAAATTAAATCCTTGACTGTGCACAAAACAGAGATCAGAAACAAAACTTACCTAATACCCTATAGGCCTAAACCAACGCTGTTCACTAAAGTGCAAGCCAACAGTTTATGTGAGGCGTTAAGAGCGAGGACGCCACAGAAAAGGACGAATAATGCAGTGATATACTCTGAAACTACGTAGGCCATGTCAGCCACTTCGGAAGGGAAACGCACGAGAAACTTGCAGAATAAAGAGAAATATATGTGTGTGTGTGTGCAAAGTTTCACATCTGACATCTACTGGTGAAAAAAGAACCTGATAAACTTACAGATAGTAGCTTTAAGTGACGTTTGTTCAATAGACGAGATAAAACGAGCAAGAATTTAGTAGGGAAATTCACAAATGTTGAACCTGATGCTTTATACAACAACTCATAAAGCCGTTGAACTTGCTTAGACACAATAAAAATCTGTAAACTGACTCTTGTTTTTCCTACTAACCATCTCCTTTTAATATTATCGCCTTGTAGAATGTTGTTATGTCATCAGGCAACAGAGCACAGGAAGATGAAACACGTGAATATTTCTATTTCCGTGTTATAAAAATATTCCTCAGCCTCCCTTAGCCCAGCTGGACTGCATCCTCTCATCCTCCTAACCCAGATAACTGCTTACTGTGAAGAAAAGCACAGGCGCCACGTGCAGCAGAGCGTGGATCTGCAGTTTTATGGTCCTTTGTGGCTCGCTGTCACTGTTCCTCCTAATACTATAATGAGACCGTTGGGACGCTCAGACACACAGGCTACATGCCAAAGGACCACTGCAGCAGATTAAAGGGGATCCTTCACAGCTCCATAAAAAAACAATACAAGCTGTGAGAACGAAGGCAAAAGCTACGGACGCACAACAATGACAATAAAGATCGACAGTCCAACACCAGAGCACTGACATAACATCCTATAATGTGACTATTGTGTTTATTATGTACGATTCATGATGTATTTGGATCAGTTTTTCAATTCAACGCAGTTTTCCACCAGTTGATCAAACACAAACCTGTAAAAAAAAAAAAAAAACGCTAGAATAACCTCATATTTCATCTCTATCACTGACCTTTTTCACATTTCTGCAGCCGTACATCTACAGTACCCATAATGCACTCTGCTTCCACTCACCTGTGTTTACTAAATCATAAAAAGGAATAAAACAGGAATATTATGCAGACTTGTTTCACTGCTGGTAAGTGGTATTTCAATTCATTTATTAATTTATAACTTACCTAACTATACTGGTACTGACTTAATTTATTCTTAGATTCACAGAAAATGGTAGAATTAGACACTCGATGTACAAATCCAATGTAAACTAAACAACTAACTATATTGCTACCCACCTTCACTGAATTACAAAACTTTCCGTGACCAGAATCAGAAACAATATACACAACTGAAATAATACAATGTGTCATGATAAAGTCAGATATTTGCAGCATAAATCTGATCACAAACAGATGCATCAGTATTGAAATGATGTATTGCCAAAAGAAATAGTGACCTGATGTCTCCACAAACAGAAGCACAACCTCCTTCTTTGCACATGCGACACCATCATACTGTTAAATCTGACAGTGTGTAACAGAACTCTCACTAATGTCCACAATATCACAGCAGCACATTTATGTTTCTTTTACTGCTCCCTCAGATATGATGAAAACACAATATTTTGTGAATTATTTAATATTTCCTTTTATTTGAGTAATACCTTGAACTAGTGATGGTGCTCTTAAAAAAAATGTTTGCAGGGTGACCAGGCGTCTCTGTTTAACCCGGGGCAGGACTAGTTTTGTGCCCTGGGTCCCATTTCCCAGCAGTTTTATCCAAAACCATTAATTTGTCCCACTTTTATACAGGAAATGTTCCATGTGTCCCTATTTTTGACTAATTTGACACCTGCCAACAGTAAAGAGGGGAATATATCGTCATTTGTTAACCTAAAATGCAAAAAATCTTGCTTGAAGATGATCATAAGGCAAAAAAAAAAAAATAAATGCACTCAATACCGTTTGTTTTATCATGAACATGGAATTATCAGGAGCTAAAACGCACAGATCCAAAAGGAAAACTCTTTCATTATGGAGTAAAACCTTATTAGAACTGGATCATCTCAAATAAGCAAAGTTCAATAACTTACAATAAGTGGAAGAGATTTTTTTATAATGTAAATATACAGTAAACTATAAGGTAAACTGGTAAATATGAATGTGGAGCCCAGGGATGAGCCATGAGCTCAGTTTTGTTTTAGTTTTATTTTCTTTTATCTTATTTTATTTTATTTTAATGTATTTATTTATTTGTTTGTTTATTTTAATGTTATTTTACTATTTTATTTTATTTACCATTTTTCTGGGGGGAAGGGGGAATCTTATTTTTGTTGTCTTGATTTTGTGATTATACAATTAATAAAAACTGCAAAAAAACAGGTCCTTAAGGTTCGACGCAGCGAAACGTCTTCACTCAACAACAATTTGTCCAGTGACAGATTTAAACTTCATCTTTTGCTAAACTGACTGAGTAAATCAAGAATGGACAAAATTCCAGGCTCTTTTCACAGTTTCATTTACACCAACCATCTCAAACTGAATGTGTCCCAGTTTTGAGGGTTTTTTTAAAATCTGGTCACCCTGTTTTTGTTTTTTTTTTTTTGAGAGAGACACAACAAACAAAATCTATCTAAGAAATAATGATTACATAATTTGTAATATCCCTCATATCAGACAGTCTTCCCTCGCGTGAATATTATGCAACTATAATAACGTACGCTCAAATTAGTGGCGACAATTAAAAAGCCATTGTTCGCAGAAGCTGGAGGTTCATCCCCAGCTGTTCTGACGGTAACAGACACAGACAGACGCTCGTCTAATTGACTGACTTGATACGTCCTGTCTGTGTCGACTCACCCGCTCAACCTCATTTATCACTCCAGCCCAAAGAAGAGGAGAGGAAGAAGAAACAAAGATGGACGACGAGAGGGGGGCAAATCCAGTATGGTTTCCTAAAGACCCTCATCTGACAAGTTGACAGGAGTGGACGGACGTGAGCGGAGACAGTGGGACCTGACGGCTGAAATAATGACACAATCATGTTTATGGCGACTGAGGTTCAGTTTAGTTTTACAGAAATGTGAACTGCAATACTGACAACTGTAATATCCAGTCTATTTAATTATTCAAAAAATATTAGTTTAAATTCCAGTTTAGGGATCGCTACTGTTATTAAATTTACAAATAATTTAATAATTTTGGAAAGTTATGTTTGCGTTATTTAAGTGTTATTATGCAGCCAAATTAAAAGTGTATTTGTTTTTTTGAATGTTCTTTAGCTGAATTAAATGTACACTTACAAAAGACTGAAAAGGGTTTGAAACTGTAAAACTGGATTCAGAACCAGAATCCAATTTGAATTTCACCAGTTTTGATTTTATAAACTTTCGTTACATTGTGGAAACATAATTTAGAAAATGCAGAAATCTTTAAAAAAAAACTACAGTCACTTAATGAAGGTGAAGGAGTTTGATTGACAGATTGGGCCTCACCCACTGGAGCTGCTCTGCTGACACACTCTGCTGTAAATCCCTTTGTTCCACACATCCTCCCTCCTGCTCTCACTCCCTCCTGCTCTCACTCCCTCCTCTGCTGTCTCTCTTCCTATGCTCCCTCCTCCCCTGTTCTCTCTCCTCCTCTGCTTTCTCTCTTCTCCTCTGCATGGTCTTTTCTCCCCTGCTGTCTGCCCTTCTCTGCTCTGCCTCTCCTCCCCTGTTCTCTCTATCTCCTCCTCTGCTGTCTCTCCTCCTCTGCTCTGTTTCTCCTCTTCTGTTCTCTCCTCCCTGATGTGTGTCTCCTCCTGTGCTCTCTCTCCTCCTCTGCTCTGTCTCCCCTCCTCTCTTCTCTCTCCGCCTCTCTCTCCTCCCCTTCTCTGTCTGTCCTCCCCTCCTCTCTCTCTGTCCTCTGCTCTGACTCTCCTCCTGTCTGCTCCCTTGCTCTCTCTCTCCTTCCCTCCTCTCCTCTCCCCTCTCCTCTTTCCTCCTCTGCTCTGTCTGTCCTCCCCTCCTCTCTCTCTGTCCTCTGCTCTGACTCTCCTCCTGTCTGCTCCCTTGCTCTCTCTCTCCTTCCCTCCTCTCCTCTCCCCTCTTTCCTCCTCTGCTCTGTCTGTCCTCCCCTCCTCTCTCCTCCTCTGCTCTCTCTCTCCTCCTCTCTGCTCCCTTGCTCTCTCCCCTTTCCTCCTCTCCTCTCCCCCCCCTTCTTCTCTCCTCCTCTTCTCTCTCCTCCCCTCTGCTCTCTCTCTCTCTCCTCCTCTGCTCTGACTCTCCTTTTCCTCCCCTCCTCTTTCCTCCTCTGCTCTCTCTCTCCTTCTCCTCCCCTCTCCTCCTCTTTCTCCTCTCCCCTCTCTCTCCTCCTCTCTCTCCTCCTCTGCTCTGTCTCTCCTCCCCTCTCTCCCCTCTCTCTCCTCCCTCTTCCTCCTCGTGTTATTAATCTTGCGTTGACTCTTCTTATGCTGCGTCTCTTCTCTCCTCTCTCTCCTCCTCTGCTCTGTCTCTCCTCCCCTCTCTCTCCTTCCTCTCCTTCCTCTTCCTCCTCCTCGTGTTATTAATCTTGTGTTGACTCTTCTTATGCTGCGTCTCTTCTCTCCTCTCTCTCCTCCTCTGCTCTGTCTCTCCTCCCCTCCTCTCCCCTCTCTCTCCTCCTCTGCTCTGTCTCTCCTCCTCCTCTTTCTCCTCTCCCCTCTCTCCTCCTCTGCTCTGTCTCCCCTCCCCTCTCCTCTCTCTCCTCCTCTGCTCTGTCTCTCCTCCCCTCTCTCTCCTCCTCTCCTCCCTCCTCGTGTTATTAATCTTGTGTTGACTCTTCTTATGCTGCGTCTCTTCTCTCCTCTCTCTCCACCTCTGCTCTGTCTCTCCTCCCCTCCCCTCTCTCTCCTCCTCCTCTTTCTCTCCTCCCCTCTCTCTCCTCCTCTGCTCTGTCTCTCCTCCCCTCTCTCTCCTCTCCTCCCTCCTCCTCCTCCTCGTGTTATTAATCTTGCGTTGACTCTTCTTATGCTGCGTCTCTTCTATCATCTCTATAATGTGACATAACCGCGGCACCGAAAGGATTTATTCTGATCAGGAGATAGTGAAATGTGTTTCTGAATAAAATTATGCAACGTGGAATAAAATGGAGTCAAGACAAATTCAGTGAGTCGTGAGTCACAGTTTGAACCTCAAAATAACAAAAGTATAAAACATGTTAGAACATTTAAGAATAATCTACAATAAATCACAAAAACTCCAGGTCTGTCTCAATTCTCTGTGATTTTAAATGAATTAAAGTTTCTTTTCATGTGATTTCATGTTGTGTATTGCAGCACTGACTCTGAAGACAAATAATGACAAAAAACAGAATCAAATAGAGGAGTAGTACAAATCAAAACAGATACTACGTTTAGTGTCGCAGTACTGATACTACATATACTACTCTATAAATACTATGTTATGGCAGAACGATTATTTTGTTGTTTATTTAGATTAAAGAACATAATGCAGATTAGATAGTAGGTAATCACTATTTTGGTAATAAAGGAGCACTACGTAACTTTTCTAGTGGAGCGTCTACCACCTGCTTGTTTCCATGGAGACAAGCAGGTGAGGCCACGAGGGGAAACATAAGAGTCAGATCTGTGGATCGTCGACTCCGCTCACTCTCAGACTCCACGTTTGAGCAATAAAACAGTCGCAGTTAAACACATGCAAGAAATGTAACGCCATATTGTGTAACATTTCAGGCAAATACATCTCCATGGAGACAAGCAGGTGAAGCCATGGGGGAGTTAATAGTAACAGTCAGATCTGTGGATAGGCGACTCCAAACACCGTAAGACTCCACGTTTTTAAGGTACATTCGAGCAATAAAACACCCGCAGTTAAAGACATGCGTGAAACGTAATGCCGTACTGTGGAACATTTCAGACAAATACATCTCCATGGAGACAGGTGAGGCCACAAGGGGAAGCTAAGAGTCAGATCTGTGCATAGGCGACTCCAATCACTGTCAGACTTAGATGTTTTTAAGGTTTGTTTGAGCAATAAAACACATGCAAGAAACGTAATGCCGAACAAATCTCTATGGAGACAAGCAGCCAAAAAAGTTACATGGTGGACCTTTAAAACAAGAATATTGGATAGAGAGCTTGTACAGGCAGCGTTTTACTTTTAACGAAGAAATACGGTTGTAATACTTGTGTAAAAGGTGTGATATATTGTGGAATATGCGTCATGTCAGTTAGCACATGTATGTATCAGCGTGTATCTTTATCATATTGTGAGTCATGTATCGTGTATCGCCAACGCTGCCATGAGTGTAAAGAAACTATCAAATCTAATTATGATTGTTTCTTATTTTCTGGGACACAGTTTCCTTCATCTCCTGTTGAGTAAAGAGTCCAGTGAATGCACCAGTCCCTCTGCAGCACAAACATGATCAGGCATTTCTTCCCTGATGTTCAAACAGATTTCAGTGTTGCAGATGTTGAGTGCGACAGCCTCACGTTTGTCACGCTCTCTCTCTCTCCACACACACACACATACACACATACACACACACCTGGGCGAGGGAAACCCCAGGACCCCTCCACCATCTGGCCCTGTTCAGCCTTTCAACTACTGCAGTCACACGAGCATCAGCGTCTATTCCAGCAGGTGACATCATGTGAGCGTTATTCAAGCTGTGTCATCTTTCACCCTCCTCTCTGTGTAATACCTATTTCAGACAATTACACAGTATCTTTAAATATTCATGAGCGGAGGTGTAATTACCCAAACACACTCCGGTCTACACCCACATACAGATACAGCGTGTGATCGATACCTATTGATCTGCCACCTTTGGGTTGTGTTGGCACAGGTTCACGTTGGGCATAAAAATGTCCACACAGCCTCTCAAATGGAGACTTATGGCACAGGTCTGGAATCACAATTTGCTGTAGTCTGCAAGAGGAATTAGCTCAGGAGTAATTAAGACAGGTTAAAATGAAAACACAGCTGTTATAAATAAGGTGGAGTGAGGAAATGTCAGCACAAAACTGCACAAATGTGAAAAATAAAATGTAAAACGTGCACAAATTGCATCTAGCTGTGTTGTTTGTCGCTAAATTTTAACTATAAAAGCCACAAATTAAAAAAAAACTCTTAATGCGTGATGATAACAGCAGTTGGCACGTTTTAAAACAATCTCACGCGCAAACTTTGCACATGAACTGATCACGCACAGGCGCAAAGTCACGCCTTTTTAACTTGCATCTCAAACTTGGCGAGTCCCTGCAGCTCCCGCGCCTCTCCTCACCTCTGTAGCACATGGCGATCCACAGCAACTCCAGCACCTGCCCCCCGACCTCACACGCGTCCACTCCCAGCATGGCGCTCCTGCTGCTGTGTGCACGACCTCCGGAACCGAACGCGGACCTCCTCCTCCACAGGTAGAGCCCCAAAAAAAAGTAGACCGGCGGCGGCGAGCATCCACGAGGAGAAGTGTGGAGAGGGAGAGAGAGAGAGAGAGAGGTGTGGACTGTGCGCGCGTGTGGAGAGGGAGATGGAGACAGCGCAGAGGAGGAGGACCGTGGGCGTGGGTGCGTGCCAAGACAAAAAAAAAAAAAAACCCAACAAAAAATAAAAATAAAAAGGATCACAAAAGCAGCACGCGCGTTCCGGCTTTTAAAACTTCTTCTCGTGTGTTTTTCAAGTGTTGTGCGTCTCAAACAGCGGGAGGAGCCGGAGCTGGGATGATGCAGAAGCAGAGAGCCGGCTGTGCGTCTGACTCCGCCGGGTATCGACTCGCAGACGGACTGTGCGCTCCCCTCCACCCCCCCAGCCTCCACTGTCATCAGCCCGGAGACTGCAATGAGCTCATCCTTTACCCACCCCATCCCTTTATTTCTTTCTTTCTCTCCTCCGCCTCTCATCCACCCCCTGATGCCCCAGCAGCACCAGCCCCTCACATCTGACTCCAGCCCTATGTCCAGTGTCTTCCACTTATCCATCTTTCTCTCACTCCCCCTCCATCCATCCCCCCCCACACACACACTCTTCATTTTTTCCCTTTTTCTGCTTTTAGTGACCACACCCTGGCAGCAGTGTATGCACATTTTACACACACATTTTCAAGTTAAACAAAGGACAGAAGGTTTTATGGGATATAACATCAATATATGAACAGGATTAGACTCTAAAAAAGATGGAATATCATGAGGAAACTGAAAATGTTAAGCAAATTATGGTTAATTTTAATGAAACAGGTCATTTACATAAAGCATAATGTATTTCCTCAGTTTTGTTGCGAGTCAAGCTGACACAGTTTGGGATATATGCTAAATAAAATGACTTTATTATTGTTTATAGCGCTCATTTTGAAGGTTACATTTCGGATGCAGGGTCAGCCACATTTGTTTACAGAACTGGGGATGTTTTTGTTGCTAAAAATACCTTGAAAAACATGCATTCCTTCTTAGAGCGGGGGTCGCCTTTCCACAAATCTGACCTATAACTTCGCCTCAGCTGGCTTGACCTGCTTGTTTTCTATTTAAAAATTAAATACTATGCTTTGGTACATCCCAGACAACAAAATCACATCGCCATGGAGCTCAGAAAAGTGAAATACTCCCATCTTTACGCAATCAGATCAATTTTTGGTGAAGAAATGTCTTTATTTGAACCATCATAATTCTCGCCTTTCCTATAAAACTCCCATCTTTTCACCCAGTCAAGTATTTTGGAAATAAAATATACTTTTGACCATAAAACGTAAGTACAGTTCACAAGGCCCCTAGTATGAAGTGATAAAACTTGTGACACGTGAGCATAAATTCCAGGCACAGTTAGACTAAATGAATATGGCCGTCGTGCCCCGGCTGTCACCCCCGTCCCTGCCAGTGCTGGAGCTTTTCCCCGTCTCTCCTAAAGCAAGCACAACCGTAAAACAATTAGATTTTTATTGCCTCGTGGAATTATAAATCAGCTGCGACGGTCCCCTGTGCGGTGAATGACATGTATAAAACGTGTGCTTCAACATGGAGGCTCTGGACAGAGTTATAAGCCTGTCTGAGGAAAGTGCTCCCCAGGGGCCGCACGCAGACGACTGACACACTTTTAGGTTTAGAGGGAAATACTCACAAGGAACCTGCTGCAAAAGCCTCAAAGCTATTTTCACAGGTAGGAAAAAACAAAAAATATATATATTTTTAAGATTTAAATACCGTAAATTTCAGACTATGAATATAAGCCGCACCAGCTAAATTTGAAAAGAAAATCTGTTTTGTACATATATAAGCCACACCTGAATATAAGCCGCAGGTTTTTATATTGTAACGTGAGATATTTACACAGAAAGACGATACACGGACACGTTTTTTTTAAACTGTGCCTGAAAATTGGCACCGACACGACATCAACACGGGATGAACACACCTGCAGGTTTAGAAAATAAAGCTGCACCAACACGGGCCGTCTGCTTTTATTTCCTCTGAAAGATTTTGTCGCTTTTTTACATTGACCAAGTTGGATTCATTGATGCCGAGCTCACGTGCAGTGGCTCTATTCCCTTCTTTGTTGGTCAAACTTACGTGCAGTGGCTCTATTTCCTTCTTTATCTTAAAAACTGCATCATATCCATTTCTTCGTGTGTTTTCCATGATGCGTAAAATGACCGTTCAAAATCAAAACGTGAATTCTTCAGAGCATAATCTTTCCCCACGTCCGTCTCACTTTTACATTTATAAATAAGCTGCACTGTTGTATAGGCCGCAGGGTTCAAAGCGTGGGGGAAAATAGTTGCGGCTTATGGTCAGAAATTTATGGTAGGTTTAAAAGTGCACTGTACAACTTTTCTGGTGGAAGCCTGTGGAAAATATGATGCAGTCAGAAATTTTAAAAACTATAGAACACGACAATTTACAGTTTCTTAGAGGCTCGACAGAAGAGCGGGGGATGCCACACTCTGCTTCACCTGATCTTTAAACTCCTCGAGGGGAAAGGCTGCCATGCTCTGCTTTTATTTATTGACTTTTCCTCAGCTTTTAACCCGATTCTGCCCGACATTTTGACTCAGAGACTCATTTTAACCTAAGTAAGAACCTTGCTGGATGGGTTTTAGACTTTTTAACAGACAGGACACAGAGTAAGAGTCAGTGGAGCGTTCAAATAAAATGTGCAGTTCCGCTGGATCATCACAAGGGTGTGTGCTCGCTCCTTTGCTTTTTATTCTGTACAACACATGTCAAAGCACTTTTAAAGCTCGTTTTATTCCGAAGTACGCTGATGACACTGTGATTGAGAGTCTCCTTCAGGGGGGCGGCCGTGGTGCAGCTGTCAGTCAGTTTGTCCAGTTGTGTGAAGAGTCCAACCCGAAACTCAGCATACCAAAGACCAAAGACGTGGCCACTGACTTCAGGAGGAATAATGAAACACCAGAAGCCACGATTATCCTGGGACAGAGAGTGGAGCAAGTGCAAAGATACAAATATCTGGGCAGTGTGATTGACAGATCACACAGATTGGAAGAAAATACTGAAACTGCAAAAAAAAAAAAAAGGCACTAACGTCTTTTCTGTCTTCGAACAATGTGACATTTTAACAAAGACAATAGAATACTCACTATAGATCCTTTATCAAATCAGTTTTACCTTTCTCCTTGGTGGCGTGGTTTGGCACTGAAAGACAGGAGTAAAGTTAAATTGTTAAGTGGTTCAGATTGACTGGTGCGCCCCGGCTGAGTCTTGAGGCCTTGTACATCAGGCAGGTACAGTGTATACTTTCCAATATTGTGAGCTGTTCCTTCCATCCTCTGTCTGCGGAGCTCCACCTTCTTCAGGACGTAAGCTCCAAGTGTCGAGCTGCAGAACAAAACATTACAGGAACAGCTTTGTCCCTTCAGCAGCCATCCTTATGAACAAGTCATTGCACTTTATTTTAATTGTATTTATTGTTCTGTTTCCAACCATCCGTTTTCTTCCGCTTATCTGGGCTGGTTCACGGGGCAGCAGTCTAAACAGGGACTCCCAGACTTCCCTCACCCCAGACACGTCCTCCAGCTCCTCCGATGGGACCCCAAGGCGTTCCCAGATCAGCAGAGAGACATAGTCCCTCCAGGGGCTTGTTCTGTTTTTATATTTTTTATGTATTTATTAGATTGTAACTCTGTGTGAATGTTTGATTATGTGTTTGTATTTTCTTAATTCACATTGATGGCAAACCTGAAAATTGCTGCAAAACAAATCTACAAATAAAGTCACCTGAACCTGAACTTCTGGTCTCCATGGAGATGTTATTAATGCTTGGAATGTTCCACGGTATGGCATTTAACTGATCTAACTCCTTGGAGACAAACAGGTGACTCTACCAGGCCAAGAGACAGGTCAGATCTGTGGTAAGAATGTTTTAAACAATCAAAACATGTGATTGATTAAAACTGACTGACCTATATCTAGAGGTAAATATGGAGGTAGACACATTTAATGCCATACTGTGGAACATTCAAAGCAATAACCTCTCCATGGAGACAAACAGATGGCAGATCCCTCCAGAAAAAATGCAAAGTGCACCTTTAAAATCTGAGACAGCATTTCTTTTTTTTTCTAGTGTAGTTGCTTACTGCAGCACATTTCTCTGGCTAAATGTATGTGATTTATCGATCAGAAGAAAACCTACACAAACACAGGGAGAACATGCAAACTCTGGGACTTTTCTTGCAGTTTTCTTACCAAAAATATTGTCTATATGGCTCCGAACGAAGTACAAACTGTCACGTTCAGTCACTGTTAGAAAAAGCAACATAGGGTATCTGAGGTTGATTATATTTTTAAAGGCAGAGTTTATGTAACGTGTCAAAGTCTGAAAGCAGCAGACTGTACATAGTTAGTTGTGGCACTTTTTTATTACATAGTATGCCCCCTCTACGCCTCAGAAGCTGACAGTGCTGCTAACAACACTTATAACACGTTAACACACTTCAAATTGAATCCCACACTGATATCACCGGGATTTGCAAGTGTAATTGCATTGATTCGCCGAGTTATTCCATTAAGCGGCGGTGCACGGGCTTCGGTAATTGGCTTTTCTCTCACATACAGTCAGATACAGTATGTAAGCTATATAGCAGGCTGTAGGAGCAGTGGCTAAATGGCTTTCAGTCTGGAGAGTGGGCGGGTGGGGAGCGCTTATCTGGGCCTATAGAGACGAGACTAACCCAGCTGGTGTGGACGTAGTAGGTCTGTGTTGATACTAATCTGATTTTGATCAAACGGAACATATTTAATCACGTTTTACATTGAGGTGTGGAATGTAAATGCAACTATCAACTTTTTTTTTTTTTTTTTTTGTTATGATACATTGGCCACAACACACTGGTATGTTAAGATGTTATCAATGTTTACACGAGCAACAGAAATCTGATCATTATCTGATTTCTGGAGTTACACGGTCATCGAAAATGTCACATAAATGTTACATCTGATTTCTTTGCTTGTTCACACGTTCACAGAATTCAATATGCTGGGAAATTTTTCACTTAGCATTTTTTTTAAAACCCTGAAATATTCTGAATTTTAGCTGCTGAATTTTGGAGTATAGGTTTTTAGTGTGTTGATCTCTATTTAAAAATTCTAATGGAAAAATTCACCTTTAAATATATACACACATATTCTCAAGTGTCAAATTTGCAGTGAAAAAAACAATTATCTTCCTTAAGCAAAACCAAAAATCTGATCTAATTATTGTGTTATTTGCTATTCTATTCCGCTGATCGCTGCCCGTGTAACTTTACCCTGACTGGACTTTTAGAAAATTTCACTGAACATTTCATTAATTTCTCAAATGCAGTAATGACAACAGTGATGCTGCCATCTAGTGACCGCACTAGGAATTAACAAGATCAAATAATTCAGTTGTATATATATATTTCAACTTATATTTGTATTTTATTAATTCACAAAACTTCACAGGTTTTTTTTAAAAAAGAACACGTCTTTTGTTCAACAGTAGTCTTTGAAATGCAAAAGTTGCAGAACATTAGAAAGTGCACAGGTACAGACAATCAATGCTTGTAAATAGAAAAATCCTAAGTATGTAAAAACAAATATTTCTTTACCAGGATGGTCGCAATTTTCCAATATAAAAGGTAAAAAATAAATCCTAGTAATTTATGTTTTTTTAAATGTTTTGAAGTTAAGGTTCTGATTTTGATATATATTTTTTTCAAATAAAACATTTTTTGTGTATTTCTTGAAGTGCTAAAAATAACCGTGACATGAACAGTTTTGTGTAGATTTAAACACACCCATCGGTGCTGACAACATCTCCGCCATTTTGAGAAATCAGTCCATAACTTTCAACATACACAGATAACACCAACACACATACATCATTTAAAATAAACCTAAAACTGAACAATAAATATTTTTACGTCAGTCAGTACAATGTAATGAATGTGTTAACACTGTCTATCCAAGTTCTTGAAAAAAACTATTTAGAAGAATCACATGGGAGAAGAACTAAGTACCTACTGGCATTAGAGGGCCGTGTTTGAGGAGCTGAATGAATATTTCTGTATAAAATAGCTATACATTCATTATTTTTATGGGTTTTGTACCTTCTCAGTTACTGTTATTTCTGCATAGCTGGTGGTGGACAGTAAGGACATCAGGTGAAATCAGTTCATCGGGTTATGAGACAGTCTGAGGACTATGTCTGGGCCAGCTGCAGCTCCTCCAGGCCGTGTTTACCCATGTGATAACGGGCCAAGTCTTTCCTTGTGACAAGCCCGACCACCTTCACAACACAAAAGCGCCATTTGAATGAATAAACTTGTGTAAAATTGTGTAATTGTGTAAACTAAATGCTATAAATTACAAACGTACCCTGTTCTCGTCATCCACTACCACCAAGTGTCTGAGTCCGAGAGCTCTGAACAACTTGAACACCCGGGGCAAAGATGTATCCTGCAAAAAATAATAAATAAACAGCCGTTGAGTCATTGGTAATAAAGGATTATAAACACAAATTAGATTTTACAAAGTGAAACAACCACTTTTGCCTCAAAGCGACATCATTATTTTTAGGACGTTACATTAGATTATTTTAAGTGTGTCCTAATTTTACCCAATCTTACAGAACATCAAGTCTGCCCTTTGAACAGACTTAAATTGTCTTGTGTTCAGGGCAGTCTCCTCTCAACAATAACAAGGACTAAACCGGGGCTGAACCGGGGCTGAACCGGGGCTGAACCGGGGCTAAACCGGGGCTAAACCGGGGCTAAACCGGGGCTAAACCGGGGCTAAACCGGGGCTAAACCGGGGCTAAACCGGGGCTAAACCGGGGCTAAACCGGGGCTAAACCGGGGCTAAACCGGGGCTAAACCGGGGCTAAACCGGGGCTAAACATGGGGAATCAACGTTTTAGTTTTATGCAGCTAAAACTTGGAACACTCTTCCTGAAAATGTGAGACAGGCTTCTACTTTCACAATTTTTAAATCCAGGCTCAAAACAGTTCTGTTTATCTGTGCATATGAGTGAAAGGTTTTTAATCTGCACTCTCTTCTCTTTTAATGTTAATTTTACAAAGATTATTTATGTTTTGATTTGTTTGTTTTGTGATTTCAATGTCTTATTCTACAAAGCACTTTGAATTATTTTGTGTAATATTGTACTATACAAATAAACTTGGCTTGTCTTGCCTAAACTGAGTAGATACTTTTAAAATAAGAAAGGAAAACAAACTCGTTCCTAGCTCTCACAATCCCTTTGGCACATTGATAGGATTCTCATGCATACATTTTAGCAATTGATACAGCTTTAGAACAGCTTTTTCAGACAGAAAAGTGATGCAGGGTGGACCACCAAGTTCAGCCCTCAGTTCTGACCTGAAAGAGTCATATAGAGACTCAAATTGCTCTTTCGAACACATTTTATCTATTGCAAATGTGTTACTATTAGTTAAGGACAGTGTGTAGCAGTTTGATTTTTGTCATCAAGTTCTTCATCAAGTTGTGCAATGTTGCTTTAAGAAAACTGCAACAAAAGCTAAATTGTGATGGTTTGAGAGCCAACAAATAGCGGGAAAGCTAATCAAATGTATTAATTAAGTTGGGCTGGTCATTCTGTACGAAGTTTTGTTTACATTTACCTGTGGGACAGTGTATGGTGTGGGGTTCATAAACTCAGTGAGATCCATCATGCACTCCCGCTCGTCCTGAGACACGTGGATACTCTGGATCGGGGGAAAGCGTGGGTAAGCATCTCTAAAGTCTTTGAGCTGAAGTTTCCTCTGCGTCAGACGAGATCGAACCAGCTCCACAAACACCTGCGCAGACAGGACCAGCGCCACTTTGAGTAAGTCTTTTTAAATCCCTCATGTTCACGCATGACTGTACATACCTTGTGCTTGAGAAGAACAATGAGCTGAGAGCGAAGAATCAGGCCACATAGTTTCCCTGGCTGAGAAAGGAGGACAAAGAATTGTTGATCAGATTAGCAAAAATAAACAGTCGAAGCTGAGAGAGCAAGTTCATCTAGGGGAATTCTCAAATCTGGCAGCTGTTATAAATAGAAGAGTTTGTGCTTAAATTCAAGTTCTGTAAAAGCCGTAGTTTCCGTAATGACGCACTACTGTTTCCACGGCACTACATTTATCACGAGGAGGAAGTATCTATTTTATACAGTACCTCATCATTCCCAGCGGACTCTACCACCACAGGGAAGCCGTTGTGATTGGTGGAGGTGTTGCTAAGCGTGTCCACGATGGTCCCAACCTTTTCTATCCGGTTCAAACAGGTCACTGGGGAACTCATCACTTCTCTGGAGAAAAGACCAAAGATTTTTCAGTTTTGAAAAGGATTGAAGGAAGCACGGTTGATGGGGTTGTGCAGGACAGATCTTTACCTGGCTGTGAGCCAGTGGGAGGTGGCAGGAGCCTCCCAGTGCAGGAAAGGAACACTCTGCAGTTTAATGTGGATGTCGTACAAACCCTGAACAGAGACAAATGCATTACTAAACAGTACTACCATGTACAGTAGAAATAAACAATACTACCAATGTACCATCAATACAATTATATCATTCTAAACTATAGGCCATTTTGAAAGAAAAGCATATAGAAGTTGCGGTGGTCCATATGACTTACTTCAATAAAGTAGTCCCCAACTATCTTGGCTGTCATCAGCACTAACATGATCGGCAGACCGTAGGTGACATTTCCTGTAGCCTCCACCATGATGACAGTCAAACTTAATGTCATTCTTACAATTCCACCTGTGGTAAGAAAAGAGGAACAGTTCATTTAAAAAAATAAAGTAACTGAATTGTTTACTGACAAACTCACCTAGCTGAGCTGCAGCTCCAATTAAAGCATATTTACCCGGGTCAGCCCATATCTACCACAACAAAGAAAAATGTAATCAGTCAACTTGAACATCTGTCTTTGTTTGTGCTGAATTCTCAAAGGTGAAATTCATTGATATTATAAATGAATGTGCCTGTTTTCTGTTGATTGTTGTTTCTGTTTCATTGTTGATTTTCTAACTTTCTGTTGGTTAAATCAATTATCATGTTCAGCCTTAAGAGGAAACTGTTGATGTGATTTTGGGCTTTACAAACATAAACTGAAGTGATATTATTACTGAACATAGCCCTATCAAAGTGTTTACATTTGTAGTTTTACCAACCGAAGCATTGGGGGACACGGAGGCCAGGAGTATTCCACACAGCCTCCCCCAGGCCGCCCCTATGAGCAGTGAGGGGATGAAGACCCCCGCGGATACAGCCAGGCCATAGGTCCAACATGCCAAGAAGAAGTATGTGAGAGTGAACAGGCCCAGGGTTAGAGGGTTATACGAGCCTGGGTGACAAAGGAGGTTACATTAGGTGATGATGTGTCCCATATGATTAATACCACACCCACCACACAATACCTCTAATTCTATGTTTCTGTTGTGACATTTCTTTTGCAGTAATAAGAGATAATTATTCAGTCACTTAATAGCATACTGAAATTTTAATCATAGTCGAGGGGTGTCTTAAAATAACTATTTTATTGGATCTAATGATCTTTGAATCAATGGCAATAAGAAATATTATGGCCACCAGTAGTACAGGTTTATTTTTTAACCATGTTTTGCATTGAAATAGCTCAGACCATGGCAGACTGATAGTTTTGTATGAAAGAAGCTTTACCTGGCTGGTTGTGGAAAAGACTGCGGACACTTCTCTCAGGAGTGTTGAAGAAGGCTGTGGCCATGGCATTATACTCTCCATCAGAACAAAACAACTGAATCAAAAACACAATTATTTTAGGAACTGCTATAAGCTATAATATTTCCAATAAATATTAACAATTGTTCTTGGCACATTTTAGACAAAATGTGATCATTAATATCCCATAATGCATTTCAGTGTGACTGTGCACCTGCAGTGGGTACTCCTCACTGTTCTCAGGAGCCAGTGGCTGACAGTCATTGGAGAAGTAAATCATTGTGAATGAAACTGCAGCCGTCACTGCAGCCACTAGCATAGCCTCCATTACTTGCAAACAGGGTCGATGAATGTACCTGCAATCACACACACATCATAAAACACACATCATGACACACGCATCATACAAATAAAGAATACAACGTGATTATGCAGTATCCAGGACTCTCCCTAATACTAAGAATTAAAGAGGCAGGGTTTGATTTATGGCTTCGGGCTACAGGTGCAAATCCTGTTCTGGCTCTGAAATGTAACATGTGACTGAATTATTTATTTTGATCAATACTTCCCAGACAGTTACAACATATTTGTACCTGCCTGTTTGTCTACTGGCTTTTAGCATACAATCACAGACTGCATGTTACGTCTAAATATAGTTTGACAATTGTTTTGTTGGTCTGATCTGGTGAAATATTCCCTCCTACAAAAATATAACCAGTTTTTTTGTATATTTTGCAGGCTGGAGTCATTCTGGCAGCGTTCCAGTGACTCATACAGTCGTAAGAATCAGCTCAAAGTAGAAATCAAACAAATTCAGGCTAATAGATTACAAAAGTCTATTTAAACTCCAATGAGGATAAAATGTGAAAATGTTTCTGTAATTGTGCATTTTGGCGTCTGCATCTGGCAGGCACTCGACTTGTCTTCACCCTTCAATCAGCACGGACTCTTTCTGGGAACGTGCTACTGAAAACTTCCTTCTGCTTAGCCCCACCCAGTGTTTGACAGCCATCATCATACCGCTCTATTCTTTTATGCTGGCACATGATTTAACACAAAACACATCTAACCTTTGTCCAAACTTTCTTCAACATTATTTATTCTGAAATGTACCTGATCCTGAAAATGGTGATCCAGTAGTTCAGAAAATTGAATAACGCTCCTAATAAACCTCCTGTAGAGAAATTAAAAAGAAAATAAATGCTGCTTAAATACAATAGATATAAATAAAATAGATGATATTGTCAAACACTTTAAGCTTACCTATAGCGCCCATAGCAATGAATAAGGGAATCTCATATAAGTAGTATTCCACACTCTGAAAAGATCAATTTGCACATTTAATTTAACAATACATTTAATACATTTAGTACAGAAATACTATTACTAAAACAATGACAGTGGAAATGTACTATAGTCCAGGCTAGGATCTATGGGACTATGATATTTCAAACATTTTGTCAAGTCAAAGATACACTTAAAGGATTGTACCGGTAATCGTGCATTTTGTTTCATAGTATTGTTGATGTTTTGTGTTGAATATTGAGCCTACCTCACTTTCAAAACGACCAAAGTTGATGAGACCAGGACTTGAGAGTTCCCCGGTTTTCTTATTATAAATACTCAAGAAGAAATTCAGAGTAAAGGTAGAAATCATGGAGGCAAAGAACTAGAAGAAGAAAAGAATGCCAATGTCAAAACGACAAACAAAAAAAGACACAAACTGCTACTAACAACCAAAAAAAAATCAATATACAGTGGTCCCTCGCTATAACACGGTTCACCTTTCGCAGTCGCTGTTCTGTTGTTGTTTTTTTAGTACTATTTTACATGCTTTTTTTTTTTTTTTTTAGAGTGTATGAACGTGCATTGTGTTCTGCGTCCTGATTGGCTGTTGGACTGTAGACCATTGTCCATCAGTCTCCTCCATGTCTCCTGTACAGTACAGAATGTGTTCAGACAAATTTATGTAACCTTTAATTTATTTGACATATTATTTTATGTATTAACATTTATTTGGGTCATTAGAATTGTGTTTATTACTTTGTACTTATTTTATTAACAATTATTTGTTATATTATGTTGGACACATTATTGACTTTCTTCATAATAGTATTGGTTCCTACTTATTGTTTTGGTACAGCGTATTTGAGGAGCACACCGATAAAAATGTAACAAGAGTGAACGCAAACAGGGCGCACACAAGATGGGATGAGGTAAGTTCTTGAATAAAGTCGAGCTGTAACTGTCCTGTGGTGTTGGTTTATTTAAGCAAAGAAGAAACAAGAAAATACATCAGATTAAATCAAACTGTGACCAACAAACCACAGCCTCAAGAGACTGAAGAGAACAATATATTAGGGTCAAATTTACATAAATGTTGGATCGCAGTGTGACTCTAAAGTGCTGTATGTTTGCAAGTTAAAAAACCCACAATGTCGATGAAACGTTCTGCACCGATAAATTTCAGAAACTCTTTGGACTTAAGTGTTTCTCTGCACGGAGAGGCGCCTCTGTGGACACCGCTGGAGCAGAGGCACGTGAACAACTTATTTAACGCGAACATCGAGGAAGAGGGAGATAATATTTGAAGGTTTGAACTTTGTGTTTAAACAAGAGAGAAATGTGAGAAAATGTTAACGCCTGTGTGAGAAAAGTGTATAAAGTGTGTGGTGAGGGGTTTTGCAGCCTAAAAACATATATAGTAATTGTAAGAAATAAAGCTGATCCTTCACGGATTTCGCCTATTGCGGGTTATTTTTTACAACGTCACCCCTGCGATAAATGAGGGACCACTGTATATGTATAAAATGATCGATGTGACTCACTATCCTCCATGTTAACATTTGGTTCCAGAAAGATGCTCCTTCCTCCAGAGAGAAAAGTACCCCACCTGTTGAACAAAATGTTTAATTATGCTAAATAATGCAAAATATAGTTCATTTATAGCTGCGCAAGGGCCCGTGTAATAGAAAAAACTGTAGCTATTCACCAACAGGAGCTCCAAAGGCTGCAGAGACGCCGGCTGCAGCTCCGGCCGAAACAAAGTCCCTCTTTTCTGTGTCGCGTCGGAAGTACTCAAACATCTGCAAACAAAAGAGAGCCATTTATTCTGCGTTAGAAGAAAAACTGTCAGAATGAAAAATGTCACATCGTCAAGTGTGACCTAGTAAATGTTTATAAATGTACAAGTGTGTGTATGTTGAATGCTTACCTTAAAGTCTCTCTTTAACGATGTGCTGCGGCCCTGAGATACTCCAGCTGCCACAACAGCGCCCGAATGAATCATGGGACCTTCCTGAAGGAATTTATAATAAAAAAATACACTACGATGAACTCTAAGCTCCAAAACTATTTAGTATAAAACACACACGTATGTTGGCTTTCCATGTTTCTTGGGGACATTACATTGACTTGCATTTCCTGGAGACTCATCCTAATCTTTCCTAGCCCCATAAGAAAGGCAGGTCCCCATTAATTAGATTTTAGCCCTAACTGATCATTATTTTTGCTTCAGTTTTTTTCCTGTTGAAGCCATGGGTGCCTCAGCCCTTCCCCGAAACTTTTGATACAACCTGGACTGTGGCCATCCAGTCACAGGGCCAGCTACGCAGTGAGCCAGCAGTTTATTCTCATTCCTTAGATGCAACTTCATGAATTTTAAAGTTATCATTGAATCACTAATACATGAGAATTAGTTCAATCCAAGAAGAAGTCCAACATATTCATATCAGGTCCTGTATTTTCTGTCTCCCTGAACAGATTTGAGCAAAAACCTGTTCACGGAGCAAGAATATGTAAAATGGATATAGTTGCAGTCCATTCATTCACCTGCATTCAGTGTCCACATCGTTTCACTTACCTTTCCCACAGCAAGACCGCCGACCACAGAGCATATGACACCAAATACTTTTACAACCAGAGTCTGTTGAAAACACATTAGTTAAACGTTACTACATGATATTTTGATGATACAATGTGCGTCCATTTGATACGTTTACCTTGAGTCGCACCACCCTGGGGATCTTAACTCCATTGAGGTAACATTTAATTTGAGGGATTCCACTCCCTCCAGCGATGGGCTATAAGAAGAAACAGCACAAATACAATCAAGATAATTTTACATACAGTTGCAAAGAGGAATTGTTTAACTGGAGACATGATAAGTGACACAATTGGCACCATTTTTACTATTACACAATGTGGAATTTCAAACCCGTTTCACTTCAACTTTGGACTTGTGGTTAAAATACACAATTGTCGGTATTTGCTAGAGACAGACTGGGCTGATATTTGCACTTTTTAGCATCCAGCACAGGCCGATATTTTGTTGTGACCAACCTCTTTATTTTAACACTTTATTTTTTATTTTTTTATTTTATTTATTTATTTATTTTAATTAGGACAGTGCATATTAATCAACATGTCAACAAATAGCATCAATGTAAATATGCCGGAATTAGCACAATAGCTACTTTACACCCGTTGTCCTAAGGCAGGTCAAAAACAGGAAACTTTAGTGAGAAGAGATGCCTGCAAAGCTTGACTACACAGCTCTCTTAAAGATCTGTGGGAAAAAAGGCCGTGGGTTGGTGTGTAGTAAATTTAAATGACGTAATTTGGGGAATATAATCTAAATCTGCCCTCTATATCTGCCAAAAGAAATATCAGCAGAGTTTATCGCCCATCGGTTTCACAGGAATGTAAACAATCAAAAAACATATCAGTCGATCTCTAGTATCTACTGACTTATTCAAATGTGAGTAGAAATCTATAAGGATGGATTACTTGGGTATGTTTGATAAGATTGTAAGATTGACAACAACGCTCTTCATTTATCAGAATCATTAAACATTAGGATCATGAAGAAATTTAACCTTTGGGCTCTCACCTCAAAAAACGCGACAAGAATAGATCCCAGCATGACGACGGCAGCGTTGAAACCGCCCCAGAGGATAAGAGAGATGGAGAGCCCGCCTGTCTCTGTGAAGTTTTCAATGTCTGTCAAAAGGTCAGAGGTCAAGGAGCGTTTTTGTATGTCTATAATCACATGGCTGACGGATGAAAGAGTATGAGCACAAGTATGAAGGAATTAATTTAATCTGCCTTTTTCCTCACACCGTTTACTAGCGTACACAGTATACATGGTAGTTTTTGTACAAGATCCTAAGAATTTTGAGAGCTTTTTCCAGTGCCATCCTTTTTAGACAATCAATCAATGCCCAGGACAGTTTTTAGCTGACCAATAATTTCTTAAACTACAGCCCTCCAGTCCAGTAGTAGTGAAGTTATGGTCAACTTTACAGGGTGTCAAGAATTTGGTTGCAAGTTCAATTTGTGAATGTAAAATTGTAACAAATTGCAGTCGTTGAACATGAAATCAGGATACTTCTTTTGATGACTTCATATTTGAGTCCTGCCAGGTTTTCCACTGCAATGTCAATGAAACAGGCAATGAGCCCCGTTAGAAAGCCGATGAGGCCGCAAACCACCCAGCGACTGACCTCCAGACAGCGGAAACCCTACGGACACAAAAATGGGTATAATTATGTGGGATTACACTGTATTAAGTGTATGTGGGGATGTATAGGTTTACTAATTAGGGCCTGAGCGTGAATGTGCGAGAGAGCGAGTTAGCATTATTGTATTTGTACAGTTTTTTTGTAAATCACAAAAATCCAGCAACAATAAGGTATAGACCAGTAAATAGGAACTAGTATAGAAAATTAGAGTTCAGTGATCTCTAATTTACAGTGAAGAACCCGAGAAAAAAATACTGAAAGACGCTACCTCAAAAATCAATTGATATTGCTGCAATGGAAGCATGGCCTGGAAAAAATATTAAAAAAAACTTGTTCTAGGGTTTTGATTTTTGATGCGACAGACTCCAAACTGAGCCAGCATCATCAGGACATATCTGGGATCAAACGTTGTTAAAAGGATTTACTTAAGTCTCAGTGTGGAAAGCATAAAAATATTTGCAGCTTTTACAAACATCATCACAGATTTAAACAGACCCAATGCAGCGTTTGAGTGTTTCAATGACCTGGACATAATTACATGTGAAGTAAACTTTTAAAATAGCTCTCCAGTGCCCTTTTGGAAAATTAATATGGGATGAAAACATTTATTTCCAGTATGACAGTGGCAATTTTGAATCAAACGTAAAGCCAGGATTGATTGGCAGCGCTCTCATTGAAGCGTGGGTCGTGAGGGACCTTTGTCACCGCTTGCAGTTTTAATAGTCCTATTTAGTTTTTACCATGGGACTCATCCGCCTTTCCTCCTCAAGAAACAGTTGATTCTCAATGTTATCATAGTCCAGACCCTGGGAAGACAGAAAAAAAACTCTATGCAAATATATCCATTTATACCTTGAGAACAGATTTGCATTTTACTTCCTAAAAACAAAATTCAGTTCAGAAAATACACTGTCTAAGAAGAGTGGAATATGACCTGCTAAACTAATACAAGAATCCAAAGCATTTGAGAATGATTATAGAGGTCTTAACTACAACCTGCTAAGTTATAGACATAATAATACATGGACACACAAGTGACATAAGCAGGTTTCTTTACCTACTCTTTAATTATTTTATCTTGTAACATTCAGACTAAATAGTGTGTTAATGGTCGAGAAAACTTACTTCATATTTAAGTGAGAGCAGCTTTTCATTGTGAGGGATTTCTCGAGTTTGTCCTCTTATTGACTCCTGTCAGAAAAAGTAACAAACAAAATCAAACTTCAAGTCATTTTAGACATTTAGACAGAATAGTCATAAAACAAGTTGTTTCCAGTCAGGCTGCTTTCACATTACTGTAAAAACATATTTGACACAGTGTAAAGAGGGAAGTGTGATAACATGCATGAAA
Organism: Periophthalmus magnuspinnatus; assembly: GCF_009829125.3. Taxonomy (NCBI): domain Eukaryota; kingdom Metazoa; phylum Chordata; class Actinopteri; order Gobiiformes; family Gobiidae; genus Periophthalmus; species Periophthalmus magnuspinnatus. The sequence goes on from NC_047133.1 coordinate 2,780,373, forward strand.
CATACAAGCTAACTACAGGCCATTCATAAGCGTGCAGCATTTTGAGACACGTAGCAACAACGACCTATGGCACAATGCAAAACAGAGAAATAAAGGTTTTATTATAGCAAATCACATGCAAAACAATAAAACTAATCTGATGATCCCTTAAACTTGCCACACACTACAGGATAATGTGTCCGATTTACGACCTGATTTCCTTCTCCCAGACCGTAGATCTTCATGTGTGATTTTGTGTGTGGTGTCAGTGTGATTCTGAGCAAAGCTTTGGTAACAGCCAATGAAACAGAGCACCACAGGCAGACGAAATGACTGAGACAGAGGTGCGAGACATAAACTCAGGAAAATAATTAGGTGACTTTATTACTCACCTCTAAAACAGATGTAAAGTTAAACTGCAGCATTCTCAACCATATTACCCATTAGACTTTGTTCTCTACAAATAATGAAACCCAGTCCACAAAACAGAGCAATTAATCCAGTTTGAGCCATTCTTTAAAAGGCAGTGGTGGAAGAAGTACTCAATTTTGCCACTTAAGTAAAAGTACAGACACTGGAGGAAAAAAAGTACTCAAGTACAAGATGGAAAAATCTACTGAAGTAAAAGTATTAAAATACCAATTTAAAAGTGTACTTAAAGCAAGCAAGTAAGCAAGTATTTAGCTTTACAGATAGATGCTCTCAAATGTAGTGAAGTAAAAAGTATCAATTTTATTTTATTCAATTTTAAAATGTACTTAAGTAAAGACCTAAAATGTTCAAGATAACAGCTACAATTTACCTTTTATTCAGTAGAAATTGGTCATTATAGGTATGAAATCATCCATATGATTCTAGTGAAGGTGTATGGAGTTTAAAAACACAGTGGAGCACTTCTTCTTTTATACCTAAAATGTGTATTTAAGTGCAGTACTTTACTAGTTTTACATTCTTGCATTACACCACTGTTAAAACGTAGAAAGGCAAGAGTAGTTTCTTACGTGTGTCGTTTGCATAATTCTGTGAATCAGGTGAAGATGCTTCTACAGTAAACTCAATTCTACTTCCTGCATAATTTATCGCCAGCCTTCTGTCCATTAAAAGCATTTATCTGAACAACTGCACCACATTCGACTGATAATTACACAGTTTTGACTTGCTTCTAAAGAAGTGGAATGCTCTGATCCTTGGAACATTTTAGAGTCTCAAAGTGAGCCTGAAGATACTTACTGAAGATAGGAAACAGCAGATGTGTGGTGTGCGGTCTCCCTGTTGTAGTATTTGTGCCCGGGGGATCATATAAGATTTAAAATCTTATACGATTCTCCTCATTTATGTGGTGTGTGCTTTTGTTGCAAAATATTTAGACAAAAAAATCCTGTAATGTGTGGCAGGCTTTACGCAGACATTTTGCACATTTAAATGGAGTCAATAGAAATAAAATGTAGATTGAGAACTTCCTACAAAACAATCTACTAGAACTTTTATGGAAAATAGGTTGTGTTCATGTGACTTCACAACATTCTAGGATGCCTATAGTTTAAGCTGTAGGACAGGTCAGAACTCTATAGTTTAAGATTGCAGATTTGTTAATCTGGTTTATTGTCATCTCTCTGTCGTTCCACAATAACTCTCACAATAGCTCCAGAAAGTGGTGCAAATATTAAACCCCAAAGATGTGATTGTTGTCAATTGAAAGGAGTTTAAGACACAAGATTAATATGTCAAGTTTGTGGAGCTAATCCTTAACAAACAATCATAAGGTTCAATGTTTGAGAAACATATGTTTGGATCTTTATTCCAAAAATAATAAATCTCCTGCCTTCCATGACATCATAAAATTGTCAAACATGAACACTACCAATTTCTTAAAAGCGAGGTCAAGAACCTTTTCAAACAAAGCGCGTTTATAAAGGTTTACAAAAGCATGACATTTGAATCAATTACTGATTAGAAACACATTGCCAACATGACACTGGCTTCCCAGTCATGTGCTTTCCACACACACTGAATGAGTCAAACAGGCCACTTCTATTGGCTGGTGTCTGCTTCACTAAATTTGTACTGTAGGCCTACAGGCCTCTAAGCAGAAGATTTTATCATCTAGAAAGTAAAAGCAAGACTAAAAGCAGGAAAGCTGACACTGAATAGGGTTTAGCTAAAATAGGCAAGAGATATGGACATAAAGAACAAAGAATTAAGTTTTTCTTTTCGTCTGCACTTTACCTCATCTGCTGTTATTTCCTCCTCCAACTCCACCGTGGTCAGTCTGCCTATCTGACATATACTGCCTCCTCCAGACTGCTGAAGACCACACACACACACTAAATACACAAATGTATGCATCTCTCACTATGAGCTATAAGCCACAAAGTCTCACCAGTGTTTCCCATTAATAATGCAGCCTATGGCGGCTCACCCAGTGTCAAACTTTTCCCCCAGTGCTCTAAAACAAACTTGGTATCAAGGAAATACACTTTTTGCTTGTTGCATAATCATAATAAATATATGGGTGTAACTTTATGTAATCTTCAATCAGTCTTTTTGATTAGCAGAGGCCCATTTCTCTAATTATTATAATTATTAAAATAAGGTTTTCCTGTGCTACCATAGTCTCAGTATTAACCTGTGGTAAACACTAGGCCTGCTACTTACAACTTATGACACAAAACCATCTACAGGACAGCACATTTAGCCTTTTAAACGGGGTTATAAAGTCAAAAATAGTGAGATTTCATAACTGACACATATGTTTAGTAGATGATAAGAAAAGGAAAGAGGAAGTTGGTTTCATCTGTAAAAGGTTCTTTATTATGTTAAAATAATTTAGTAATATAAATGGATACGACTCGGTTAGGCATAAAAGATACTTAAAAACGCCATGTTGACTTTTGATCATCATGTGTGGTACTAATTACTCCCTGGATGAAAGTCATTAGTGACAGTGACAGCCCACCACATTCCTCCTGTTAGCAAAAGACTGCAGCAAAACACAAAACTATAGGCCAAATCAATGCTGTTTGATCAGTCATGCACAAAAACACGTTAAACTGGCTCCAGGCCGGTGTTGTTGCTGATGCTATGGCTCATGCTAGCTGTACCTGATGCTGTGCTATGGCTTATGCTAATTGTACTTCATGCTAACTGTACCTGATGCTGTGCTATGGCTTATGCTAACTGTACCTGATGCTAGCTGTATCTGATGCTAGTGCTCATGCTAGCAGTACCTGTCTGGAGGTGTGGCGCTCCTGCTCGGACCCGTTGAGCAGCGGTGTGGCCTCTCCCGCCTGGGCCGCTGCAGAGTCGTCCGCCCGGCTCGACCATGACACTTTCTTGGTGATGTTGGCCATGAAAGTCCCCCCTCTGCGCAATGTTTTTATTTTAAAATTACATCTACTACAGCTGCGCTTCTCTCACAGCCGTTACTGTTATTGTTCCTCAACTCACAGCCATGATCATCCCTGGAACTCGTGACGCCTACGGCGAGCGCGGAGGGCCAGAAACATGAGCAGTGCATACTGGGAAATGGAGTTTCTGCGGATTGGCAAGTTTGGTTTAAAAAAAATTAAATAAAAATATAAAACAAATAAGGTCAGTGGTGTATGTTGTTATATGACTTTAAGTTATATTTATACAAAATAACAAATAAAACAAACAAAAAAGTAATGTCAATGGTATATGTTATATGATTTTAAGTTATATTCATACAAAATACTTTAAAAAATCAACAAAAAAATAATGCCAATGGTATATGTTGTTACATGATTTTAAGTTCTATGAATACAAAATTAAAAAAATTAAAATAAAACAAACAAAAAAGTAATGTCAGTGGTATATGTTATTTGATTTTAAGTTATATTCATACAAAATAAAAAATAAAAAACAAACAAAAAAATAAGGTCAATGGTATATGTTGTTATATGATTTGAAGTTATATTCATGCAAAATAAAAATAAAAAAGTTAAAATAAAAAATCAACAAAAACTAAATGATATATGTTGTTATATGATTTGACGTTATATTTATGCAAAATTAAAAATAAATAAATAAATAAATGTATAGGCCTACAATAAAATGTATTCCCCAAACAATAGCTAATACCTAATACAATGCAGACTTTAAGAAAAACAACAGATGAACAAACAAAACAATAAAACATGTTGTCATTATAATGGAAGAATTAAAAAGTTACCAAATACAGTCAGGCGCGCACAGAAGGAGTCGCCTATGAGACAATTTGTGAACAGCTGGCAAAAAAAATGCATTTTGCATGCATTTGACCCTGTGTGACTCTGCTCTGCAGTGCGGCAGACCTGATTTGCAAACAGAGCCTTTTGCAGCAAGTGTTCTGCTTTTTATACAATGTCCCAATCCAGGCATTACACAGTTATTTCCTATTTTTGGATGAGGTTTTTGAGATGTTAATTTCTGTAGGCTATAGGTGTATTTATAACAAAACAAATATATAACATCTCCATATTCAACCTTACTTCATTAAATGTCTGAAATTTTCCTGCCAATTAGACCTAGTTTTATTTTTTCACTCTTTTTTTTTCTTTTAAATGATGTTTTAGTTTTAGTTTCACCATGAGTAACTGGAATCCACAGTTACCACACTATATGGAAATACCATGGTCGATGTCAACAGCTAAAAAACCCTTTTTTGCCTTAAACAGTGATGAGGAAAGCCCGACCAAGGAGCTGATGGACACTTTTAACAGATTCTAAACTATTTTCTTTTGCCTTGTTTCATGCATTCTTTTGTGATATTTCTGGACTTAACAAAGCAGTTTGAGAGTCTTTAGTTGTAACAGTTCTGCTGCAAAAATGTCAAACGACGAGGAGACACCACTGCTGAGAAAAAGGCCAGAAAAGGTAAGGTAAACCAGAAAAGGTTTTAAATGTATTTGATTTGTTACTCAAACTTAAATCAAACTTCCTGTAAACCTTTTGATCTATTAGCAATAATTCATTTCTGTGCTATCGTCATAAAACCTAAAAATGTCATCATCATTGCATAACATTTTGATAACAATTATGAACATTTTAGACATGCACATTTTATTTATTTTTTAGAATTGGCTTGATTAATCTATTAATTTATTAGGGCAACAAAATGAGAGAATATTTTGCACTTCAAGGATTATATTTATATGTTGTTGTGTTTGTGTTTTGCAAAGAGATAAAAGATAAAGACAAATGCAAAATTCCTCATGCCACACACAGAAAATGTATGATAGTATGAAATTAGTTTTTTTGTATAGGCTACTGCAATACACCCAAACTGCTTGCATCTCTAAAACTGATCAGGTAGTACACACAAATATACATCCGTCTAATAATGCTCTTACTGACTTCCAGATCCGTAACTCCAGACTGTTCCTGGCCGTCTTCTCTGCTGTCCTGGGAAACTTCAATTTTGGTTACTCCTTGGTGTACCCCTCCCCTGTCCTGCCCGTGCTGCAGGGCCCTGACGCTGACCCCAGACTGAGGATGGACAATTCCCAGGCCGCCCTGTTCGGCTCCATCTACACGCTCGGGGCCGCGGGCGGGGGTCTCGGGGCTATGCTGCTCAACGACATGATTGGACGAAAGATGAGCATAATGTTATCAGCTGTTCCCTCTTCTATTGGGTAACACAGAAATGATTAATGGAGGATGTAGAAGTTCATGTTTTAATGTTATTGTTTGGTTTTGATGTTATTTCCCAGGTACATGCTGATGGGAGGGGCTTTTAACGTGGAGATGCTTTACGTGGGACGGTTTCTTACAGGTTTAGCTGGAGGAATGACTGCAGCATCTATACCTGTAGGTTTTGACAAATCCTCTTCTCATGACCTAAATTAATTGTATTTTTTGTGTGCATTTATAATTGCTCACTAATGCTACTTATAACCAGTGTGCCATGTTTTATAAGTTATAAAGCAAAACAATGTCTCTGTCAGTTAAAGAAGGTATATGCTTCTTCCGGTTTTCAGTATTAAACTTAATAATAGACATGGGTGTTTTTACTTCCTGTTTGAAACTGTAGAACGAAGAGGCCACACGTTTCATAGTGCCATTTCTACATAACAAGCAGTACATTTCAGACAAAAAAAAAAGGTTTTATTGTCAAAATGTGCTATTTGAACCCCACATATATGAGTCTAACCTTTTTTTTTATCATCACAAGTGCAAAGCAGCAGGCTGTGGGGATAGGGGATAGGTGAAAACAGACATTTTTGGCACACTTTAACTCTGAATGAAGGACACTGCAGGATCAAACACACGTGAACCAACTGAGATATAACTTATAACTTTAATATGAACTTAAGTATGAGGGAACAGCATGGAAATATGGTTAAACGCTCATAATAATTGACTTTATGTGTTATTTTAAAGAGTAAGAGTGGGAAAACCATGGCCTGATTAACTATAACATGATGAACGTGAACTTGTGTTTTGTTATAAATGTCATTGTTTGTTTATGGCAGGTTTACATCTCTGAAATCTCCCATAAGGCAGTGCGAGGGGCTCTGGGCTCCTGTCCTCAGATCACTGCAGTGGTCGGGACGTTAACTCTTTATGTACTTGGTAAGTTTGTGCGTCAGATGATTGCTCCAGACACCTTGTTCGTTGTCAGTTCTTAATCTGAGGGTCTTGTGCAGGTTTGTGGGTGCCTTTTCGCTGGTTGGCCATAGCGGGAGGGGTCCCAGCTGTGCTCATGGTCGTGTTGTTGTCCTTCATGCCGTCCTCTCCCAGGAGGCTGCTGTCTTTGGGCAGAGGGGATAAGGCAGAACAGGCCCTGCGCTGGCTCCGGGGTCCAGACTATGACCCCAACCCAGAGATCAGTGGAATACAGGTATTATATCTCAGGTTTTGAGATTATCGGTTCAATTCCTGACACTAGAATTCCTGTTTAGATGTTGTTGGGGACTTTAATCTACTTTCCTGTGCGTTATGTTCTTGTGGGTGATTGTTGTGAAGGTCATGGTCAAAGCTTAGCAGTCACTTGTCCATCAGTTTGCCCCAGGACAACTGTAGCTACTTATTATTACCACTGATTTTGACGAAGGAATGGCTCATCAGTATCTAAAACAAATAACAAATCCTAATCTAATGTCTAATATTTAAGGCTGCAGCGATAAACTGGAATAATTGTGGTAAGTCGGCTACTTTCCCTATTGAAATAATTGTAATCTGAACTGCACAGACTCTTAAACAAACGCCAAAAAGTGCTAAAAAGACAGCAGCATTATTAAGATTAAAATGTCAAAAATAAATAAATACATAATACTCTTCATTTGTAAATATTCTGTATTTAAAAGCCTTCCCTCATCAACTTTTATTTGGTTAAAACTGTATTTAAACAGTCTCAGTGTACTGCATGTGTTAATAAAGAATGGACAAACTAATCATCAGTTACCGGTTTACTTTTACACTTTTGTTCATATTCTTTGTCGTGTTCCAGCACAGTATCCGCATGCAGACCAAGTTGTCCTGGTCCCAGCTGAGGAAACCTGAGTATTATAAACCAATCTTGATCTCTGTGGTGATGAGATTCCTTCAGCAGATGACAGGCATCACTCCAATCCTTATTTACCTCCAGCCCATCTTCAACAGGAGCAACGTGTCCCTCCTCCCAGAGTAAATTCCTCCCTTTATGTACAATCTATAATAGTTTCCACGGCTTTGACTGACACGTGTCTCTATTCGTCAGGTATGATGCAGCTCTGGTGGGAGCGGTGCGATTGTTCTCGGTGATGTTGGCAGCCAGTTTAATGGACAAAGCCGGGCGTAAAGCTTTGTTGTACACGTCAAGCCTGGTCATGTTTGTCGCCTCCCTCTCGATGACGATCACATCACACACCACTCCCTGTCCGGGCACTCCGAACAGCACGGTCCTGAACTACAACTCCCACAATGCCCTGGGAAATGGTACAGACTTCAGCCAAAATAATGCAAGCATCTTTCCCGTCATAAGCACCATGGTGTTTATCTTTGGTGAGTATTTATGCAATTTACACACAAAAAATGTAAAAGTTCAAAATGTCGCTCTCACTTTCCTGATGGAGGGTCTGCCACCTGCTTGTCTCTATAGAATATTCCACAGAATGGCATTAAACATCATCATACAGACCAAACCTGTTTTCATGTATTATCCCATTCCTGAATTGTCTACAAGGGATTATCAACATTTTACTGAGATAATTCCAAAACACTTTAGTCAGTATCACCCACACCTACTGTGTTAGATTCAAAACCTCAATCTGTAATAATAATAAAAATTGTGAAGATTATAAAGAGATAAACTAGAGAACTATTAACAACTTATTACAATGAAAACTACAAAAAATGTCTGATCTGGAGCGTGGCTTATCATTAAATATTATTCTGTGGAGAGGGGCGGATGGTGACCAATCGAGAGCTACTAAAAAGATGGCAATATTTATTTATTTATTTATTTTTATTCTATTTATATATTTATTTTTTAATTTATTTTTATTTATTTATTTATTTATTTATTTTTTTTTGTATTTTTAATTTTTTTATTTGTGTTTTTTATTTTTGTTTATTTTACTACAGTTATTTTTCATATTGTATATTGGTTTGTACTTACTTGTATGGGTATGTGTGTGTATGTGTGTGTGTGTGTGTGAGGATGTATGAATGTGTAAGAATGTGTTAATATTAATGTATTTGTGTATGTAACAGTTGTGTGGTGCCATCTGTAGAGGAGGGAGGATAGTGGGAGAAGTTGTGATTTGTCAAAATGTACTAAAAAATATTAATAATTAAAAAAAAAAACTTAAAAAAAAAACGATCTGTGAATGAAACAGATTCTTGCCAACAGATTCTTAAATAAGATCAAATCATATGAAACTATTTACTACAATGCATCAAATAACAAAACAATATGTACCTGAATGTGCTGCTTGTCCTCATCTCCTAGGATACGCCATGGGGTGGGGCCCGATCACCTGGCTGCTGATGTCAGAGGTGTTGCCGTTGGTGACGAGGGGCGTGGCCTCGGGGGTGTGCGTGACGGTCAGCTGGTTGACTGCGTTCGCGCTCACTCACGCCTTCACTCTCATGCTGGACTACGGCCTGTACGTGCCCTTCCTGCTCTTCACTGTGGTGTGCGTGCTGTGCCTCTTCTTCACCGCCGTGGTCATCCCGGAGACCCGCGGGCGCTCGCTGGAGGAGATTGAGAACTACTTCAGGACGGGGCGCTCCTTCACCATCAGCAGCCGCAGCCCCTCTGTGCGGGAGTCCACCTGAACCACACAGACTATAGCTGTAGATCACTATAGTTTTGTTCCAAGAGTAAAGTAAAGAGTCCGCTGAGCTTTGTCACACACTCTGAGTCGCCCCGAACTCAAATAAATCATAGTCCTGTACAAGTGTAGAACTATAGTCAGTCATTACAATTATATTTTGTTAATTTTAACCCGTTTGCAGTGGTCCAAAGTTACTCCCTGTGCACTCCAAACATCCAAATTACTCACTGCGATGAATTTATAAGCTCTTTTCACAGCTCTCAGACACCAAAGTGGAGATTTGCTGTAAGGAAAAAGCAATAAAACCTTTTCTAATGAGCAGAGAGGACGCAGTGGACTCATTTTGACCTTAAGTGCTGCTTAGACAATGGATCTGCACTGGGACAAAACAAATGTAGCTTAAATACACGTGGAAAAAACTGATATGAATGATATTGATGTGCAAAATGATGTAAATTTAACCGCAAAGAACTTTTTTTTTTACACAAATATGATTCACTTTAACCCTCCCTTCCCCAACAAAAACAGCTTTAAACTAATGATTGTGTTTTCTTAAAGGTGCACAGAGATCCAGGTGCAAGCAGGTGACAGAGAGGAGCTTTAAGTGTAAATATAACCAGTGATTTCTGTTGTATTCTTGAAGCAGAGGCATTTTTCTTCCATGATGAGTCCACCCTTTGTAATCACTCTAATACTTTAATTAAATCGTCCAGTGCGTTTGTTAGTGATAAATAGTTTCGGCCCAAGAAACGCCTTCTACGACACGCGGTTTATAGAACTATTAACACATAAAACATAACACAATGCAAATATGCTGATTAATTAGACATACATGCACTAGATTAGCTGAGCCAGAACAAGTTGATGGCTACTTCCAGTGATATGCTACTGTCAGGTCGAACAAGCCAGGTGACATGCCCCGCCTAAGATAACAACTCCCTGCATCGACCGCGATCATTCAATCAACAGCTGGGCAGAGGGAGTGAAGTAGGGCAGACAAACATAAACATGTATCTAAAGTAAATAGTGCAACAAGTACAACAATGTGCTATACTGTATAAGAAATGAAATGTAAATGTGTGTCTTTTATGTAGTACTTTTATGATATAATGTGTGTCTTTTATGTAGTACTTTTATGATATAATGTGTATTTTTTGGTAAAACAAACAATAAATTCAACCGGTTTCAAAAGAAAGAGATAGAGAGAGTGTGTTTGACAAAGTGATCTATGGGAAGTCAATTAGCTGTACTTCTTATTTATTATTTTATTTTATTTTATTTATTTTTTATGATTTTTTAATTTTTTTAATTTAATTTAATTTTCTATTTTATTTATTTATTTATTTATTTACTTATTTATTTATTTATTTCAAGCACATGTATCAGGTTCACTTAAAGCACATTTCACAAATTAATCCTTATATAAGCTCAAAAAGGAGCAGGAAGAAGAAAACTTATTAAATCCCACCCCATCTTCATTTAAAACATAAATTCATTGCTTTGTTTACGCTTCCTGTGTCTGACAAAGTGATGAAGTCAATTAGCCATACTTCTTATTTATTATTTAATTTTATATTTATGTATTTATTTATTTCAAGCACATGTATCAGGTTCACTTAAAGCACATTTCACAAATTAACCCTTATATAAGCTCAAAAAGGAGTGGGAAGAAGAAAAAAACATATTAAATCCCACCCCTATCTTCATTTAAAACATAAATTCAATATTTTGTTTACGCTTCCTGTACTTCCTTAATATCTTTAGTTGCTCTTTCCCTCATTAAACCCTCATTAAACAGAACACCCTTGAAAAAGAGACCCCAAGTGCTCACATTGTGTTCCCTGTATAAATAAAGATCAATAAAATAAATAAATAAATGAACCTTAAACAACAACAAAGTCTGTAGTATAAGTGAGTATAAATGAGAAAGTTATAAAGTAAAGTCAATCCGTGTGAACTTGTCGCCCAATCTTGTATTTCTAAAGTCTCTGGATGTGGTGGGACTGTGTTGTCTTAAGGCTGACTGTCCGTGTCTCTACGTTACTGCATCGTGGTCGGGGACGGTGCCTCTGGAGCGGCCCCTCACCTCAAAAAGGGCCGACCTGAAGCACGTGCTCGTTGGTTTTTGGCATCGCAGTCGCAGCAAAACTCTGCTCTGGTCTCTGAAAGTTGTCAAAAGTGCTTATAACCTCATCGTTTTGAAGAATTCCAGCACAATAAAACATAAACAATCACAAATAATCATCATGAAATTAACATTAAAGGAGGAAAGTGCAGAGTTAAAACCTTAGAATGCTGGAAATCCTGAAGGTAAATGAGGAATAACTTTAGACAACATCAAACTTTAAATTTAAAATGAAACATCAGGTGCGACTTTAACACCAGACACGCTCTATAATGTCAGACGATTGAAGGTTGATAATGGAGTTTATCTGGGCACATGGGTCTAGGACAGACACTCACAGCTGTGCAGAGTCTGTTTGACCAGAGCAGAAGCTGAGTTTTCTGCGCAGACACAAACTCAGGGCCTTAAAGTGACCACAGAACCACTGCTGACCTTCTCCAGTCAGGAAACCCCGATACGCGAGCGCCTCATCATTGTTAAAATATGTCTTGTTGGATCCATTTCTGTCTTTACAAAGTGAAAAGGAGGCCAGAGCTCCTCACCCTCGCAGCGGAATGTAAAACACTGTAAGGATTGGTCTATTGGATGGAATGTTGTCAATCAAGCCCATCGAAACACACTCAGAGATGAACAGCGCGGCGATGAGCTCACCTCGCTCATATCAGGCAGAGACAACACCCCACACGCCTTCTGTCCTCCACCCCTCCGTCTCAGGGCAAAACTTCAATTTCCGGTGTTTAGTAAATGATTATTTCTAATGTCGTTTTCGATTTTTAACCAAATAAAGACTGAAATATGGCAACTGGAGGCTTTTAAATTGAATTAGATGATTAAAAAAAACGTTTCAGCCCTACTTCTTTCTGTATTCTCACTGTGAACGGGGTTGCCTCTCCACAGATCTGACCTGAAATTGCCTAAATGTCGCGTGCTTGTCCCCGCAGAGACAGTAAGTTCAAAACGTTCTTGAAAATAACACGTCTATGGAGTCCAGTAGGTAGATTCTCCCCTGAAAATGGGCAGAGATCACCTTAAACGACACATTTTGTATTAAATATTTTGTTTCTCTAAGCAAATTTATTTATTTCAGCGGTTTTAGCGATCGTCCCGGCTCTGACAGATGCGTAGAATTGCTGTGTCCTTGGGCAAAACACTTAGCAGACACGTTTCCTGAGGCCACAGAATGAAGAAAGACTACTAGCTTTTCGAGGATCTTATCAAACCCTGAAAAGCGGCATGTAAATGTCATTAATTGATATATACAAAGGTGAAATATCTGCGATGTTGAATTACTTAAATATGTTTTTTTCAGCATTTTAGAGCAAATCTTGGAAGAGACGCTCAGGAGAGACATTCAGAACACTGTCAGAATCCAGAGAAATCCTACAAAGAAACATAAATCACTGCAGATTCATGAAAATATACGTTTAACTCGCTTTAACTCACTTATTTAAAAATACAGCCCAGCCATGACTAACCCAAGAGTCATTTTAAAAGCTCTTAGCGCTCTTATTTATTTTATTATATTGCTAAATCAGAACAATATCCTTAAGAAAGAAGCTATCTGTGCTGTGATTTTTGTATTATGTCTGTAAACAAAAGTCGATTCTCGTTGTTGTTTTAAGTTAAAAAGTCCATACTAGGAAAATAAAGCGAGAAAACAGGTTTGACACTAGAACACACTCCCTTAATAACGGGCTACGGAGAGAGAACAAAGCCAAAAGAAGAGCAGTCGTGCCTTTGAAACTACGCCTAATGACTAAGGCTCTGGCTGATTGCGTTTCAACAGGTGGGTGGAGCGGGTGGGTGGGGCTTAAATCAGGTACAGGTGAGACAGGTGAATGTGCCTGTCATTACGGCCCGTGGGAGTCTACAGAGTCAGCAGCAACAGCAGACGACTCAACTCAAGACTGTGTGGACTGATCACAAGCGACTCGACAGGTAAGAGACGCCGACTCGAACTCAACTGGGACGTTTTCTACAGTCAATATGATTCATTATGCACATTATTAACTCAAGCGCATGTGATTTAGTCAGAGGTTTGATGGTTTGATGTGATAGTTTGATACTGTCAAGCTGCTTTTCAAAGTACAGTGTTGTAGGAAAGAAGTAAGTTTTTAATCTGTTAAAAGTGTCATGTGTTAATCAGAAGTGCAAAGATGGTCCATGTACTTACTCTACATACTCTTCACTTCCTAAAACATGCTCTTCCTGTACTATATAAATTAAATGCCTGTGAAAAAGCCGACGTTGAAGTAGGATTAAGTTTACAGAATCCTAGACAATCATGTTTTTTACCATTAGTACAGCACAAAAAATGCATTCAAGTAAAGAAAAGTAAAACATGAATCTGTTTTTTACTATTTACATTTATGTTTTAACACTAACTGATAAAACTATGCATTATTTTATTAAGGATGTGGAAAGTTAAACAGGTGATTTGCCATAGTGTGATTTGGATTAGCCCGATTGGGTGGATGAGAGTCGCTGATCAGGTGACAGCTGTACATGGACAGCTGTCTCACTGCCACACAGGGACACACCTTTAATGAAAGATGGGAGACAGGGAGGGACCTGTCAGTGTTAAATTGCAGAACAGATTAACACCACAGAGTCTTGGGTTCACGGAAGACGAGGTGCCACGGTGTCAAAAGTCGAACAACACTGCAAACTGCACTCAGGATGTTCACAGGATATAGATTTAAACACATTTTCGACACTATTTTGCGAGTACTTTTGACAAACGTTGCATTCTCCTGTTAAACCAGTGGTAAAATGTGATGAAGCTGAGTGATACAAGCAGCACATCTCACATTTTTGGCACGCGAAGACGTCAATTCAGTCAGTCTAATGAGAAAATGATCTACTGTTAACTTCTTGACATCAGGATTTGTATTTTGCAGCATTTTAGTGTGGCAAAATACACACATATACCAGGATCTAGAGTGCACAAGTGGATTTTTAAGCAGTTTTACTTGCAGTATACAGTATTCGCGTGTCGTTTGGTGAGATTTTGGATAAAGTAAAGTGTACAGGCCGATCAGATTATGGACACGCCCGGTCAGCAGCCCACAGAACCATGCGGCTCTACTGCATTCTTCTTTCAGCTCCTGGGTGTATTCAGGCTGTTCGGTGTGTGCGTGTGGAGAGCAGTGACAATGCAGCGTGTCATGTGTGCAGTGATGACGGCGACAGCTACACCTCACCGCCTAAACTTAACAAATGTGCACAAATAAAACACCGCTTAGGTCCGGCTTCGACGAAACACAATCATTATTAGTTGTCATTTGAGCTTCTGTGCGTGTCAAGTGGCCACAGAAGAGAAAGAAGGAAATGTATGAGTGAGAAAGTAAAATGTTCAAAAGGAAAATGCTCAAAAAGAAATAAAATAATCAGGACAAAGCTGAAATTTGGACTTTTTGGATCTGTGTTTCCTGTTTTCATCTCTAAAAATGCATGACATCTTTCTTACGCAAGTCTTTTATTATCAGTTTAGATCTGACTTTAATCTGCCGACGTATTTGACCATTTAACTTGATCAGCAGCAGCAGCAGAGCAGGTTTTCGATTGTCAGGATGTGCACAGGTGTTTAAGCGCAATTATAAAACCAGCTTTTAAATATGAAGCAGAGATGAGGCCTAATTACATCTTGCATCTTTATTTCATGAGGGAAAACCAAAAAGTAGCCTGAAAATGAGAAGTAAATCATCTTTTCGCAGGCTAAAAAAATGGACGTATGCATTAGGCTGATGACTTTAATTCAAATAACTGCTTTGGATCAACATGAAATGATCTAAATGTGAGAAAAAATGTTTGTTTTGAGCGCTCCATACCTCAGTGTCACACCCTGAAGCCTGACAGGAGACACTCGCACGTCCATAGGGTTTATCAGATCCACTTGAGGGAAGAGAAGTGAGAAGGCGCCTGGAAAAATGACAACACACATTTTAAACCAATGTATAATTTATTTTACAGTGTAGCGCGATGAGTGGGGACGATAGGAAGGGCGTCCCGCCTTATATGGTGCCAGGTAATACTCCTGATCAGAGTAATGTGACGTAACTGACACTGACATGGACGAATAACTGATGTTTTTTTTCTTCTGGTTTAGTGGAGGGAGGAGACGGTGGAGTAAAGGTTTATCACGTCCACACGCCATTCACTCCTCCAGAGAGCTCCCATTCAGGGCTACCAGGTAATGGAGCGCCACCAGGGGAGGGCGATGCCATAAAAATATAAAAATCACAATTTTTTTTCAGAACAGAGATCACAATTTTGATTTTCATGTAGCTAGAATCTTTACATGTGCTCCTGGGAGAATGCACTATATCGTGGTGTCGATCAAAACAAGGCTGACAAATAAGTAAAGTGGACGGGGAAAGTGTTTGTGGTTAAAGTAATCACCTTTATCATCCGGGTTGTATCATTTCACCTGGGGCTGTTGACAGAAAATGTGTTTCTGTACAAACTAAAATGGCGTTTAAAAGTCTCACGGAGAATCTGTCCACTGTTCACTGGCGCAAATGGACATTAAGATAAGATAAGATGAGATCTGCCTTTATTAGTCCCACAGTGGGGAAATTCCAGTATTGCACCGCACAGTTCAAGAACAGCAGGAGAATTGTAACATCCAATAAGACAAGATAATAGATAATAATTAAAAAATAACTTAAAAAATAAACTAAAAATAGACTCTAATGTAACACACTGTTTCTTATTATGTACAATAAGAGTAACAGTGCAGCATATAAACAGAGTAAATCTCAGTAAAGTGAGTACTTCAGTAGATTTACATGGTATTCAGTATTGACATGGAACATTTTACACAAATTAACCGACTTTACGTGATATTTTGGCTACAAACAATTCAGTTCTCCTTTTGAAATGAATGGGATTCTCGTTTAACCAGAAATGCAACCACAAAGACGTGCGGTTTAGTGAAGTTTAGAGGCAAAAGTGGACAGAGGAGGAACAAAGTCAACAGAGCTACAGTGTGAGGGAAAGTACTGAATCACAATTTAACTATATTGTCAAAAAAGCAACAAGGATCAGATCAGTTGTTGTTTATCTCTACATCATTTTCTGGTATGCACAAATCAGTAATAGTAGAGTATATTAAAGCAAAAATGTCCTCTCTCCGCAGTATACACAGGTGGTTTGGGCTCCTCCCCAGATAACGATGGCAAAAACAAGTATGTGAGCTATGACACAGCACTGGGCTTCAACCCCGGCATGGCCACCTGCACCTCCTGCCAGCAACAGGTCATGACCAACGTGACCTACAAGGCCGGCCGATACGCCTGGCTCATGTGCCTGCTCTTCGTCTGCCTCGGGTACAGTTTGGATCTCCACTTTGTCTCGTTTTGTGTGTGTTTCTTACTCATTGTTGTGGTTTGATTGTCTGGTTTTGTTGCAGGTTGGTGCTCTGCTGCTGCCTGATCCCCTTCTTCATGAACAAGTTTAAGGATGCCTACCACACGTGCCCCCGCTGTAACAGAGTGCTGCACATCGAGAAGAGAAAATGTTGTAAATGACAGACATGATGCACATTTGAACACATGGAAATGACCAGATGAGGATTAGCATTTTTAGCCTAAGCAAAATCAAACATTAACACTTCTAAGATTCCTCTCTCGAGATTAGGAGTGATTTTGCTTAAATTAAGCACGTCCGATGCATGTTGCGTTCCAGCAGAAAAACGTAACCTCTTCTTAACGCTTTAAAAACTTTGAAATGAAGGTTTGTAAATAGACTTAATCAAATACTTTTATTTGAACATATTTCCTTAACTTCTTAAAATGCCTGCTTATTTAGTATTATGTTTACATTGTTATCCATCACACTGCCAGTTATTAAATTAAAAATACAAAATTGATTTAGTCACTGGTTTTAAAAATAAATAAATGTTGAATTATAAGCTAGTTTAAATATAATTCTTAAAAATTTAATGTAAAAACAAATGATGCATTTTTCCAACCCTCTCTCACCTCAGAATATGGTTCACTGTACAAGTATTTGCAATGCCATTTCTCAAATAAACTATAAACCAAGTCGTTTCTCTTCTTTTTCCCTCTAACAAACCCTTATTGTCCTACTTTCTGGAGACTGATGGCAGATGATGTGAGTTTAGGTTTATTTCTAACCGATTCTAGTTGTAGGAGGAGCTAAAAACCCAAAGTCTGAGGCTCATCTTGGATAATCAACGCTCCAGTGCAATTAAGAATCAACTTTACAACTGTTCTCTGTAAAAGCAAAAACCTGTTTGATTTGAATAGCGCAGATGGGTTTTGTTTACAGTAGTTTTAAATAGTTTGAGCCTATATCCCCAAATTACCTCAGAATGCAACGATCAGCCTGCGACAGATGAAAACGCTCAACAAGAATAGCATTAGGATATGATTTTACAACATATCCTGCCCTACATAAACCCAAGACCAGCTGTACAGTTCCATGTGTTTTGATCTTCACTTGAGCCTGGGAACTAAAGACAATAATAAAACACCTTTCTACTGGGCTACCAAAAGTTTAAGACAGACAGCAAACTAGATATTTGAAGATTTAGTGGATTTATTTACTCACCAAACCAGCAGCAGTAGTCAAGAGTCAGTATCGGAGCAGGGGGGAGGTTCATGTTCAGAAGACGGTGCGAATCTCAAATTTTAAAAGACTCTCCATGGCGCCAACCTTCAGTGCGCACAAATCTACGGCCCCTAAATCCCATCCCGTGCTCACCAGGCCATGTTCTGTTTAATTCAATCTTATTACACTTGCTTATACTGTAATTAAGAAACCTGTATGCTTAAAACAATTGACAAATGGCAGCCTGAGGGTCACTTTTGCCCCCCCAGAGTTTGAATCTGGTCCTCAAAATTGTACTAAAGCATTAGAAAGTGGAAAGTGTAGTATAGTCTCATTGTTATTTTGAAATAGGAAGAAATATAATGAACATGCTCCCAGTTTACGGTCATAATATTCTGTAGCAGCCTTTGTACTTAGCTTAATCCACGCACAAATGTGTACACCAGTTTTTCCAGAACAAATACAAACAACGCACTAATCCAAGTAACTAAGACAAATGGATTATGAACCAGATTGAGCAGATTCACGAGAAAAGAGGCGATAAAAAAAATAACCATGCATATTTGAACCATTTTGGCAAGCAGCAAAATAAGGTTTAATAATTAGTTTTTTATAGAAAATTTTATTCAACATACATTTTCCAGCAAAAAGGCAATATACAGGAGTAGTTGTCGTACACTGCTGCTACACTGAGGAATTTAACCGGAAAAGATCAAATTAAGATGTGATTCTGCAGGCCATCTTTGTACTGCACTTTTTAACAAGACAAAACCAATGCAGTTAAAAGTAAAATCCAATGTAACAGAAAAAAATAATTAATGGTACATCAGGAACGCAAAAAGAAAAAGGAAAAAACCTACACACAAGAAATATGAACACCTGGCTCCTTCTGTACCCAACAACAAAGGCGTGTGTTTCTCTGCAATTTTACACGATAATATTTTTAAATATACAATTTAAATGTTGTCTTTACAGAGCAAGCGAATAGGGAGCATTCCATCTGTGCTTTAAAAGAAAACAGAATTCATAGGGCCAAAAGTGTTTCCTACGATGCTGGTTTTGTCTCTACACAATCCCCTTTAGGCGATTAGTTAACTGCAGCTCCCTACCTAAGCACAACAGCGCGGATTACTGCTCCCAACCACCAAAGGGCGACAAAACTCACGACAGGAGACAGACAAACGTACAGTGGGTACGAAAAATATTGTGTGCGCACGTTTTGGAGTTCAGAGGAGGAATGACAAAGGGGACAATAATTCCCAAGTAGGACAAATACGTCCGTGCATGTTCTTTCCAAAGTACTGGAGCAACCCCACTCTACATCCTGAGAAACCTCGATCCTCTATGATAAGTGCTAATGTGCAAGATGAAATACAGACAAACTTTCTTCCTTTGTTTTCCTCATTTATTTTAAACAGATGCTGTGGTGGTTTATTATACAAGATCTGCAGAAAGAGACAAAGTAATCATTCCTGCAACCAAAGTAAGTGAGAGAAATGTGGCTTCAACATGGAAATACTGTTTGTCACTAAAGGATTGGAGCAGGAAAAAGCCATTCAAACTATCGAGCCACGCTGGCCATTTCAAACAGGTGGTCTGAGACAGTTTTCAAAGAGCCCGTTTAGAATCTACCATCCCATAATCCTTTGTTTTGTCCCAACATATCCTCCTAGCAAGCTCCACACAGCAGCATAATGCCTCTTCCAAAAAAAAAAAAGAAAAAGAAAATTAAAAACAACCCCAAAAATCTGTAGGGAAAAAGCTGGTGAGGTGAAAACGAATCCCTAGCCTAGAAGTTTACATAGATATTTATATAGATTTCAATTTTCAAACTGTGCTCCACGTCATCTCTTCAGGTGTATGTTATAATAAAATCCAATTTCATTTGTCCCGCTTCCAGACAGGCAAAAAAACAAGGTAGAAGCCAGAAAAAAAACACACAAAACAACTGATGTGTGCCCCAAAACTGAGGCAGGCGGTAAAAAAAAAGAAATGGTCAAAATGGTGAGCTGGGGGGTGGTTGGTGCAGTTTATTTTGTGGTTGTAGAATAATCCATCAGCTGCAGCAAACATCCTTATAGCTGAAGACCAAGTGCCGGTGTAGAGCTGTCCAGGTGTCCAGGCGGGAGGGGCGTTCAAGGGCACACATTCAGTCTGCACACTCATGCACTCACTCTCTCCTCTCTTTCACGCGCTTGGTTACAGTCTGTGGTTATGGTGCCTTGAGGAAGGTAGGGAGGAGCAGGAGGACTATGTGAGGGACAAATAAAGGGTGACTGTTCTTAGTTGTGGATCTTGATTGCTTTCTCCAGGTAGGTGTAGCGCCCTCTCTTTGGAGCTTTGTTGAAATGATCCAACCCTAGCCAGGGCCGCGGGTGGGACATGTTACCTGTAGAAGAGCCACAAGTCCATAAAGTAAGAGCTGTGATCAACTCAATCTGCATTTTCTCACAAATATATTCACAACATAAATCTAGTGTTTTATGTCTGATGAAATTATAACAAACTATTTATTTAGTTCAGGTAAAGACCAACACAAGCAAATACTATCTAAGGCCCAATCCAACTCATTTGTACCCCTTTTATTCCCTAAGAAAGAGGAGTTAAAGGACAGGGTGAACAACACTGGACTTGACTCATTGTTCCTGAGAAAAACGTACAAAACAACTATTTCCACGAGGTGTGGCATTTTGCGGCCCCACAGAGGAGAGGCAGTCCTTGTGCTCAAGTGCTTTGACCTCTAAGACAGCAGTGATCTGAATGTGAAATTAAATACAACTCGTAAATGGCCTGGATCTATCGCTCTGTTAGGGAAAGTATGTAAACTCCAGAGTGCAGCAGGACAGACAACAATGCAAAACATAACTGTTCCACTTTGTTTGCCATGTGGCACTGTAATCTGCTCAAGTGCTTACTGGTTTATTTCACCAGCGCATTTCTGCCTTTTACTAAAACTCCTTATACCCCTTGGATCTATCATGTATTAAAAAATAAAATATATAGGGACAGAATATTGAGTTAACTGCAGATTAACCATAAACCAGGAGAGCAAATCTGTAATCTGACAATTACTGGACCCATGTATAAAACAAAAACTGGCACAAAGTTCAACATCTTCTTTGTCACTACGACTTAACTGAAGTGTTTTTTCCCACAATGGCTTCTGAAAGATTGAAAGAAATATCCATAGAGTGGAAGCTGCAGGTGTGTGTACACTAGCATCAAACTCATTTGTGTACCAATGACAAAAGTGAAAATATAATTCTGATGTATATTGAGGAAACAAACATTTGTCACTTAATACAAGTAAATATCCATTGTTTCTAGAAGCACCACTGGCATTTTAACAACATGAAAGATTTATTACCTGGCTGTGGTTCAAAGTCCTTCAGGTTCACTTCGTACTCATCTTCAGTGATATACTGATGCCGTCCCATCATCACAATGGCAAACTTAAACTGGAAAAAAAGGAAATCAAATTTCAATGTATAGATAATAAACTAGACAGTAAATAAATATAATAAATAAATAAATATACCTTCTCAAATTCTTTCTCCTGGATGTCTAGCATTGTCTGAATCCTCCTCATCACCTCCCGGAAAGGTTCTCCCTGAAAAGAAACAAATTGAAAATTAAAAAAACAAAAAAAAAACAAACTAGGCGTTAACACATTTTTCATCCTTTAATTGAAATGAAAAGTACACATTAATGTGAGCCTCCCTCCTCCAGCGTGAGCGTTTGTGTCTGTCTGCTCTCTGCTGTTCGACCTGTCTCCTTCCCTGTGTGCGTGTGTGAAAGGACAGTTTGACAGTCTGCTGCTTGGATTTTGACTCAAGGGTTGTTTTTACACTGAACCATTGTTCTCATTGAACTGTGAGTCAGTGAAAAGTGACAGAGGCTAGACCTGCCACTTAAGGGCAGAGCTCCACTGTGAATGAGCCACTGTGACTTTGTGATTGACAGACTGAGCAGCACCTGCTTGTGTTGAACAAAAGCAACAGATGGGACTAAATTCTAAATGGACCATTTATTTTAATAACCTATATGTAGGTCTAATAAAAAAATAAAAACACAATGAATGAAAAGGTATGACACAAAATAGGCCTGTGTAAAGCTGAATGGACAAAACACAAGTTATTATAAAGTGTGTTTAGCTCTAATTCAATGTTTAAAGTGAATGCAGTATGTCCAAATAGACAAAATGGTGCATTATAATAGTGTAATTGTAATTGAGGGTCACTTTCTTTTTCCAATATTAACATTTTAAGCCAAAACCAAGGAGACACTGATGTTTGACAAACAAACCTGTCGAATCTTTAGCAAGAAGGGGATCCCGAAGGTGCCAAAGACCTCTTTGTGGAAGTGAGCAACAGGAATGAGCATTTCAGTGTCCTTGTCCAAGTCCACCTGATCCAAGGGGATTTCCTAAAAGAACACAAAAATATACAATATTAAAATGTTTATTCCATGTGGGGCCTTGCAATAACAAACATCTGCGAGAACAGCACAGCTATCTGGCAAATGTTCAGATTTATGCTGCCCCCCTGTGGCAAAAACACCACATATGTGAGTCTGCAGCAGAAAGAGACAAAGACGGACAAAGCCTATTCTTTGCCACCCAGGGCCGCCTTTGACATCTGTAAACTGTGGTTAAGCTGTTCACTTGGTCACTGGAAATGGTCAGACTTGTAAAAGTAGAATGACAAAATCAGTTTCAGACAGTCCTCAAGTCAAAGCCACTTTTTCATTAGTTTCACTCTGTCCATCTCATACTCCATGAGCCCACAGTGTAAGTTCTTTATCATCCTCTTTACTTGGGTCACCCTTTTACGTTTGTTTCACTTGTTGCTTGGTTATAACAAAGCTTAAATGTCTAGGCAGTGTTGGGCCTAGTTAGTACTTGGATGAAAGACCAACGGGAAATCCAGGTGCCACGATGAGGCAGCAGTGACTCTAGTGCAAACTGTTATTGTGTTCTTAGGCAAAACACGTCACCCGCATTGCCTCGTATGAATGTGGTGTTTGTGTGTGTGGATGGTAATGGTTAGAGGAGCAGATAGTCCAGAGTGACAGCTTTGCTTCTGTCCGTCCACCCCAGGTAGCTAAGGCTATAATAGTAGCTTACCACCTCGGAGTGTGGACTGAATCAATAATGCAAGGTAAAGCGCCTGGCATATTTTCAGTATAAACCATTATTAATCAATGTGAAAGATTTACAGACTGTCAATTAAAATGCTAAGTTTGAAGACCCAATTATAAGTGCATGTACAAATAAAATGATCCTGTGGTATTTCAGATACAATACTCAGGACTGACCTCTATTCTGAAGGTGCGACTAGCAGCTGGAGATAAACATTCTAGAAGCTCATCCTCCTGGTGAACTCCTATGATTTTATAGCTTACTATCTCGAGCAGCCTGCAAAACAGAGAAGGATAAAAACCATTTAGCTTTTACCCACTAACACTTCAGAGGGAGAGCACATAAATGGAATGCTAGATAACATATTTGACATTTCATTTGAGGCACCATAGCGCTTATGGCTGTAAACAAAAATTAAGACTTCACATTAAAAGCAACATTCACAAATAACTAAAAACAACAAAACAAATGTCATCACACCTGAGCTTTTCAGAGCCCTTTTCTGAGAGCTCCACGGCTTTTTTACATTCTTCCAAAAGGTCCCGCACACAGCCATGCTTGTCAGGGTAGAGAGTGATTTCCTGCTTAAGCACAAACAAGTTGGTTATGCATCGGCTTGAATCCTCCATTAGGTTTCTTAGGAAAGACATAAGACAATACCTCTTCTCTGAATTGACTGTTGAGCCATATACATTTAAAACTCCTCCTGTTCTCAAAGTCTGTAATCTTCATCTTCAACTGTAAAACCACAAGGAAACATAAGCTTCAGATCACTTTTTATAGTTGCATCTCAGGAAAGGAGCATGATTCTTTCACACCTGCTGGTAGTAGAGTTTCTTGGGCTGCCGGGGTTTGAAGAATTGCAGCAGATCCCGTAACGTTCCCTCATAGTTGTGTCTGAGAGGATTCCCTGGCCCGTCCCTGTACCTAGCCACCACACCACCAGGCAGGGGGGAGGAGGACCAGAGGGGAAAGGATGGATGACAAAATGTGAGAGGAAAAAAAATGAGAGGGTGAAGCCAGTGGAGAAAAAAGGAGAGCGGGAAGGGGTAGGAGGCACAGGAAGACAAAAGATACAGGTGGGGGGGACAGGTTACGCAACATTTCTACTTGAATTTGTCCAAAAAAATGTAAAATGCTTAAACTATACAAGAACCCCAAGTTTAAATGCAAGTGCTGGGGAACATGTTTCAAGTAAGAGCAGATGAGACAAGCCTCCTACCCCTGTGACTTGAAGAACTGCAGCAGCATGGGATCTGTATTCAACCTCTGGGCTACGGTCTTTGCCACCTAAAAATGGACAACAGCATCATCAAAAATCACTTCGTCAGGCATGAAGTTAAAATTTAAGTAAAATACAAAAACAAAAGCAACAATATCACATTTACATTTCCAAAAAGTTGTATGGCTGGAGGTTCATGAAAGATGCTAGCTTGCCCCCTACATTCGAAACTATGCTGTACCACATAATCTGAATTAAAATAAAAGATAAGGGTCCCAATCTTGTCACTGCTAACGTTCAAAAAGCACATAGTCAGTATGGACTTATTAGGAGACACAGGCACAGGAAATTGAACGATCTTTGCAAATATGGAAATCTTGAAGACTGGTTCTACTCCCCACGCTCTGCCTCAGTGCTCGCTCCTTTCTCCCACTGCGCCATGAAGTTATTGCAATATAACATAATAATCATTTCTTAACTAGATTAAATATAAAATTATTATTATCTGAAAAAACAAAACATTACAAACATACTACTTTTGGTATTATACCACATTTACTGTTGTAAATGTAATGCGTATCTTTAGATGCAACATTCTGCTCTTCTGCTTAACACCACTGGTCACATAAGACAAAGACTTCTGCGTTTAATGTAAACACTCAAAGGTAAAGACGTGTGTGTGCCTTTAATAATCCACACGATCAGAGCCTGATCTGGCTCACTTGGTTGTGTGAAGCACAAATAGAACCAATGTCTAGTCTAAGCGAGGGTCGCAGCTCACGGGATACGCTCCACATCGGAGAGGCGGCTTCTCTGCTCCAAGCCCAAGGTTTTATGTGTGCCACCGCATTGGACCTCATCACACACATGTCCGTTTCACATGCTCTGCCCAGCTACCTCCCTGGCAAAAGGTGCTCTGCCTCTACCAGGGAGAACACACATCTTGTGCATTCAGCGGCGTTTGTCGAGTTTACTGGACTATACTTTATTTGTCACAAATAAAACTGGACCACACATGCAGCAGATTGTTTCATGTTGGAAAATAAAACTCTGGATTTATGCATGAGTTCAAAGGAACGCAGAGATGGATGACACATATAAACTGGTGGGGAATATTTCAAAATTTTACGCACAAGGACTGCTCTGGGTGAATTCTATTTGAACTTTTAATGCTCTCTTCCCCGTCATTAGATTTTTCCTTTTAATGAATGCTTTTTATCCATGTAATTTTATTTGGTTATATTTGATTAGGCAGTAGTTGATATTAACCCTTTAAGGACTGAGCACATTATGGGCCAGTATAGGTCACCTAGACTTTTAGATTTTTGTTAGCCATAAAAATCATATTAAAGGAAGTATCAGAATTTACTGCATTTTTTCACACATCTACTTCTATTTTTCACTTTCATGCGTATTTTTTTCTTTTGCGCATCGAATAAATGACTGGGAAAATCCCCGCAGCACCCGCGCTCTCATTCGTCACCTTCGCAGAGCAACAGAGGCAGATTACCGTAACTGACGGAAAAATGTTTAAATAGCCCCGTGTCTCCGCTTTGAGACGCTGTTTGAATTTACTTGAGAGCACGACTGGTTGCCTAGGGTTGACTAGAAAATATATGCAGAAAAAACTTCAGTGTTTAAAAGGGAGAAATGTGTGGAAATACATGGTTAGACATGAATTATTAGATGTAATAGGTTTCATTTTGACCTAAAGTATTGAGTACTGCGAGTACCTGAAAGTAGTTCATGCGGTTGGAGAGTGTGACCACAAAGCCAGGGTCATTGTGAATGGTCTTGTCACAGAAGATGACATCCACTCGGTGATACAGATCTCGAAAATAGTCCTTTGCAGTCGGCAGCTCACTGCTGTCATTCTCTGGGTCGTCCCTGTATGGGCAGGAGTGCAACAGAGTTACACAACAAGAAGGACAAGACTGTACGAAGAACAATGTTTGCAGGAGACGTACTTCTGGAAGACAATGATGTCCCCATCCATGAGCTCGTCCAGGGCCTTGTCTAGAGAGACATCATAGTCCTGGATTCGCTCTGTTAGATTGGGCTTTACTTCCTGAAAACAAAGGTTGAAATGCGTAAGCAAATAATGTGTTTCACACAGAAGTGTGAAAGGAATGACTGTACCAGTGAGTATGTGATGCAGGAGCAACTCACCTCATAGAGGATAAGACTAGTTTCCTGCTGAAAGCCTGCCCTTTCACACATGACCGGCAGCAGGTCTCCTACACAGAAAGAGACAATGTGGTAAAATAAAAGTGTTTTTCTCTTGGATAATCCATTACGTACTGTCAGAACAACTTACTTATTTTACAGGATATAGGTGTGTAGATATGTCCACAATAACTTAAGCTTCTGGTTTTGGGGTCGTACATCTTCAAGAATAACATGACATCATCTGAGGGGAAAGAAGTCACTAATGAGTAATGTACTCTTTTATAGCAACTTTACAGTACCTTGCAGTGTAAAACTGGCACTTTCGTCAGGCTAATCAGAATCATTAATTTTCTACTCTGTCAAATAAAGACACTGATCACAACACTTCATGCAACATCTGGTGAGCTTCTCACTGCCCAACGGTATCAGAGTCAGCGTAATACTTACGGTCTTTATCAAACTTGGGTAATGTAGCCCCACTGGCAGCCATCTCCGGGTCCACAGTCTCCAGGAATATTGTCCAAGGATTCTCATTATCACTCAAATCAATCATCTACAGATGCGAAGAAGTGTTTTCAGTTTTTCATCAAATAGGTTTGAAAAGTGTACATTTGTCAGTCAGCGAGTCACTTACAGACTTGTTGCAGTCTGCCTCATAGT
This sequence comes from Periophthalmus magnuspinnatus, assembly GCF_009829125.3. NCBI lineage: Eukaryota > Metazoa > Chordata > Actinopteri > Gobiiformes > Gobiidae > Periophthalmus > Periophthalmus magnuspinnatus. The sequence goes on from NC_047133.1 coordinate 2,807,504, forward strand.
CGAGCATGGCAGGCCGCTTGGTCCCGTTGCTCCGAGCTTGCATTGGCCAAAGCCTCATCTGGTCTTGTGGAAAACCCTGTAATGCATTAATTGATCAGCTTTTTTATTCAACAAGTTAAAAGTTAAAAGAAAAATATGTTAGTGCTCTTAAACAATTGCTGTCCTTGTTTGAGTGGACTTTCCTGTTTACCTGCCCTGTGTAATTGTATACATACTTGCTGTTTTTACCACTGACTCACTTCTTTATACTTTTAGAAGCAGTTTACAAACTACATGAGCTCAAATAGCACTCACCATGGTCTGGGACAAGTTTTGGACAAATTCTTGTAGAGTGGAGCTCTTGAGGACTTTGAAGACTGTGTACTTGACCTTCTCCTCGTCATACATGTCATTGCCCTGGTGGCCGCAGAACTGGTCTTCTGTCACCATCTTTAATTAAAATATAATGATTATAATGCTGATTATAAAAGCAACATAAAGCCATACATGTGGGTGATTGCCGTACCTGGACCTGCATATACAGGTGGGCCTCCTGACGCTCCTTCCTCTTTTGAGCCTCCACTCTTTTCTCCTCCTGTAGACGCTCCACTAACTGCTGTGGGATGTCCACATCAGTCATGGGCTGTAGAACCTCACCTGATACAGAAGTGAATGAGTATTACACAACTGAACCTGAAGACACCAGGCAAAGGACAGGGCAGAGGTCACTTACTGAGCTTGGACTCTCTGATGTAAACCAACATGTATGCATTGGTGCAATGGCGCACTGAAAGGTCATCGTCATGGCCACCATAGTTATGTTCAATAGCTTCCTCCTTTGTGCACCGCGAAACCACATCATCATCAAACTTGCACCACTGCAAAACACAATGATGGTTAAAAAAAGCCAAACTAACAAACTGGGATATTGCAAATGTATTTTGATCATAAGTCTCAGATTAATTTACAAACAGCATGCACTGACATTAGATAATGTACAAATATTCTTAACATTTAGTATAATTAAAAAGTGAAGTGTGTTTGAAAACAGTTCCAACATGAATCCCAACCAGTGTTTGTGAAAAAAGTAGAATAAAAATTGTTCTCACTATTGGTTCATTGAGACTCACTTTGCCGTCTCCTTTTGGATTAAGATAGACGACGTAGTGACCTCCATGGTTGTCGCCGCTGTGCACGAGCACGGCGTGTAGGATGTAGTTGGCTGGGTCCTTGGAGTCAGGCTTTTGAAGAAACTCATCTAGAGGCAACTGATCTGGAAACTCAAACCTAAAAAGAGAAAATAAGAAATGACAAAACTGTCTGATGGAAAATTTGATTTCACTTGCAACTTGTATTGGCACAAAAACGTTCTTTCATACTAGCAAAAGTGTTTTATTTAGACTAATATGAACACGAATGTATGTATTTGGCTCAGTCTACATGTTCCATCATGCACCAGGTGATTATGTGCCAGCCCACTTTGATTATCTGATCTACACCTACAACTTTAAATCTGCTCTGGGACCGCCATCTTGAGTTTGACCTGATGAAGGCAGAAGGGCCAAAACGTGTTGGGGTGATTTTAACTTTATCTGCCATGTGGAAATAATGGCTTTTAATTATTTTGTACTTTTTGGGTGCCTCATTTTTTTTCAACTTTGTATTATTTCACACTAGTTTCCAAAAAGACCTATATGTCACTTGCTGCTTGCACATGTCTGTATGCATGCTTCTGATTTTTGTAATTGAATGTAGTCAGTTACCCCCTTGACGATATTTACCTGTCATTGATCTTGATGTTTTGGTCGGTTTGTGGGTCATACATGAACCTCATCAGCTGCAGATGAAGGATCGGGGGAAAGGTAAGAAACTTCACTCCCTTTTCAGCTTCCTGTGGAGTAAACAAGCATATGGTTCTGACATTCCATTGATATTTACTGTTCTCTCAATAGGTCCTGCACTGTTTCAAACTCAAGCAACATAACACAAAATTTACAATAAGCATATGCCATTATTATTCCAATTTACTAGATATAGCAAGTGCCTATAAAAGATCACAGAGAGAACACAGAATAAAGCGAGCTCTGACCTGAAGTCCATGTTCCCCAGCATCATATTTATTATCACCATCCAACTGTTCAGTCGCAACATAGTCTTTGAAAGACTCAAAAACTACAAACAGATCAAAACCATGTTAGAAGATGAAGTAGATGAACTCTTTATTTCTTAACCCATAATATAACTTACTGTTTTTCTTTCCTTTGATGCTAAGCTGAATGTCATAGTAGTCTTCTATTCTCTCTGATCGGTAGTCTACATGTTTACACTGGATATATGACTAAAAAAGAAAAAGTAATTTATCAATTTGCAAACACCACATTGATAACCATTATTCAATTCAACAAATGGATAACTTCTGTACATACCACCATCTTCCCCCTGAAGAGCTTGGGGATGGTTCCCTCAACACAAGTGCCTTTCATTTTGTTCTCCACATTATCTAGGAGCTGCAAACATATGCACACAATACATAAATAATTAAGTAGACATTCACATAACCACATGTTTAAGAGCCGCATATGAAACTCACCACTCTGCACAGTTCCTGTACATCATGTTGCATGAAGCTGTCAAGTGTTTCCCAACTTCAAAAATGAAAATTACAAGTGGTTAGATAATTAATTTACAGGTCAATGATGCAAAAAAAAAAAAAGATACTGATTTTATTACATATGTTGACTACTACTAAAAAGAAGGAATATATCCAACACAATTCTATTGGAAGCTGAAGGCTCAATAGAACATGTATGTTCATGTCAAGCAATGTAAGAAAACGTTTTATCTTGTTTACCCGAAGGACTTTGTGAGTTTCTTGGTGCCAACAGGTTTGTCGCTATGTTGCAACTCATAGAAAACCCTCTGTAAGGCCAGGGGCACACTCTTGGACGAGTCATCGCCCTCTGTGGGCATCATGTACACCGCCTGAGCAGAGTCAAGAAGACAAACCAGTTTCTAAGACTTTCTGCAGTAAAGTAAAGATATCATATCAGAGTTAAAGCTTAACTTACCCGTCTTAGTTGATTAGTGAAAAAGAGGGTTTGTAACAGACTATTCATATAGCATGTAGCTCCTTGGTTTTTGAGCCCAACATAGCCTGTGTGTTTCTTGGAGTCCCAGCTGATAACAGAAAGGTTGTATATTCATAAAACTTCATCAACTAAGTATCAACTAAGGCATCGTTATATTAGGAAATACATACGCGACTCCGTGAGGAGCATCAGCCTGAACATAGACTTCAAAAGTGACTTTGTCATCTTCAATGAAACCTCTTTCTGGGTCAGTCACATCCTAAAATGCAAGAAAGTGCTGCTTAATTTTATAACAGACAGGCAGAAAACAATGGAAAGCTACGGTTAAATCAGTGAAAAAAACAATATATTCCCATAAGCACTTACACTCCAGGACATGAAGTTTGAGAAGCCCCAATCATTCTCTTTGTGGAAGAAGAGATGACTGATTCGACGACTAAATGACTTTTCATCATCTTTGTAGTGAACAATCTTCAGCATGGCCTGTGCATGACATGACCACGACCTGAACCAAGATGATGACAGAATTTAACAAAGACTAACTTTTTAGTTTGTTGTTCTTTTACTCAATACACTCACTTATCAAACTAATAAGAATTATGCAAGTTCTAAAACTCTAGCATATTTAACAGGATGACACGTAACACTTACGTAGAATCGGACTCTGCATTACATTGCAGGAAAAAGCCTACACTCTTTTGGTGTGGCCTGTCAGGATAGAAGCGTGGCATCACCATTATTTTCCATGGAAGGTTTCGGACGAAGCAGGACGGGCTGAGTACCGACTCACTAAGCCGGCTGAAACGTTCCACTACAAAGCGAAACGTTGCCTCAGAGCGCCAGCTGGTGTCTGTAATACAGAAAAGGAAATATGAAAATGTCACTTAACATTGTATATAATATTTTGTATTTTAAATTAATAATAATAAAAAACTATATAATCAGGGCTTCACACAACCTGACAAAGGTTTAGCTTTGTATGTTAAGTATTAGGTATGTTTTGAGTTCATCCTCACCATCCTCCATGTCCTCCTCTGTGTTATTGTGTCCATCTGCCATTGCCACATTACCATTGATCACTGGGTTGGCAGGGATTCTTGGAGGCTCATCGGTGTCCCCAGCTGTAAACAGACAAAAATGTAAGCATAGATGTTATGTGATGTGTTTGGTTATTTATTTGGATATAAACTAAATCACAAGTACCATGTTAATCAAATAAAAGTATTGTCCAGGAAAAAGTGTTTTACTTGTCCCACGGGTAAATTCTCGTGTCAATATTTCAGTTGTAGGCACTTTAATTTGGCAATTTGACTGGAGGTGCTGTCTGTTTAAATAGTTAAGTCCTTGAAATCATCACAGCAAAATAGTCCATCTTTAAAAATGACTTCTGCTATATGTAACTTCTGGTGGACTATTCAATTACAATTTTTATGGCTTCAAATAAACCTTATATATAGAAAGATGTTAGTGTGGATAAATACATATATTTTAACACAAAAAACATTAATCTATCACAGATTTAACCCCGTTTCCTCTAATGCAGACTATACTTCTCACAATTAATTTCTAAAGTAGCTTTGCCTTGTTCCACTGTAGCTGTTGTGTTTTGAAAGATGTTACAATTTGTAATGAGAAGGCATTTTACCGTTTTGCTATAATACTAAACATGTTAGAAACAAACTGAAGTCTGGTGAAACAGATTGATAAGTGAATTCTATCGCACACACTGATGGCCCACGCGAGTCAAAATGTCTACAAGAAAGCAAACCCTTCGAGCATCTGCGGGCTGGGAGACGTTTTGCTCTTTGCACCTTAGAACTGCATTAGATGCTTGCATCAGTTGTTTGTCTGATCATATATAGTAGTAACATAAGCCACTGCAAGCTCGTGCAGTTCATAGACTTTTTAAACGTTACATGCGCAAATGACGCAGTGATGCTGAGGACCTTCTACACTCCCAACATTTTACTGCTAAAGGTGAACGGGGCCAATACAACTTCAATTGTTTGTTTTCACTCTAAGCCATAAAAATAGTGAGCCCATATAAACATGGATCATTAAAAATGGCGAGCTCCATGCCGTATGCTATTCATACAATGAAGCAGCAAATCCCCGCGCTGCTTCAGTGCGGCCTGGCTCCTCTGCAGCGGCGACTATCGACACATGCCAGCACTGCTGCACAGGACACACTGCATCATGCTGCTCTTTCACTAAACAAACATGTTCTTTTTATACTGCAATATGAAGAAGTGTAAAAACGACCAGATTGACAGTTAAAGTAAATAAACAGCCAACGTTAGCCGCTAGCCCAAAATACAGACACTGCGCTGTCCAGGCCATGGCTAACCAGCCGTTAGCCAGGATGACAGATAGCAAACCGGCTAACAAGACACTTATGAAAGAAACCTAAAAAACTCGTTTCCTCATAATGGGCATTGGAACATACACAACAATTATGATGGCATCATTATATCGAGGGCGAAAAACTGAGTAGAATATTGAACGCAACAATATACAAGCCTCCATTTTGGATCGCCACACACCCCCTCAGCGAGTGTTAGCTCATCTGCTAACTAGCATGCTACAGGCAAATAAACGCAACAAAACAACACGTTCATTACTCAGTAATTGCTCAGTAGTAGATTTGCTTCACCTTGCAATAAACCTACAAAGACGATTGGAATATCAAGGCTAAAACTGAGTCACTTTAATTTTAACGGAATGTTACGATCCATTTTCTGTGGATACAGGCCCATAATAAGAATATTAAACTCCATGATATAAGTGAACGTTAGATTAAAGAACATCTGCAGATTACACCAAACTGCAAATATGAAAACAAAACTGATCTGCAACAGACATCAACAGCCCTGAAGTGTCAACAACCCAAGAAGATTCATTTACCTGGTGCTGTTTTCATAATAGCCATATTTACCTCCTCACCAGCTGAAAAGTAAGAAAGTTGCTTTCTGGAGCAGCAGCTTGAAAGAACAAAGTCAGGGCACTTCCATTTACTCCAACTTTTAGTTCAGAATGCTCAGTAATGATGAACAAAGCTGAACTCAGTTTGTGTGGCTTATTGAAAATGTCTGCTCTGAGGATGGCGTTGTTATGTTGACCTTTTTACCCATTATCAATAATAGAAGAAAGTACTATAAACGCCCTGGCAAACAACGCAAAATGGGGTCAGCTGCACACAAGTATGCTGCAATGGACGCAAAATCAGCAGAAATACAGCTATCGAGGGTAGCATTGGGCCTTGTGTTTACTGTAGGTAGACAAAAAGTTAGTGATGGATCAGTAACACATTTCACAGCTCTACTTTTCTGTTGAAACCGTGTGGGTCCATGCCTGAGCTCACCTTCCATCTCCATGTCCTCGGGCTCGCTGAGCTGCTGCTCGCCGGCTTTCTGCTGCTGCGTGTGGTGATGGTGGTTCATGTTGGCAGCGGCGGTGTCGGTGCTGATGGTGCGAGGCTCTCGATGATCTTTGTTTCCTTCGGTGTTGTCCGAAGGGGGCTCGGCCGTGGCTCGGGTTTTTGGCTGCTGCTGGTGAGGTGTGGTAGGATGCGGAGGTGGGGTAGTCAGGTCGAGCCTCGGCGGCCGGGCCTGCTCTGCTGCGCCCTCGGCCTTGTCCGCTGTCAGCGCCGGGGAGTGAGGAGGGGAGGTCGGCGGGGGAGCGGGTAAAGAAACGCGGACGTATTTGCTCGCTATTCGCCCAATCTCGGCGCTTTTGGTGGGTGCAAACTGCTGTCTGACGGCGATATGGTGCTGCTGTTGAACCACAGAGGCTGGCCCGCTGAAATAAGCTAAATCAGTCAGGCTTTACCCCGGGAAATGTGGGGCAACGAGATAACTTTAAAACACGACCTGCAATTGGATGAGCAAACACCCTGTTTATAGCAGACCTTAAGCTACCTGACACTAGGCAGCCAGTTAGTGATATTGGTACAACAACAATCAAAACAACGGCTCATTTGCTATTGATATTTAACAACTTTGCCTGCAGTATGCCCAGTCCGTACGTTCCTCCAATTGTCCCTCGTCTGGGGCAGAGCGCAGGGAAAAGCTATCCATTCAATCCAGTTTCCAACACGGAGAAACACAAACGTTAATGCTGAAGTTCGCGGCCTGAATTTAAACAAATCCCCACTGCGTCCTAACACAGTAAACACGCAAATGCTGCAGCTTGTTGCGTTTGTAGCGGATCTGTTGTTTGTTAAAGTATTGTGCCCGGTCTACAGCGTTAGCATAAGCAGCTCTCAGCTCCTCCCGTGGTTCGTGGTTTGTGATGTGTTGAGTCTCAAGTAAATCTCAAAATGGCGGCCGCGCTCTTCTCTGAAATGTCACATCCGCATGGAGCACGGAGCATGGAGATCCAAACACTGCCCATCCCCGAATACCATCATTTTCACTGCCAGAATGTGCATATAAGTGTCCAGTGTGAACATGTGCACAGTTTACACTCGCGCTAATGCTTTGTAAAGGAGAAAACATAATCCAGATTGTTTTGAAAAGCTAATTTAAATGTAGGAAACAAGGAAAAATAAGACGCACAGTTATGGGCTACAGTGTAAATATATTTTTAGATTAAAAATAGAAACTGAGTTAATAAAATTGTTAAAATATTTATTTGATAGAGATAGGGCCCCATGATTCGGGTAACTAACATAATGGATTTGCTCTTTTTTGTTGTGTTATCGTATAATGCAAAGAAAAACAAATCAAGCTAAATTAAAAAAAAAAAAAAAAAAAAAATCATGCAATAATTACGTGTCAGGGATGTTTACATTACATCAGTATTATTTAGTCTGTGAAGTGGAGGCTGAGAAAGCCTGCACTCAGGGCTGTGATGGCAAGTGACTAAATAGCACCGACTAGTGTACATTTTGTGTTCTTTTCTTTCTCTTCTTTTTCCCCATTCATCGCATCTCACATTTATCGCGAATTATCAGACAAATTAGTTGAAAAAATAAGTGACAGTGACGTAATCAAAGTGGAGGTAATATAGTCAGTATTTTAGTTTGTATTTATGCATTGTACTTTTTAGTAATATTACACTTATTGTTCACTTAATATTACACATATTCTGTTCTACTACTGGGCGCAGTACTGCAAATATTCAGTAAAATATCATTTTGGTGAGTGTTCTTTTGTATAGCTCATGTGTCAGACAGGCTTTTAGCGCCCGCCCCTTAGCCCGCTCTCAGCCAATCAGAGGAGCGTACGTCATGACGCTGGGCGGGCTCACGCGCATAACAGGCTAGTGTGCATTGTATATATCCCGACGTCGACAACTAAGAAAACAGTGAGCTAAGCTTATCTTCACAGAGGACTTAAGTCCGTAGCACATTCCGCTTGTTCTGCGAAGTAGTTGCAACCACTGCAACCTGTGTTAATATTTGTTAAACGTTATATTTTCTTAACAGTATACTGTTGCGTCGTCGAATAATTTCATTAAATGGAGGAGAAGAAGGAAGAGGGGGACTCGGAGATACAGGAGCACGGACCTGAACACTGGTTCTCAAAATGGGAGCGGCAGTGTTTGGCCGAAGCCGAGCAGAGAGAGCCCCGGGAGGAAGAGGCCGAAGAGGAGCAGGATAAACTGTGGCATCTGTTCCAAAACTCTGCCACCGCCGTAGCACAGCTTTACAAAGGTCCAAAACTTACTTTGTCTGTAATCTGAGGTTCAGTGTCATGCGCCAGCTCCACAGACATGACAGACTTAAACTATGTGGCATTATACAGATTCATGGCAATTATTTATGTTTAATATGTTTGACTTTGGACACAGATTATGTCCTTTTATGTCTCACGGAACAGACTCTTAAGAAATCCCCCAGTTTACTGTAAGAGGACACTTGAATGCATCTGGTGTACTCCCACTACATCTGAACATTTAAACATTATTTTAACAATGTCCAAATGCGTCTGTCACTAAAACTAAAGCTTTGACGGTCTTACTGTCTTTTACAGTCGCTAAAACTTGATGTAGCTCGTAGCCTGTAGCTGACAGAGCCTTTTACAGCTCATTTGTACTTTATGCGCAGGAGTTTACAGTTATGACGATTTTGATGCTATTGACACTTTTTTACTTTTACTTTGTGTGTCATTCCTACGATCTATAATGAAACCTTATTTTAGGCAGAGAATGAGCTTGTTTGACACTTTAAAGTTGAGACAGCAGCTGCGTTGAAAAGTGGTCTGAAAAGCTCCCGTAGCCACAAAATGGCGAGAATATCAACAATCGTCACTACGCGACACTTTGACACTCAATAATTTCATGTTTTGTCACATGTGGCACGAAATATGTGTTGTTTTAATATTCATAAACAATTGTTGAGTAGGTTCAACTTTGTATCTCGCAGCTGATTGAGCAGATTCAGAGGAACTGCAAAGACCAGCATAAAAATACAAAATGGCGAGGACCTCATGATTTTTTTTAAGTATTATTTATTCTATATCTTCGTCTTATTGTGTCTTTTATGTCGCCATCAGCAAACACATGTGTTCTGCAGGACAAACATGTTTGACACAGCTGTGCACTTGACTGCTGAGAGGACATTTAAGTGGAGTGGAGTTACTTTTTTTCAGTCTATATTCTATTACCCAATAACATTAGGAAGTGCTATTGCAAAAAATGTTTTAATATGTAATTGTGTTTACTTTTTTCCACAGATAGAGTTTGTCATCAACAAGGCTTGTCACTGTGGGTGCCATTTCAGAATGCTGCAACAGCAGTTACAAATCTCTATAAAGGTAAATCTGACATGGGCCTGTCATTTACTACTATATTGTTCTATGTACAACAAATACAAGATGACATTTTTTGCTCAATATTTATTGTCTGTAGGCTACATTTTATTTAAGATATGCCTTTATTAGTCCCACAGTGGGGAAATTCCAGTATTGCACTGCACAGTTAAAGAACAGAAGGAAAATGGTACATGCAATAAAACAAGATAATAGATAAATAGCGTAAAATAAATAAAAAAAAAAGACTTAAAAATAAAAAATAAACTTAATAATTAAAAATAAATGTCTGTGTAGACTCTCAGTCATCCAGGTCTGATCCATACCATAGCTTGTAGGAGTGAAGACATTCACTCAGTTCTGAACTGAAGAAGCGGCTTGGATGAGCAGAGAAACGTCTTCACTCCTACAAGATTTGTCCAGTTGACAGATTTAACTTCATTGTTTGCAATTAAAAATAAATAAAAATGTACACTAGTGGAGTACTTTACATGCACTTTATCTTTTCATGACCTTTTCTAAATTCTGTTTTTATATAATTTATCACCCGTGAAGAAAGTATAGAGGCTCATCAGAGGAGTTTTGATCGTGGCATTCAAACTGGTCATCAGCGTCGAAATAAGGCAAGTCTTTTTTGGCTTAATTTTGTCTCAACAGAAAATGTTATTTACAGTGACTTCACTATTTCAGGACATGTTGGCTTGGGTGAAAAAGCGCAGAAGAACCATCCGCAGAGAGGATCTTATTAGCTTTTTGTGTGGCAAAGCACCACCCCATAGGGGTGGCAGGACCAGCACACGTCTGACCGTAGTAGCTCCAAGTCGTGCCAATTCATCAGCAGAGACCGGCTCCTCTGTAGAAGCAGATCTTCAACCTTTCAGGGAAGCCATTGCCCTGCATGGTAAGGGTTGGTTATTTGACAAATTCTTATTTCAGTTCACAGTGAAATAATGACTGGTTGTTTAACACGGTTTGTCTGCTGAATTACCTGATTTATTTGTAGAGACATTTGCTGCTGTGTTGTTGCATGTGACAACACGCTTGTCTGTCAGTGACCATACTTTGCCACATGTGGCTCAAAGATAAGGTCACGTTGTGCTTGAAAGTTGGCCAATGGCGAGAGAGTTCCTCATTGGGTTAGCTCCTCCCTTGTTTGTGTGTTAGGAGAGATATGCTGCTTTTATGTGGTGGTGGATGAATCGTAAATGACTCTCCAAGCTGAAGCGTCATAAACACCGAACCAAGTTTTTTGCTCCGCTCAGAGAAATGGAAATTCTGGAAGCTGCATCACAGTGGTCTGTGATGATTGTAAGATATTTTTTATGAAGTGAACTTTAAGCCTGGGAGTACTGTCAGCACCTTCTAAAAGATTATTTGCTTTAAACGTTGAGTAACAAATAGTTTTCTCAGCATTCGGTGCATGAACCAACAGTTGAGTGAACGAGCATTTCCCTGCACGTAAAGGTGTGTTGGGCATTGATTAAAGTTGCCTTTTTTATTTCCATAAAAGATTTGATAACTGACATTGCATATTACTCATTGGTAGTCTTGTGATTCTGATTAAGGAGTTGATGAGGGTACAGTCATGATGAGGAGGGGTAATGTTAGGTATTCAGTGGTGTGAATTACAGTGGGGTGTCACAGACTCAGGTCGTCTGTGTCCTTTGTAGCACTGAATCACTCTAGGTTATATTTTTGAATTTTAAAACCATTTTTGTGTTAAAATAGACCTACAATGTACAGTACCTTACGATTACATTTCACGGTGAATGAGTTGCTACTGATTTGTCAATGGACCTAATATTGTCTGATTGTCTTACTGCAAATGAGTCAATTCTGTATTTCAATTTATTTCATTTAAATGAGTTCACTCTTAACCAGTGGTTCAAGGTATTTACTATCTTGTGTCCTCTTTCTATGTTTTCAGGTCTAAGTGGGGCAATGGCCAGTATTAGTGTGCGCTCTGGTGCTCCAGGGTCTCCCACACACATTAGTGGCAGCAGCAGTAATGGGGCAGGAGCAGGTGGAGGGGGGTCGTCGGGCTCAGTGTGCCGCTCAAGGCGGAATGGCCTCCAGGATGTGGACCTGAATACTTTCATCTCTGAGGAGATGGCACTTCATTTGGACTCTTCCTCTGCCGGAGGAACCAGGAAACGAAATTCCAACCAATGTAGTGATGTCATTACAGACTCCCCAACACATAAACGTAATCGGATGATCTGATATGCTCTCTGCCTCTGTGAAACGGGAGTGTGTGACTTGTGAACTCACAGCCGCTTGGATTCTCTGCTGCGCACAAGAATATATCGGCTGAAGTCCGTTTGCTTTTCAGATATTGGCTGTTGTTTCATCTCCTTGTCGTGTTTCTCTGTGGTATTACTAGGAAATGGGAGGCAATGAGAACCATCGGTGTGCAAACAGCTGCTTGGAAATGACACACACTTCTCAGGAAAGGACTGGGAGGTGCAGAGTCCTTCTAAAATTAATTTTGAAGATTTGGAGATTGTTACGTGGCACTTCTGGAACATCCTACTGTCCTACTGCAATACTGTGGGAATTAACACAGCGTGGCAGGGTAGCATACTACATCTAAAGCTGCTTATCAGTACTCTGTGTACAGTCTGTGGCTGGGAAGGAGGGACCCAGTGAATTTGTCAAACACAAGTACCACTCAAGAACCCTTCTCCCAAATCTTAGTGAGTCACTTAAAAGGGGCTCTGAAGCACTTTGCTCCTCTGAAAGTGAACACAACTTGATCTCCTACAGATGTGCCCTTTCCATATTGTGTCATCCATTCTCACCCACTACCTTAAAATGGAAGTGAGAGCTGTAATCAACAGTGATTTAAAATGGGTTGGGGGCACAACTTGTCAATCTACTTGAGAATGTTTTGTTTTTTTTCCTGTTACATTGGTTCTGGGTATGATTTTTGAAAGTTTTCTTCATTAACCTCTTTTGGTTGAGCCAAGCTTTGTATTTTGCACCTGCCAGTGTTGAATTAGCTTTGATGCCACTGTTTGCAGTAGTGCTTGCCATGTTTATTCTTTATTAAAATGTATTCAGGATAATCAAAAGGAAATAATGCTTTTAGTTAAGTACAATTACAGACTATGATGGCCTGTTTTGCCTTCGTCTTACCCTCAAAGCTGCTGAATTAAGTGACTGGGATTATGAGTTGCAATAACAATTTCTGCACTTTGTTTTCACCTTTTTAGTCATGCAGTTTAATCAGCTCTTCCATTCTCACTTGTAGCCATGTCGAACTAAAGTAACCCAAAACCTTTTTAGATTCAGATTTTGATTTCATTTGCCAACCTGTGCTGTAACAAACACCAAAATGGTCCATTTCTTTAAGAAAGATTCAAGGTGATTTGTAGAGTTTAAAATTGAATTTTGAAATATTTCAAAGCTTTAAAAACTGAATTTATCATCAGTCACATTTACAATTCCAGATTTGTGGTATTTGTTTTATTATGAAACCTGGTTCTTCACGTTCAACTTGTCCTTAACTAAGTTTTAATTACAAGTTCATTTATGTTGCTGATTTATATATTTGTCAGACAACCATCCCCTTTTTTATTTGGACTATGAATAGTTCAGTGTTTGGAAACACGTGTAGGGCTGCAGTTAACAATTGAAAGTTTACTTATCTTTAGTAGAGTATGAATGCATATAAATCAAAACTGAACACTACGGATTATAACTTTTTTGTTTTGTTTTCTCCAGCAAAACAATTCTGAGTACATATCAGTGTGTCATAGTAAAAAAAACATAACTCCATGTTGATCTTGTGAGTTATTGCAGCCCTAAAGTAAAAATTATATATTCTACTTCTCAATCTAGCAGTTGTATCATTTCGAGAATGCTAAATTAAAAACTTAAATTAATAAACTAAGTTTATTAATTACCAATAGACTACACAATCATTTTCCAGTTCTCTCAGTTCAGGGGTCTTCATAATGAACCATCTGTCCCCATCTTCTCTTATCCACTTTCTCAAATGCGAATAATTTGATTACTTTGGTTTCTGTACATTAGTATCTTAATTTTGCATTTAATTCACAGAACTATAAAGCTAACAATAGTTAAACAATCACAAACCCATCTCTTTAAACCACTGTTTGACTTTGACCTGTAATGCTCTCCTCCTTCTCTGAATGTTTGAGTTCAGCTTGTGTTTTGACATTTGCAGGCCTTATTCTCAAAAGGCTATGACTTTTCTTCGATATGTTGAATTAGTAAATAGTTAATCTAATAAATTAACAAGAAACTGTTCAAATGTGGTTCACATTGTAAAATAAATTATCAAACAATTTGACAAGCACTGACTTATTGACTGAAGTTTTTTTTTTTTTTTTTGCTTTTATTCTAAAATGTTTTGTGGTTTATTTTCTCATTGGCCCTTATCACATCTTTAAAGGGCATTTGACTCTCTAAAACAGTTAATATGATTACATTTCACATTTTACTAAAAATATTGCCTAATTTTGTTTTTTTCTGGGTGGACATGGGCAGCAGATATGACATGTAAATGTCTAAATTACACAATAGTTATGATTTGACAAACAAATAAATGACAACACCTTTATTTTGTTAAATCATCGTTTACACTCAGAAAAATGCCTTACTTGTGTGTGAATTGTCTCTGCATTTTCAACATAACTAATGATATTAGGTAGAGGTAATTCATAGCTACTTCCTGTATTTTCTACTTTTCTTCACAAATTGCTACTTGACTGATCTAAAATCAAGATAAATATTTATCTCAGGTACTATCCCACCAAACCAGGTAAGAATGAGATAAATGTATAAATCTGTCACACACTTTAGAGGGCCCATATTACACTGTTTTCTTATCTATGTTATGTTTCTTCATCACAAACATACCTGGAATTGTGTTTTGTTTCATTTACGCATTCATGTTTAACATGCAAATCCTGCATATTTAGGCTGCGTTCTCTCAAATCGAAAACACTGTTCCTCCTTGCGATGTCATGTGGTAATATAGGAAGCGCTCCACTGTGGCAATTCCAGGTCTGTATGGAGTAGTACGGCAGCTGTTAACTTTAAAACTACCCTGACTAACTAATGTGGAACAGAGCATTTTCAGCTTTGGAGATGTAGACAGACTAATAATAAAGAATTATTCAAACATTTCTGAATGAAACAAAATACAACTCCAGGTCTGTTTTTGATGAGGTAACAACAGTATAACATGGGTTAAAGCGCACAAGAAACCATTTTGTGTGATACAAGGCCTTCAAGTTATAACTGCAACAAACCACAAGATGGAGCCATATCAACAGAATGTGCATATTAAAACCCAGTAACACAATTCCATATTAACTTCTTGCTTTTATATTACACAATCTGGTTGCCATTGGTAGGGTCTGTTTGTGCATTATTGTGTGTCATGACTAGTCCACAGTATATGACAGCCCGCTTTCATTTGTGATTGTATTGACACTTAAAAATTGTGTGAATCAAGCTATACAGGGGTGATGATGACTGCTTCCTTTATTTCACATTTCTAGCACATTTAACAAGATAATGCACTATCAATGTGAGGCACTGCAAGGAGTGTTAGATAAGCAAGATAATAATAAATAAGAAAACAAGGATATTTATAATTTTTGGTCCATTACTAAATTACAACTTATTCTTAGATCGATATCCTTCAATAGTAAGTATCTTGGCTGACATCTCGGCATATTATGAGTTCATGGGTTGATTTTTGGGTACCTCCTGTGGAGCTCTGGAGGAGGCTGTGCACAAGTGACACTCAGATCTGACTGAGGGGCAGAAACTTCTGGTAATAACTCTTAGTCACATCGATCATCAGGTCCTGCGTACACTCCGGTAACTCTCCTGAAAACAAACCTGAGTAAACAATGCAAAAATTAGTATAACTATAATTAATCCATTTATCCAATATAATAATGTGTGTTTGACTGACCAGGACAACCAGAGAAGACGGTGAATGGGGGAACCACAGTCTCTGGTGGAAGTACCGTATTGTCTAAAATCTTGCAACAATCTTTGAGCACGCAACGACGACCCTGCACACAAGTATATTGATTAACAAGACTGACAAGATTAATTACAATCTAATCAAAATTGAAATGGATGCAATTAGAAAATTGCAAGGGCTGCAATTTTTAGTATAATAATTTCCTCCACAAAAAAACAAAATGTCTAATTTGGCACAAAAATGGCTAATCTTGTAGTATGGATCTGTACCGACATGTTCTGAAATGTCATCCTTGTATTAGTTTGTCAGTTCAGTTTACAGTATTTTGGTCAATTCTTCTGGAGGTGTTGAATTTATGAACTTGGAACAGTATTATATTATTGACATATACATCACAAAACTTCAGAAAAATCGCAGTTAGATATTTTTCCCAAAACTTACAGCCACATCGATGAATCATAAGACCAAATAATTGTAGAGTTATAAAAGCCTAGCCATTTTTTTTTCTGTTCTGGTTGATCTAGACCTGATAAACATGTGACTTTAGCACCCAAAGCAAAATAAAACGTTCAACTCACTATAACACAGTTCTTCCCAATGTGAACATATGACCCGATCTGTGCCGCGTTAACCACACAGTCTTCTTCAATAAATACATGGTCCCCAATGTGCAGAGGAAAGAAGGCCACCCTGGAGGCAGACACAAGCAAATATCACTGATACATGGTCACCAATGTGCAGAGGGAAGAATGCCACCCTAGAGGCAGACACAAGCGGGTTTGAATACAACTGAAATGCATTACTATCTTTCTTTGTCTTTTCTTTATCTATCTTTGGTAAATGGTTACAAGAATACACTACTTAGATACTGTACTTGATGTATTAGTAATTAATACAAAAGTACCCTTTGCTGAATTTTTTAAAAGGTGGTCGGATCACGCTTCTGCTTTTCACAACACAGTGTCTGCCCACCCGGACGTTTGCCAGATCGCCTCTGATGATGCAGTCGTTCATGACAATTGCCTAAAAAGAATACATTAAATAGGTTGTGTGTGAAATGCAGTTAAAGTGTGCATGCTAGCTCCAGAAGAGACGCTTACTTTGCCGTTTAGTACGATGTTTTGACTGCCACATAGCACTGACTGTCTGCTCACTTTATTGCCAGAAGCCTTAAAAGAATCACACAAAAAGTAAGGTTAAGGATATTTTTGCTGAGTTACAATAAAAAACTGCACAAAGGGAAAAAACAGTTAACTGGAAAGCAACGCCCAAACCTAAGCAGCTAACATTAGCATGATCAGCTAGTGGTCGCTGTCAAAAAGGTGTTACCGTTTCGATGTATTCCGCCTTATTGTACAGTATTTCGGACAACTCCATGACCGAAAACTCGTGGAATAAGCCTTTTCAGTGAGAATATTCCACGGGTTTATTAGCTCGGGTGTGTGTCCGCTCCTGGCACCAGCTCTCAGCTAACTCTGGCTCCTCTACCAGACAAGACTAAACTAATCGATCATCAACATCACAACACGGATCATAGACGGGCCAAACTAAATTAGTAATCAAATCAAAAACATGCTTAGTGTCCTTTGAAATATAAGACTGGGTAGTTTACAACATTTGTTTTGGGAGGGACCTAGAAAAGTTTGCATTTGGGGACTGACATAATGATTTTACGTTATGTACATTATATTAATTATTGTTGTTGTTTATTGTTGCTCTTGTTTATTTCGAACATGCATAGAAAAAATATTAATGGAAACAAAGAGCTGCTAATAACAGAATTAAAATATTACTCAAAATGATCGTTAATAGCCTGTGTGTTGGTGTTTTGAATGTGCGATGCGATAATTGACTATTCTGGCCTTAAACGAACATAACGTATCAAATGTTATTTATATTTTATGTCTTACTTTTTTAATTGGATTTTCTAATTTACAATGAAGTAGGATAGATGGTAGAGGAAAAAGGTTAAACACATTTTAATATTTGTAAGAAAAAAACGTAAACATCTTGATTACGCATGCGCAGACGGTGTCCAGGCCAGACCTCGGTTTCTTGTTCGCGTTGCATGCTGGGAGCAGTCAGTATACAGTCCATCATGGCGGCTCGTGTCCTGATGCAGTGTGTCCGCTCTGTCGCGCGGCCCTCGCTGAGGCTGTGTTCGGTTAATTTGACGGTCAGAACCGCTGCTGTTTCAAACACAGTGTCTCACCGGAGCCTGTGTTTCTCCGGGGACAGCCGCAGGACGCGGTGGCTCGAGCAGAGCCGGGTGAGTGCGGCTAACATTGAGCAGCTTTGGCCTGGTGCTGGTGGCTATGACCTAGCGACGTCTTTCAAAAGTGTCAGGCCGTTTGTGTGTGGCAGAGTCCACAACAATGTCCACAACAGTGTGCACGTGCTTCAGTTTAGACGTGAGGACAGTGCACGTGGCGTGTTTTGTCGCAATGGAGTGAAACGCGTTTTGTGTTTGTTTTTTTTAAAGGCTCTGGTGTTGTGTTAGTGCTTCAGCTAAGTTTGAGTGACTCGACTTCTGCACGAATACGGACAATTGTTTCATTACAGCATAAATATGTCTCACAAAGCAATGATGGAGACTTGCAGGTCGTGAGTTGGACTCGAGTCACTAGGTGGAGGACTGTACTTGGACTTGGAGCTCTGTGTCTTGAGACACAAGGCTCCAAGGGCTAGTGATGCTTCTCATCAAGAAAATAAATGCCTTTTACTAAACGGTTCTTTTACAGGAATAAAAACTGTAAAATGCGCCTACACACTTCCTGTGTTTGTGAGAAGGACTTTAATAAGATGCAAGATTGACAAAAAACATTTAAATTGCAAAAATACAAACTGTACTCAATAATTGGATATAAAGACTTGAGAGAATTTGAAACTTATTTGTCCAACTTATTTGGACTGACTTGAGGTCAAAGGCTTGAGACTTGAGGCAAAACAAGGACTTGGTCCCACCTCTGACATGTAGTATTCTGACTTGCTGTAGCAGGTGATCCATGATGGACATGTGCCCTTGTACTTCATTTCACTTTAGTGCTTGAACTGGTATAGTAACAAAAGACGAAGTTTAAATCTGAGCTGGACAAATCGTTGTAGGAGTGAAGATGTTTGGCTGCTCATCCAAGCCGCTTCTTCAGTTCTGATCAGATTGCTGCTGATAGT
The DNA here is from genome assembly GCF_009829125.3 of Periophthalmus magnuspinnatus. NCBI lineage: Eukaryota > Metazoa > Chordata > Actinopteri > Gobiiformes > Gobiidae > Periophthalmus > Periophthalmus magnuspinnatus. The sequence goes on from NC_047133.1 coordinate 2,826,466, forward strand.
GTAATAGATTATGTATAGAGGACAAATGTATGTACAGCAGTGCAACTGTGTATTGTCACTAACTACATCCTCATTTCCCTAGATCCCCCCACTGAGTGTGTCCTGTAGACTGTATGGAGACCTGCCCCCTCTGACCTTTGACACCATCAGAGACCGGGTTTTGTATGTTCTCAAACTCTATGACAAGATCAACCCAGAGAAGGTAAGTGAACATATCATATTTTCAATTTCGAGTTGCACATCATTTGCATTTCTTTTGGTCTTGGCCAGTACAAGCCTTTCTAAAGGATGAATTTTGTCTTTCAGCTGCAGGCATCTTCCCATTTTATGAAAGACCTGGGCCTGGACAGCCTGGATCAGGTTGAGATCATCATGGCCATGGAAGATGAGTTTGGTGAGTTAATAACTAAATTACATTTAGATGTTTGTCAGCACTTTTAATGTTGTGACAGCAGTAAATAATTATTTTTATTTTTAGGGTTTGAGATTCCAGATGCAGAAGCAGAGAAGTTGATGACTCCTGAAGAAATTGTACAATATATTGCAGACAAAAAGGACGTTTATGAATAATGTTTATATTGTTTCAAGAGGCAAGTCTCGTTTTGTTGTTCTGCCATCAAGCCATGTTTAGTTTAATTGTACAAATTTGTATTCATCTTTTAGGGGAGACTTCTATTGTGACTCAACATAAAGACAAGTACTTATGAAGCAAACTGAACTTTTTCTCACATCTCTGCAGCGTGTCCTGTGCATCACCACTTGTGTCAGCTGTTGTAGCTGTGTATTTAAATGACATGCTTCAAAAGCATCTGTGAAGCTTGGCATTTCAGATGTTATTTCTCCAACAGATCAATAAAGACCCCTATGGTTTCACTATTGTATCCGCTGTAGATACTTTTGCTTAAAGTTTAGTTGAATCCTTGCAATCAATTAAAGGCATAACTATGTCACTCTTCTGGTGGAGGGTCCACCACCAGCTTCACAGCTGTTATTGCTTTGCCTGAAATATCTCACCACAGTATGAAAAATAATTTGATTTCAAAATGTATATTGATCTTCTCATAATCTGACCAGTGTCCATGTTGGTCAGTTTAATGTCATATTCTGAAATCCTCCTGGCAAAGCGCAGGTGGAAGACCCTCCATCATAAAAGCTGCATCGTGCAAACAAATGCAGTGCTTAAAAAAGTACCAGTTTAAATGTTGAGCTAGTTGGCTGACATTTTACATTAAATTCCCTTTAAAAGCAAACTGAGCGACACAAACAGGTGTTGTATAATTGTTAGTCTTTTATTGAGGGTTGTACCCAGGTTATACAGCTTTGTATGCTGGCTGTCGGAGCCAGAGGGTTACAAACAGTAATCAGTGTACAGAGTACAGTCAACAGAAGACCTACAACCTACTAGTCTACACCTTAGTACAGATTCTCTTAAGAGCACTAAAATCCAGAAAAGAAAAATACAGAACAAACCAAGCAACAAAAGAATAAAAAGTTAAATGAACCAAACACATACAGACAGCATCAGAGTAGACATTCATTATTGGAGCACACTGGAGTTTGTTTTCTATTCCTTGTAATATGTCACTTCTTAATTTGTCAAATTTATACCCATACAAATAAGATTGTCCTTCAAAAAGTGCAGTTCCCCTAAAGTTTAAGATAAAATCCGTTGATGACCCCAGGAAGACATTTGAAAATTAAAAAAAGTGTATTTCCGTTTACAGGAAAAAACTTCCTTTCATGGATTATAGACATATGTTTATATTCATATATATTATATAGTTTCAACAGTCTCCCAAAGCTATGTGCATAATAGGTTTACAGGTGATCAAACTACACACAGAGTTAATAGAATCTCTATAAAAGTGTACTTGTGTAAAATCTGCAGTTTCACCGGCCTCATTCCTCTCGTCATGGAGAAGACAAGCTGTGAAAGTAAAGAAATAGACCTAACCTCTCCTTCACCTCTGCTACAACTGGCCCAATGGCTGCTAAGTTATAAAGGTTTTTCATTATTAGTTGTGGTACTAGTAGCACAATTCAATAATGGCACATGTTTGAGGAATATTGTTGGTATTTCCAACTGCTTTCTCAAATTTATGGGGAAATATTTTGAGACAAGAAAGCAAAACCCAAGGTAGATATGGAATCTTGGGTTTAACACTCCACTGCATAGTCTCTCTGAGCAACCCCACCCCCGTCTTTACCACCCCAAAGCCCACCCACACCACCCAAATCTTTGTGCTGGTTAGACTAAAGCTTTTCAGGGTTTGTGTGTATATATACTAAATGTGAAATTAAAAACAGCAGATTATCACAGTTTTTCTATTATTTTTGTGGTTTTGTGATTTTTTTTTCTTTTTGTGTGTAAAGTAAAAAAAAAGCCTTAGCACTTTTGTTCAACAGTAGGAGCAGTCAGGTGTACAAGTAATGATACAATATGCTCACAGGAAAGTTTAGAGGAAAAAAAGTCACATTTTTCTTAAATATTCAAAGTAGTAGAGTGTCACCAGTCAGCTTCCCTGTACCCTCCTGCCTCCCCTCATCTGGCCCTGGTGGGAAGCTGCTTGGCAGCCCTGGGGATTGTACATTGCTCATGGTGGTTTTTCTGTCACCATCCTTTCGCAAATTACATATTTCTTCAAGCATTAGCATTGTCCAGCTTTTTAAACACAGAAACACGCACATAAACAACAAGGAAAAAACGCAATCCCTTTCCTTCCCTGTCACCTTCACTCCTTGATTTGGCATATGTTCTGCATTCACACACACAGCTGATTCTTCCACAAACACATATACACAAAGTAGATTGGAGAAAACAAAACATCCTGGGAACATGAACAGTAACATCAAAATGGCTCACAGGTGTGTTAGATGTCTTTTGTCCCTTCTCCTACACAAGACCAACACTGCCTCCTGAGTGCCTGGCCTGGGCACTTGTTGGCCCACTAATGCTTCTAAGAATGAGGCCAAAACAGGCACCCAGATCTGTGCCTTAAGATATGTACTGCCAGAACCCCAACAAATAAAGTGAACTATTATTTAAGTGAAAGCTGAAGAGGAATATTGACTTTACAGGTGAACTTGGCCCTGTCAGTTTTGCGTCTCCTCTTCAGTAGTTAGCTTAGGGTTTTGGAAAAGGAGGCCTGAAGCTAGCAAACTAGTGTAAGTCCCTGAAAAGCCAGGATAAAGCAGCCAATCACCTTAAAAAAAAAACAAAAAAAACACAACTTGCGAGTCAACAGCAACCATCCCCCTATTCAGTCAAGCTCAGGCCACAAGCAATCTGGCATAATACAGTAGTTGAATACTTAAAATTAAAACATTCAGCAGTAATTGCTTTACCTAATGTTTTTTTTTCTTCTTATACTGAGGCTGATCAAGGCTTAGTAATCGATTAACCGTTTGCAGCTACATTCTGACCCGGTTCACGCACAAGGTCACTGCTGACTGGCCGGTCCGTAAACAGGAAGTAAACCTAAAATGGGACCAACTGAGCACCAACTACATCTCACAGTCATGGAAAACACTGTCAATGGACACGCTTTACCCTGTCACACACACACACACACGGACACAAACGCACAATCACACAACTTACAACCCTCCTGGAAACTCATTACACTGTCCATCCAACCATCCATCCAACCAAGTGCAAAAATCCAAGGCTCCTCAGTTCTATTTGTCAACTAAGTTACTCAAAAAAAAAAAAAAAAAAAAAAAAATATTTTTACATTTACGCTTGACAACATTAGTTAAAACAAGACAACAAAACATTACACAAATATATATTTTAAGCAAAAGAAATCTGGAATTAAGTAAACTATTCATTCTGTATGATTGAAGTATTTGGTAGAGAGCAGTTCAATACTGGCATGCACCAATGTCAAATCTGGCTAATACTTATGGGTTTGTCTCACTACATATTTAATTTACAAGATTTAACTTACAAACACAACAAATGCTAACAGCTGCAGTATTTCTGAAATCGAAACTTAAGTTTTTTTTGTTACGGGGGAAATGTGCACACTGAACAAGGATGTGGAAATAATTAAGGTCCATGGCTTTGCTAATGCTGACGTATTGTTCATGTACTCTGAAGATTTGGGTATTCCCACAATTGTGCATTATAGTAACCAAATCTAGTATTCACAATTGTATTTTTTGCCACGAAAATAAAAGTAAGTGGATTACATTCACAACAATAAGTCACACACACTCCAGCAGTAGAACTTATTCAAAACACAATTCAGGAACTTCAGATGAATACCCCCCTCCCCCCTCAAAAAAAAAGAAAAAAAAAAAAAAAAGAAAAAAAAAACAGTACAACAATACAATCATAATCTATTTGTAAACAGGTAGAAGCCACTTGACTTGTTGCATCTTCGGACACAGTTAGGATCAAGGCAATGAAATGTGGACGACTTTTGCACTGTTAAAATATCCTCTTCAATCAATCTTTTTTTTTGTTTTTAAACTTTAACATTTCTCAGAACACATTTGTGGCAATGAGAGCAATAAAAAAAGCATTTTTGTTGTACTTAATGAAATTGTTAAAACATTGTGAGATATGGAGAAAAAAAAGCCTCTCATTAGGCCTTTACGAGAGGTTACAGTATGCATAGATATAGATTTGCCTTTCTCTTGGTTTACAAGTCCAACAAGACAAAACAATTCCACTGACAGTCACACAGGCATACAATAAACACTCCCCACTTGTGATTCTTGGATCAGGGGAGCGGAGGTGGTCAGCCTCCAGTAGACAGCATATTCAAAGCATGTGATGAGCTTCTCCAGCTTAAAGCAGTTATTTGGCAGAAGGAAAAAAACAGACCTATACATGGTTTTTCAGTGCTAGAAGTTGGATTTTCTTTTCCTACAAGGAGTAGTAGTTTTGTTCAACTACAAAGGGGGAAAACTGGCTTAATTTCCTGAGAACCACTGCTGGTTATTTAGCAGACAAAGAGGAATAGTTCAAATAACCAACGCCATGGCCAAAAACACTGATCCGAATTCCCAGAGTTACAAAGCATTGTCTTCATCCTCAATGTTTTTTGTATTTTTATATTTTTATGATTTTTTTGTTCTTTGCATTTTATTTATTTTTGTACAAGTTTATGTATTTTATGTTTCATTAAAATGAAGAATGAACACACTTTTCGCCTCCTAAGTCTTGTAAACAAGAGGTTGCGGTGTGGCACCTCCAAAACATTGAAAGCCTATTCTGAAAGTGCTGTTCCCCCTGCCACTTAGCGGCCAAGGGGCTTGCTAGATGGGCCCTGCCTCCTACATTAGGCAGACAAGGCTTGCTAGTCCCAGCTGTGGCTACAGTCCTTTGCACTGCAGAGCTCGACGTTCTTTAGTTTTAAAATCAAGATAGGTGCAATACTTTTTAATGTCACTTAAACTATCAGCAGATAATCTGATCTGTTGATCTTGAACTCCACAACATCGCAGTAAGGTAGGCGTGCCAAGGCAGAGAGGAGCATACACTCACACACACACACCAAGTACTTCCACACACACTTTTGTGCACACATACGTTCATACATATGGTGAGGACCTCAATGAGTAAACAGCTACACTGGAAAAACTGGCTGCTCCCTCTATATTGCAGATTATATATACCAAGAAAAAAAACACACACATTCAGTGCAAAGTTAAAAAGCTCATACTCCAACATTGTCGGCAAACGAATGCAAAAAATAAAACAAAAAGAAATTTTAAAATTAAAGAATTGGAATTGTAATAAACATGACAAATGAAACAAAAATATATAATAATAATATTAATAATAATGAGCTCGATTGAAGCTTTTTTTCGGTCTGAAAGAGCACTACCTGGAAGCAAATATCCATCCATTCACATTATAGAATTGGCCTGCATGATTCAAGTATTTTGACTGATATGTTTTTGGGCTAAAACAAAGTGGACTTATGTGCAGAGAGAAACGTAACTTGTTTTCCACAGGGGTAACCCCGCTTTGTTGAATATCTTGTAAGAGTCCAACTAGTGCCTTTGCATGTAGAACTACATTTAAGAACTTTTCTTCAGTTGATTTTGTACTAACCCTCCCCCAAATGGTTTGATTGACAGATGGTTCACATGGAATCCCCAGCACCTGCGAGGTGATCCACCGGGAGGAAGGAGCTGATTGGAGAAGGACTGCTCATCCTTCCAGCCTCGGTGCCAGAGGTGCTGCCCCACAGGCCACTGGAATAATTAGGCCCTCCCCAGAGGGAGGTGCTGTGGAGATCGCTGCTGTTCCACTGGTTTGGTTCAACTGCACGGCTGGGAAAGGGGTGAGACTGCTCCATCCGGCTCTGAGAGGAGCCAATGGCCTGCCAACCTGAGGAGGGCGTGGCCAGTGTCTGCCCTTGTGCAAAGAAACCTTTGATTTCCTCCTCTGTAGCTATGTCAGCCAGAATGGTGGTGTTCCCCAAAACACACCTGAAAAAAAGTGCAAGAATGCTGTCAATGTTGATTATAGCTATATTGTGAATACACAGGAAATTCCCATGCGGTTTAAGGCAGGCCTCACAGGTGTAACATAGGCCTTACATGTGCAAGCTCTTCTGAGCCTTGGCAGCCTCCTCCTTGGAGCGGTAACAGACCACAGCGTTCCCATGTGGCAGATTGAGGTGGAATGTGTCTAATGGGCCATGCTGCATGCACAGGGTCTTCAGGGTAGAGCCATCAATCTAATGGAACAGAGCAGAGTGAAAAGGGTTTGCAAATATCCCTATATATATCATTTAGTTGTTTCCTAAATGTCTATGACACAAGTATATAACATGCATGTACCTGAGGTGTGAGATTTTTCAGAACAAGCCACTGGGTTCTCCCTGAGCTGCTGTCACTCCAGCTGGAACCTGCAACAGCACGGCTAGTTGAATAAACTGGGTTCAAATAGGAGAAGTGATGAATGAAAGCAGTGAGTTTGGCTCTGACCAGGAGTGAATCTGGACTCTGTGGGGCTCCATCCACCCAGCCTTAGCGAAGAACTATCCCAGCCCGAGGAGCCGGAACTGGGCTTCTGGGTGGTGAGGCCAGGAGGGGGTCTGGAGGGGGCTGCCACAGACAGTCCTTTAGAAGGCAGGGGCACCTTCCACAGCTCATGGGCGAGGGAGGTGTTGGACACAGAACTACCACCAGGAGACCATTTCGAGTCAGCGGGTCTGGCTGCAAGGAGAAAGGAAATTTATGGCAGATGAGATTAAATCTAGTAAAATCTCCCACATGCACTGCAAGATTTAAAGTTATGGAATACTTCCTGCATGTCAGCTACCCATGTCCAACCAGGAAGTAAAAAAAACTCCACCAAAACTGTTACTTAGCAACCATTATGTTTACAAGGGGCAAAACCTATTCAATAGTTATAATTAGAGTAATAAAAATCAACAGCAACTATTTTTTGTTTAAACGGCCAGAAAACGGAAATTGTCCCTGCAATTTTCTGTATTGATGACAGAGGTATTCCGTTTTAGGATTCACTAGTTATATTTTTGTAAGTTTAAAATTTTCGACAAACTGTCACTATAGTTTTAAATCAGTTAATTGCCAAAGTACCTGTAGTAAATAAACTTAAATGACTGAAACAAAAGTTAAAAGAAACACACCTGAAGTGCTTTGTGCTGTACTGGTGAGGGAGCTGCTGTGGCTGGAGGCACGAATGGATGGCCAGGCACTATTAGAAGGCATCGTGGTGTTCAGTGATGAGGATGGCCCTAAAAACAAAAACACTGTTTAGTGGTAGCACTCAATACACACTCTCCTGTCGTGATCCTGGCAAAGCCCAGGCCATGGTATTGTTAGTGTCATACCGTTGTTCCTGTCCCTGAGGTGGTCTGTGTCGCGGACGGTGTTGATGGAAAGATTGTTGATGACACTTCCAGGGGTCAGATGGGGGTCAGTCTGAGGGTCAATGTTGGGGTAGCCAATCCAAGGCTCACCAGGCCGAAACTCTACAATCACAGAGACTTTGTAAGTACTCAAAGATAACCATCTCTCTTTTCCTTGTGTGACTGACTACCTGGTGGCCATGTGCCAGTTGTTCCATGGGGCGGGGGAGAGTTGGCACGAGGGGGCCAGCTATCGCCCACTGAGCCTAAAGATTGGCCAGGAGGACTCAGTGGAGATGGGCCAGGGGACAGGAAGTCATAGAAGGGAGAGTCTTCCAGACGCAACCCAGAAGACATAGCACCTGTAGGGTAAAAAGTAAAACGCAATTTAGCGAACTCACCGACAAACATAGGGTTACCCTTTGCCAAATATCAAATATCAATATGTTTCAATCAGACCATATACATTTTGAATTGGCCACAGTAGTTTCACAAATGCATGCCCCTCCCCATCGACACACGATAACAAGGGATGGCTAGTAGTTTAACAACTTCCACAGGACTAAAAGTGTTTTTCCTTTTACAAAATAAAAACTCAATTTATTCCATTTGACAGAATGACACCATCTCTGGACTACGCGTTTAAGGCTTTAAACCATCATTTGTACCAGGTTTGCTGTTTTGCTCCAGAGGGTCAGTGGCCCACAGTTTCTTCAGTCTGGACTGGGGCGGCTCTTTGTAGTTCAGGGATCCACTGCCACCCATGTCCATGGGTACATTCAGGTTTGAGTTCACACCTGCAGATGCCATACACATACAGAATTAGGGCACAAAAACAAACACATGCATTTGCACTCTCATTTTTAGATTATTATTTTTGTTGAAAATTTACAAGACTTGTTTATGAAAACAAAAAGTTTGAGAACATACTTAAAGGGAAGTTGCCGAAGGGTCCAAGAGGAGCTGCATCCTTCTGCATGTCGGGATTGTTGTGGGAAAAGTAATTGTCCAGGTACGGCTTCATTGGTAGGGGTTGTTTTATAAAAGAGGGATCCAAGTGTCGTGGAGGCTGCATCATCAATGGAGAGGAGCCAATCGGACGGGCCTAACCACAGAGAAGACATCTCAAACACTAGTTCTCAGGGTGTGAACAAGGACAAGCCCCAAGTCCCCACCAAACAAACTGCCCTAAATAGTTTTACAGTGAAAAAGGCTGACCTGTTCAGATGGCCGTCCCACAGCCATAGCTCTCTGAGTCTGAGCCTTTTGCTGCTGCTGCTGCTGCTGCTGGAGGAGGAAGCGCTGTAGAGAAACCACACAGGTGAGAAAAACGACAAACAGAATTACTTTCTCTGAACAGAATTGCATTGCTTTTACCTGTAACTGGTTGATTTGGTTAAGCTGCGACAGCTGGTTGAACTGAGAGAGCTGGTTGAGCATAGCAACCTGCTGAGGGCCTAACAATGGGTTCAAGCCTCCATTGCCTCCTGGGTACTTCAGCAGAGATGGAGGGACCTAAACACATAACAAATAGGTTTAAATAACAAGTCAGTGTACCTAGCTATCCAGAAACTAGGTCTATACAGATCCCCAGCCTTTGCCACAGGATTCTGTCAGCGTTTTAATATTATATCCATTTCATCTTACAGCTCTGACACATGGTCTGTGAGAAACTGTTGAGCTCTTTAACCCTTTCTCCTTAACAACCTAGATGTCTTATGGGGCAACAATAAGATTGTTTCTTGTTCCATGTGTTTATTCAATTAAAAAACGTTGTTCTTTCAGATAACTTTTATTCCTTCGTCCTTAGCATCTCAGTGAACAAGAGTAGCTAACCCCAGACCCTCTCGCGTGAACTCCCATCCCGCGCCAAACACACTGCCACACCTCCCAAACCTCCCACATGGGCACACAAGAAAACATAACTTAATCTCCCCCTTTTTTCTTTTTAGAAAAGTGCCATAACAATAAAGCATGCAAACATTACTTAAAGAACAAATAAACAATAAACAACAGAAGTAAAGCATTGCAAAGTTCATTTAGATTTTTAGTTTGCAAACGCCTTCACTGAGGGCCTTCAGAAGACCAAGTGCGGGAGCCCCCTTTTTGGTCAAGCAGTTAGCCAACTGCTCTTTGGTGGCCGACCACACAATCTGCTGAATAGTCCCAGTGTGTATGAGCTCCTTCATACTGCTGATCTCAAGGCGCAGTCTTTTCTCAGTGACTGATTTTGTAGATTTAACTGCATCCAGAAGAGAATGATTGTCTGTTACGCAAACAATGGGCACAGTTTTAAATGAGTAGTCCTTAGTGGTAATTTCTGAGTAAAGTGTAGCTAGAAAGACTGCACTATCAATCCCATCTGCAAGCGCCAAAGTCTCTCCTGCTAATGTACTCCGCACGACTCTCCGGATGCGCTTGGACTGCCAGGATATGGGTGAAAATTTTCCATTTTCACCCATGAGCATGATGAAGTGTCCACCCTGTGTACCTCCATCTGTCAGGTTTCCCATGGAGGAGTCACTATACACCAGTTTGAGGGAGCTGTTCTCTCCCAGGTGCTGAAACCTCAACATGACATCGTCTGACTTGACTTTTCTAATAAGTTTGTTTGCACAGTGCAGAGTCTGAATAGTAGCATGTTTGGTGTTAGATGCCAAGATTGATATGTCACACATAATGTCTGGTCTACTTTGCCTTGCTACCCACAGTATTTGTCCAATCTTTGACTTAAGCATGTCCATTTCATTGGCTGTCGATGCTAGTTCACGCTGTGTTGCTCTGGTGGGATCAATAGGAATAGCCTGCAGATGCTGAATGTATGATCTTTGTTGTACTTGTATCTCACCCTCCACCGAATGAACTTCCATTCCAATGTAGCTGAAGTCATTGTGCTCTTCCCGTCCTACCTGAAAGGCAGCTTTTAACTGTAAGCACACTCCTTACTTTCTGAGGGGACCACTTGAACACTGTCCATTACTTCAAGGTTGACTGATCCTGATGTACCTACTATTTCCTGAGGCTGGCTGAACTGCAAGTTGTATAAGTCTTTATGTTTTCCCTTAGCCTTCCCTGCTCGGCTAAGGACTTTTCCAGTACGGCTTTGACCACTTTCATTGTCTATATATGTAATCACCTGGCCAGCGTTTAATTGAAGGCTTTCATAGGAAGAAGGGGCTTGTGGTATTTGAGACTGCCCATGACTGGTTCCTGTAGTTAAGTGACTCAGGGTCTTGTGTTGCGTCTTCATCACGTTCAGTGTCAGAAAGATCTGCTGCTGGTGGTGCTATAGTGTTTTCAATAGTTTTCATTTCTGATTTTGTATCACCTGCCTTAGTTTGAGTTTCATTCACCTTTCTTAATCTAGACTGATGTATTCGTGAGACATGGAGGATCTTATGTACGGGTACAACAGCTCTGTCTTGTCCTATCACTACCCCTGGACCTTTCCACTCATAGTCCACCCGCTTGTAGTAGACTTTATCTCCTGTGACATACCTTTCATCAACTGGCCGTAGTTGTTTCCGAATGGCTCTCCTAAGTCTTTCGGAGCATTCTGCCTCTGTGAATGCCTTTCTCATAGCATGTAGCGTCGCAATGTGTTGAGCTACCCAGGAGCTCACACTGGTTTCCACGGCAGGGGGTTTCTCAGTAAGCAAGAAGGGCAAGTTTGGATTCTGACCAAACACTAGTTGGTAGGGACTGTACCCGTTTACATTATGCATAGAGTTCCTTGCCATTAGTGCCCAATCTAGTGTTGTTCTCCAGTCACAATTGTTGTCCTTTTTAACTTTGAGCAATATTATAGTGAGAGTTTGATTATGCCTTTCCAGAAGGCCATTGCTCCATGGGCTGTAAGCTGCAGTTGTTTTGATTTCAATATTGAACTTTTCGGCCATGTCCTTTATTTCTTCATTAGTGAATTCACCACCGTTGTCACTAAACAGTCTGCGCGGGGGACCATGAACACTGATCCAACAGTGAATAAACTGCTTCACAATTTCTTTGGGGTTCTTGGTTGTGACAATACTTCCTGCACTGAAGTGTGTAAAGTGGTCAATCGCATGCAAATACCACACATTATGGTCAAGCTCATGCAAGTCAACAGCCACTGTTTCATTATAGGTTGTAGCTATCGGCAGACCAACTATTGGCTTATGTTTTGGCTTGCTGTACCTGGCACATGTTTCACAGTTTTTTACAATGCTCTTGAGAATAGTGCTGCTTTGTCGTGAGCGCCTGAACAGGTAAGTAATTTCTGCAACCTGTCAACTGAGGCGTGTCCAAACTGTCTGTGTAGTTTCCAAAGTTTTTTCTTCTGTACTCATATTTTCTATAACAATGAGAATCTCCTCATCTTCACTTCTTGTCTCCTTTTAATCCTGACTGCTCTTGTCTCTCAAGGTCACACAGTAATGTCCAGAAGATGTCAGTTCAAGTTTAACAGGTTGTTTGAACATTGTCGCTTTGTCATGTTCAATGTCTAACACTGCACTTGCCCTTTTTAGTGAAGCCTTGCTTAGCAACAATGGTATGTTTGCAGGGACAACCTCTGTTTCCATTTTGCATTTGGTCTGACCTATTTTTGCTGGCAAGGTAACTTTTCATGTGGAATGAACAACTTTACCATCACCAAATCTGAATGGCCTTGCACTGATTTCACCTACTATTTTGTGTAACTCACTTTTTTCAGTCCACTTGTATAATCTTCCAGCCATTTTTCTCCACACACTGTTCTTGTGCAGGCTGTGTCGATTACTGCTGACCCCAAAGCCTCCACCATAAAGACATCTGTGTCAGACAGTCTCTCATCTGAAAACAAAGTGATGTTGCATTCCTCATATTCAGCCTTTTGCTCATCATCTTCTGTCACTTTCACATGTTCCCTCTTGTTTGGACAGTCTTTTTCCCAGTGAAATGTGCTCTGGCAAACTGCACACCTTGTTCTCCTCCCATGTTTATCAATGGGGTTTGTGCCTTGCGCCACCTTTTGGCCTTGTGGACTGTTTGTTTTGCTGTCTCTTTTACCGGTATATCTCGTGTAATAGGCGCACTCACTGTCATTACTCATTTGCATCGGACTGCTGCCCTTGCGTGGTCATGTCACGTCTCCAAAAATTCTTTTCAAAGCTGATTTCACATTGGCAAAGGAGACAGCGGGGCAGGCTGTGAGTGCCAACTGTTTATCTTTTATATTGAGTCCAGCCGTATCTAGCAGTTTAAAGGCTAGCACGGCATCTGTAAGCTCCATTCTGAATTTACACATCCTGTTGTAGCGTTCAAACTGGACAATGTAATCCACCATGGACACAGCGCTCTCTGTAGTGACACGATCAAACTCCAGGTACGCCTCGTATTGGTGATCCTTTTCTTCTTTTAAGAACACGGAGTCTAGTTTTTCCAATAGAGCAGCCATACCGGTGTCAGCATTCAAACCATCAGCGGGAATCATCAGCGCACTTTCCCTCGCCCGTCCTGTTAGCGATAAGGTAACTGCTAGCGCTTGCTTCTTTTTGTCCAGATCGGTCACTAATCTCCAGATTTCAATTTCATTTTTCCAAGTTTCATAAGACATCTTCTCATCAAATGGCGGCAGAATCTTGTAATTACCAGCAGCAGCCATCCTCTGCTACCAATGTTTATTCAATAAAAAACGTTGTTCTTTCAGATAACTTTTATTCCTTCATCCTTAGCATCTCAGTGAACAAGAGTAGCTAACCCCAGACCCTCTCGCGTGAACTCCCATCCCGCGCCAAACACACTGCCACACCTCCCAAACGGGCACACAAGAAAACATAACTTAAGACCATGTATTCCATGTAAACAAAAAAGGTAAATAGTAAGCTTGTTTGTAACAGCTCTGTATCAGTTTTGACTTCAAAGAGGCAATGCACAAACAGCACATACATGGAGGAGTGAGGTTGTGCCATCAAATAAACATGAATAGAGGAAATGGCAAAAAACGATATCTTAAAAATAAATAAACATCAAATCAAGCAGTTCAAATAGATCACTTGCAAATGAATATAACCCAGCCATATAATATTCTCTGGTAGTGTGCTACCTGAGAGGGTAGGATGGGTGCAGGCACTTGGTTACGAAGGCTGTGTTGAGGAACCTGGGACTGAGGACCACCTCTGCCCTGTGCTACGCTGATGCCACCCACCAGGGATTTAACATTCTAAGTAGACACAGAGTCGCACACATAGAATTATCTAACACTCTTTTAAACCCAATTGTTTGTTTAAAATGTGTTTACCACTGATATGGAGTCACTGGGTATTGCAGTATAAAGCAGCAAAGACAAAATGTACCCCAAGAGGGACTCCTAAACTCACCTGGCGTACAGCAGCGGGGAGAGAGTGAGCAGGAGATGACACAGGGTCAAGAGTAGGGACAGACTGAACAGACTTGGTGTTAGGAAAGTTCATGGCCTGATTGGTGGAGGAGAGCTCATCAGAAGCTGGGTTATTGTAAGCTGATGGTGAAACGGACAACTGCAGAAGCCAGGCGCAAAGCAGAAGCAGGCCACGAGAGAGCAGAGAAGGAGGAGGGAGAGGAGAAAATCCAAACGTTACTTTGGGAAAGTAAAAGATGGACAAGCAGAAAAAAGCTAAGGAACAAAGTAGCTGTAGCTACAATATCAAGAAATATAAACACAAACATATGTCCCTTTAAATGAGAGCTGTGCAGAAAAGTCCTGATGTAGTGTGTTCAACAACCACTGAGGGGCACTACAGAGCAATAAAAGGACAATTCGCAAAGCTACTTGCACTATCCTCAGTGAACTTGAGGTTGATTTAATCTTGTTAAATATGTCAATTTTTTATGTACCTTGTCAAAATAAGGGCTGCGGTCCATAGGGTCTTTGTGAAGTGGATGTCGAGACCCAAGGTTCTTTCCCATGACTCCATTGAGGTCCCCCATGCTACCCATGTCCATGCGCTTGTCCAGCATCATCCCAGGCTTCATGGGTTCTTCAGATGAGTCTCTCTGCAATAATCATCCTCACTGTTAGGACATTCATCCAAGTCACTGAGATCACAATAAGACCCTTGTACTCACAGAGAAACCCATGCTGTTGAACTGGTTGACAAAGGGTTTCATCCATGGCTCGTCTTGTTTTGGAACTGGTTTACTCATCTATAACACAAGCCATCACATACATTAGTTTCTATAGGCATTTCACATAATAGTACCAAGTCCCTATTTAGTCAGAAGAATTACCCATGCTCACATTCACACACTGTGGCCGAAAAGTGGGTCTAAAATTATGATCTATATGGTGTAGAACATTTAAATATCTAATTCAGTGGGGGTAGTAAAACAAAAGTTTGAGCTCAAAAAAGCTCACATATGAACAGAATGTTAATTACTACTTTACTTACTAAATTAAGAATTATATTGTTGAAGCGAATTGAATTGAAAAAGTCCCAAAATTTGGCCCAGGTCTCTAGTTCCTACTCTGTACGAACATCATAAGGACTCGTACTAACAAGTACCAAAATGTTTCTTACAATGACCATCAGAAGGATGCATTAGATCTAACCTTGGAGTTTTTCTGTTTGTAATTCCAGGTATTTTGGTCATGTGACCGGGTGTCTTGCTGGCTATCATTCCACATTCCGATCTCTACCTCTTCTTCCTGGTCCCATGTATTGCTCTCGTCTCCTCCCCATGTCCCCATGGGCTTAGGGCCTGAACAAAGAGACATTTTATTAGACAAAGAAACAAAAGTGTACTGGACAGTTGAGCTTTTGCATCCATCCTCCACATACCAGACTTCTGCTGGCCTCCCCATCCTGAGCTCTCTCTGTTATCTCGACCAGAGTCTTCCCACCCAGACGTGTCCATGGGCTTACCCCAGGCAGATGTGCCATTGTCCACAGTAACAGGCACAGGAGGAGCTGGCTCTCCCCAAGTGGAAGATTCCTTTTGAGAAGGATATGGGTCACCCCATCCTGGTAGGGAAAAAAGGCACAAAATAATTACATTTTTACATTCTAAGCTGCATTTAAATGAAATCACAAAAAGGAAATATTTTTGCACCGCTTTACATTCACTACTTCAAAAAGGTTCCATTTAGAGTCTGTCCGTCCGGGCTCTACTGTGATTCGAGTAAAAAAAGCCTTCATTTGACTGAATTACCCAGATGAAAATTACTTTGATTTGACTTAAATTTTAGCACTACTGGTTTGTCATGGCTAGTTCTCTTTGTATTATTGTAACCACATTTCAAATAGGGCTGTCGCATTAACTGCAATATTGATCAATCACACAACACAAGAGCTCAAGTGACTGCGGTATCCACAATTAGCATTTTAATGAGGCTCCACACACATGCCTGCTGTAATTTTACTATTCAGCTATGAACCAATTCATGTTTCCACAGCTCTGTGCTGCGGAGACGTTGGGAATATGTATCAGAGGAGAGTGGTGAGAGGAAAAGGTGCCTCCCTTTAAAAAAAATCCATGTCGGTGCTAAAGCTAGTGCCATCAGTTTCCATTTTCTGCTAGTGCGTCCCTTCAGTCGGAGGGCTTGAGTCTCGAGCAGACAGGGGTTTACCGTGAGTGTACGGGCTTTACACGTCACTTACTGCAGGAGAGGCAAACTTGAATGAAAACCGTTAATCTGCCAAAAACGTGGGAGGTTTGGCTCAGCACTCAATTACCTGCGCTCTGCCCACGGAGCCGACAAGTTCTGTCCCACATGAGTTCAATGCAGGACAGCGTTATAAAAATAATAATAGATCCTCATAACACATGAAGTGCATTTAGTGAACGGAAGTGGCTTTTTCTGATGCATGCTCTATTCTATTCTGTTCTATATAGCTACTTTTCATGTACAACCCCAAATTTACATGTATTATTATGGGCCTAAGAGCTATACCGCATACACCACAGACCACAGGGCTGAGGCGTGTAAAGTTATTGCAACAAACATTCTTTAACCACGACAGCCCTAATTTCAAGCGCATACTGCTCAGCTGGACTCGTCTTCACATGCACACATTCCAAATTACTATTAGAGATCCAATAATACATGGGATGTCATGTTGAGTAATCTACCCTTATAATAAGTCAAGCCGCCACATACCTGTCCCAGAGGTCTTTTCCTGGGGCTGGGGCTGCATGGGCTGTGGGGCGCGCATGGAGCTGTGGTTCTGGTTGGGAGTGGAGGGGCCATCTTGATCCACCTGACCAGGCTTGTTCCACATGTTCACAGATCCACCACCATATTTACCTACACACACTTTCCAGTTATATACCGTTTATGTACAGTTGAACAGCAGAGGTAATAAAGATTGTACACACTTTGAGTATTACCTGGATCTCCCCATGCAGCAGTTCCATCATCAATTTCCATTTTTCTGCGAACTGATTCTGGAGAGGGCTCTTCCCACCCAGTCGCCATTTCCTCTTTTGGACCAACCGCAGGCATTGGTCCACCCAGCCAGCCTGTAGAGTTCAGTTAACAATGTAGTGATTGAATATTAACATTTCATCACATCCAAGTACACAACATTAATGTAGATTTAAAACCAATGAGTACCTGAGGGCTTGTTGGGGCCTTGACCCCCTCTGGATGCACTGGATTCTGGGCCCTTGCCCCACTCGTTGGAGGGGTTGTGAGGTTTAGAGGCAGATTCTCCCCAGTTCTGTGTGCTCGAGTTGTTCTTCATAGGTTCTCCCCAGCCTTGGTGCTTAGTCATAGGACTGGGCTTGTGGACAGGTTCACCCCAATTGGAGCCAGGGTTGGGAGTGCTGTGGTCTGGGGTGTTCGATCCTCCACTCCCGCCCCAAGTGTTACTGCTGCTGGTGTTGTTACGACCCGGCTCACTCCAGCACCCAGAGCCAGACCGGTCACTGTCACTCTCCCAGCCCATAGAGCCAGCTCCTTTTGGAGGATCCCCCCAGTGATTGCTGGCCCCTGCCCTCGAAGCTTCTCCATTGTTTCCCCAGCTTTCACCAGCACTGCCATTCCAGCTCTGCGCAGGCTTGGGTGCATTACTCCACATGTTGGACCTAAAAATATAGCATTCAAAAGTTATTTCTTTGCTAAACCAAAGTGTTTAGGATGGACTTATGCTTTGTGTAGTAAAAATTACCCCTCATCTTTGTTCATGTTATTGCTCCATGTGTTACTGCTGTTGGAGCCTTCGTCCCAGCCGCTCTGACTGCTTCCTCCGTTTCCTGAAGCTTTATTTTCCCATGTGGACATGGGCCTTTGCTCCCCCCAGCCTGGATCAGGGCCTGCATTGCCCCAGCCTGTGGACAAAGATTATGATGTCAGAAAGATCAAGATCCTTTCCTCTGAGACAAAAGTGCAACTAAACTACCTGCAGACGTCTGAGAAGGTGCTGGTTGTGCAGCTCCCCAACCAGGATGCTTCTGCTCATCTCTTGGGGCTTGTTGGTGTGTTGGAGCAGAATTGACATCCCAGGCCGTGTTCTGTCGTACTGGTGTCTGACCCCATCCGGCATTGGACAGCACCCTGGGATCCACATTGGAACGTGTCAAAGCCGATATCAAAGTTGCCGTGTGGGCCCCCTTTCGCCGATTGCCTCCTTTTAAACTGTTATCTCTGTCAGAACTTGATCTGCCTCCAGAACTCTCCCCACTTCCTTCACTGCCACCGGAGCGCCCCCACCCTCCTGTGCCAGCTCCCAAGCCATGTCCCCCTCCTGCATTTCCCATGCCCATCGCATCATCTTCCAGGCTTTTCCAGCCATTGCTGGAGCTTCCTTTCTGACTGTCAGAGGGGGGGTTGGATGGAGTTGCAGAACCCCACTCTCCATGAGACATCTTGGACATGGAAGAAGAGGAGGAGCAAGAGGAAGAGGATGATGCGTTGCTTCCCCAGGGGCGGGGCATGCCAGTGGGTGGGCCCATTGTACTTTGGTTTCCACTTCCTGATTGGCCTACAGACCCTGGGTGCTCAGCAGATCCTCCAGTCCAGGATATGGTACTGTGAGAGTTGGCTGGGTTATTGGAAGGCCCCTGGTCCCAGCGTGGAGCCCCAGTGTTATTGTGGTTATTATTACTCTTAAAAGCAGCAGAAGAGATTTGAGGGTTTCCAGCCTGCATTAAGGTAGGATTTTGGAGGTTCACAGTGTCTGCATTTGGGGGGCCCTTGTCTCCAGGGTAGGTAGATGCACCCCAAGGCGTACCAAAGGCCCCCTTACCACCCAGGTCTGCTTGGGTTGGCTGGGGGGCTAAGAGGTTTCCATTGGCCCGTGGAGCCCCAGTTCCGACTCCAATGGTACCCCAGGAACAATCACCCATAAATTGGGAAGATGCAATAGAGTTTGGTTGAGTAGAGGTCATTATGGTGTTAGTAGTTGTAGTAGTAGTAGTAGTATTCATCTTAATAGTGTTATTTGGTCCATTTGATTCAGTGTTAAGGTTGGCAGACTGACCACCATTTCCACTACTGCTGCCTAACACCTTGGTGCTTGCTGTACCATTATTCATCTCATCTTCCATCTTGTTGCCTGGAGCTGCCATGCCACCCCATCCCAGCACAGGGCCTTGTTGAGGAGCAATACTTTGCTTGGAAGTGATTCCTGGAGCCTGAGGGGGACGCTGGTCCTGTGATGCAGGGCTTGAGGCCCGACCCTGGGGCCAGGCACCGTGATTGGCATTGATTTTCAACACATGTGGGTTTAACCCCCCGTTGATGCATGGAGCACTTCCACCTGTGATTAGATTACTGTCTGATTGACTGCCCCATACACCACTGTTATTGAGAAGCTTGTTGTGGTTACCCAGATTATTGCTAATGGGCCCTGCCACAGTGTAGTGGGAGGGCCCTGTTATGGTATCATTTGCACCACTTCCACCAATAATGGGTGCCAGCTTGTTTCCATTGGCATCCCCATTGACTGAGGTGCTGATCATCATGGTAGACGTCCCAGAGGAGGGGTGAGGAGCAGAGCTTGTAGACACCACAGAAGAGGAAGTGTTTGCTGACATCATCTTCACTGTGGCCACAGAATCAGCACATTTATCTGAACCCACTGATGAACTACAGTCTGCGTCCATGCATTCTGACGCCAGCTCCGGATCTGACCCTGACCCACATCCAGAAGAGGAGGACGAAGAGGAGCAAGAAAATGAAGAGGAAGAGGGAGGCCAGTCAGACGAGCTGTTGGCTTTGTCGATACTTCCGTCCACTAGGACTTTGCTCCAGTTGGTGTTGCTGTCAGTGCTGCACGGAGAGCCAGAGGACCAGGGAGAAGGCTCATACTGCGAGTCCAAGCCAGGATGCTCCAACCCTGTGACAACAAAGTCACAGTGAAGAAAAGTTTACATTTACAGAAAGAAATGCAGTTTCAGGACAAGAGAAGCAGGAACAATGTAATGTCAGAAGATGGAAATTGAAAGCAAAGAAAACAATTGAAAGCGTGACCAACTTATTTGCATATCTTTGTTTAGCAAAATGCAACAGTGTCTGAGACAGAGGGTGAAGGAAAGAGAGGTGTGTTAAACAAAGCTCTGTGTAGTCACCTGTTTGATTAGGAGAGTGGCTGACGGAGTCCCGTATGGGAGCCATGTCTGAAAACAGAGACAGGGAAGTCTGTCAGACTGACTTAGAGCCTGAGCGTACACAGACAGAACAGACCACACAGGTTCAGTTAGAAGAGAAAGTAACAGACATGCAAAATGAAAGATCTAGAATATCATTTTAGTGAAACATGCAGAGACGGACAGGGAAACAAGATTTAAATAATAATCGATGATGGTTTACTTAATCCCAGTTTTAAATGTGTGAATAACTATAGCGCAAAGTCTACAGTCTACTACCTGTGAGTGTGGTTTGTAAATGTGACTCCGTGCTGGTTGAGCGCTCGCCCCTGTCTGGGGTAGAACCAGGAGGTAAAGGTGTCGTATAAGGAGCCGGACTCAGGGATCTGCGGTGAATGGGCACAGCTGGGCAGAGCAGGCAGCAGGCTGTTCAGGCCTCCTTGGCATCGCTCACGATTTCCACCAAACCCTGTGTAAATGTTTGTGTGTGCTGAGGTGTCAGGAGTGCAACGGGGCTGTGGGTTTCCAGTTCAGGGCTCTCTGGACTTTGAATGCTCTGGCACTACAAAAAAAAACAAAGAAATAAAAACAAATTATAACAACGATCGTTATGAACATGAATGTAATATGAATTTAACATATACAATCACATTATTGTGGGATCATTTCATAATAAAGACATAGCGCACTACTTGTGTACCTCTAGTAATATAATCTAGTGAATGTCAAGTAGATGGAGCCTTTGAATGTGTTCAGTTACTGTGTGCTGCTGCATGTGCCAAAATATACTATTTCAGTTCAAACAGGAGCCACTGGAATGGATAAGGCCACATGATAAGTGACCAAACAACCTTGTGTGACATGACAATTTTTATTATATATTTAACCTAGTTTTTCCAACATGTTTTTTCAATAATGCCAAAAGTCCCTTTACATTTGTACACATGTAGCAAGTCGTGTGCTTTTATATCCCTTCAACTGAAGCAGTGGCTTGTTTAGATCACAGAGTACAGTCTGTTCCACTTTAACGCGCAACCTTAGTGTTCATAGAGTTCCCTGGAGCTGGCAGCCACAGGACGGCTGTTCTCGTCTTACAAAAGGGGGACGGGGAGGCTCAGGGATGAGTGATGTGGACATAACTAAAACTTGTTACAAATGTGAATTTTCAGAGGATGAGTGGAGACAGATGTTAAATGTAACAGTAGACTAGAGCGTGGTCTGATGAAAGGAATGCAGACGCAGCTTTCAACATGCACTAAAACAAATACTAATGTCAGTCTCACTTGAACCTCAAACTTTAAACACTTTTAGATGAGACCTGGGTTAAGGTAATATGTCCATGACTCCTTCTGTCCAAAGTGCTGCTTCTGTCAGTAATACCACTGTAGGATTACTCTTCTAGAATGGCCATACTGGAGACATGAATAAAAGGAGGCGTGGCTTGGAGAGGTAAGGCTAGTGCCTGAAGCACATGCAGCACATAAGATTGTTAAATTCGTGAGAGTGCATTGCCAGATAAGCACAGGGCCCACTGCAAGTCATATGGGAGGGGCTTGTTGGACATTCACTGCACAGACCCAAAACAACCATTACAATATGACATACTTTGACTTTTGTTGTTCTGATTACAAATATTTTAAGCCTACTCTGCAATACAATATCGTTGTTTTAATTTCAACTGATTGGAATCAAGGGCTACGCAATTCCCTGATTTTATAGCATTATCAAGAAATAAAAACATTGTCAATAAAAAGCTGGCATGTCAACAGAAAAAGGAAGGAAACTATTGAAATAGAAAGACAAGGTTTATGAGCATAGTATTTGTATTTAGAAGACTGTTACCTTTTGTCAGGCCTGGTGTCTCGTCCGTCTGTGTGACACCTTCTTCCATGCACAGTCCGTCCCTCTAAAAGTGAGCTTCCTGTGGGGAAAAGCATCACTGTTACTTCTGAGTGTTTAACTGTGACACCCCAATATTTTAGGTCACATTTGTATCCTAAGTGTCAAACGGTTCCCGAAACATAAAAGTGCTATAAAATGGGACTAAAAAAAAAAAAAAAAAAGATATGGGTCATTGTGGGTGCAGTCACTTTTTCTTAGCTTCCAAACACATTTTTAAAATATGGCAAATTTTCAAGAAGTGTCTGGGGTGAGAGAAGTCCCTGTTTAGACTGATGCCCCCATGACCCAGACCTGGATAAAAGCAAGAGAATGGATGGACAGAATTTAAATTTGGCTTTATTTTAATAATAAATATATTAACAACATGTTAAACAGCATCATGGTTTATTCAGTCATTTTGTGAATGTCTTAGTTCCACATTTCAAGGCCATCAAGAATACAGTGTTTGATCAGGTCCTGAAATCCAGATGGAAACCAAATCTGAGGAGTAATACCTCACCATGTCCTCTTGGGTAAGGGAGATCATTACATGGTCTCATCAGGATTTAGATATGGTGGGGAAGTAATTTTGTGACTTTTCTAACACATACTGCAATTCTGATTTGCAATATACGTTTTGAAACAATTCAGCTGTTTGCAGGACAAAATTTAAACTTGTCCAGGATGAAAATTTGAGACTGAAAGGCTGAAATGGGAACTATACACTATCAAATATACACGTCTCGTATTCTTTTCTAAACATTTATTTTACCATCTACAGAGAGTTTACCTTAGAACATACTTTTAGTTATTGTGATCTGTCTGACTAGATTTACAGTTATGAGATGAGTAAGTTTTGGCTGCTAAGTCAAAACAAACAAAGCCACTGAGAATAGGTTTTACTGGGCCATTCTGGTATCACAGCTTTACTCAGCTTAGGATCAAGTCTGCTTCATACAAAAATAATAAATAATAATAGTGCAGTAAGGGCTAATTCAGCAGTGTAAAAATATAGAGCTTTTTGGCTGCACATGGCCCCCAGGCCCCCATACTTCATACACCCCTGATCTTCACTGTTTAGCATTAATCCAAAAAAGTAAAAAAAGAAAAGTGAAAGTTGCACCATTTCTGTGGCCCTTATAACTCACTTTTCAAAAATCGTGTGCTAAAGCAATATTTCAGGTCAAAATTGTGTTTTGTTTATTAATTTTTGAGACTATTTTTTCAACAAGCCAATTTTCACACTTAGACACACAAATTCAACACGTCCAGACCATTTAAGTCTCAATCATGTATTTCACTATTACACAGGGGCCAGCAATAGAACAGGAGAGCTACAGATGAACTTCCACATTAGGGATGCACTGATAACACTTTTTCCAAAACAAGTACAAGTACTTAATTTTGACTTAATTTTTTTGTACTTGCCCATAACAATGCCATTCATTATTTTTATATGGGTCTATTACATTGGCAAATCAAATAAAACATGTTTTATCCAGTATTAGGCTGTTAATCCACTCATTAAATAATAATATATACAATTCTATTAGAATATAGTCCATTTTTTCACTTAATACTTATTTGAGGGGCTATTTTAAATCTCTACAAAAATCACTGTAATTAGGGTATAATTCTAATATAAAGTAGAGAAATACCGTTTAATATTTAGTACTTCGTCTTTGTAAAATGTGCTCTGTGCTAACTGCTAAGGAGACACTAAGCATTGAGTGTTTTCTTACTTTACCAAAGCCTCACTTTGACCAGTATACCTCTTTTAAAAGCTCTGTATCCACTCGCTTTGTTTGTCAATTAAAACAAGTCCCAATCCATCCACAATCAAAGAATCAGTGGCATCACTTTAGCTGCTACTATGTGAACACAAGCACTGTGCTGATATCCTTTGTGAACTAAAAAAAACTGTAAGAGTCCATATTTTCATGGTTCATGTGACAGTCACATATGATTAAACCTGAGCTTAATGTACAGTTGACCATAAAGAGGCACATTAACTGTGGACTCCTCTCTACTCAGTGTGCCCTGCTCAGCTGAGAGGCCAACTGGCTCAAATTAAGTCGCATCGCAGCTACAGCGGTATCAACTCTTGGTATCGGCAGCTCACTGATGAGTACAAGTACTGGCACCTGATATTGGACTGATACTCGGTATTGGTATCGAAAAATGTCAAATGATTCAATTTTCAATCCAAACTCTTAGGTTGAGATGTTATTTCATGATATCACATTACATAATGTCTTTATTACAGCAGTGAGTTTATAACAGAAGTCAAAGGGGCATGTTTGGATAAGAAGGTACCAACGTAGAAAAAAATATTCTAGCACAGAAGTGGGAGGGTGAGGTGTGAGCTGAAGGTGGCATTTTGAAATTTTATTCAAAATAACGTTATCGGGATAGTTCCATAGGTCTATCTGCAGAAAAAAATCTGGGGAAAAAAGCAAAATATATACAAACAGACCCAAGTGTGTCAGAGGGTGAACACACAGGTTACACTCTCATGCCGTTTACACAACAACAGCATGAGAAACTATTCAAGCCGTCAAACGCTGTAGTACACTCATTGGTCCAGCAGCCAGTGCTGTGAGCTCTTCAAATCCTCTGCAAGGTGAGAAAGCATAAGAAATAATTATGTACCCTGCTATGATGTAGTGAAAACTTGTTCTATAGAAAAGCTATCACTCTCGAGTAATTATGTAGATTTACTTATTTTAAGTGCATGATATGAGGTTTAAAAGCAAAAGTGGATCAGCTGCATAGCCAACTGAACAGAACAGCCAGCTGTCCCCAAAGAAAGTACTTCTTTCACCATTTCTACTGGTGATGGATGTAATGTGTGTGTAGCATGTAAAAGAGGCCAATCCAATATCTAGTCAAGTGGAGGAATTACGAAAAATGTTGCCATGTTGACAGCCGCTCTATAAACGTGTTTAGCAGCAGTGGCCACAGTGGGTGTGCCAGTTAGCAAGCGAAAGCTCCAAACTCTATTCTAAGCCAATAATGGGATTACGCCACAACCATTACCTGGTCTAAATACAGACAGACCACATGATGATTAAACAATACATGCCTGCCAGGACAAACTATGGGTGTATTATATACCTATAGAACACCAATTGAATTTAGCACAGAGTTCTGTGTGTTTTTAAACTTAATGAATGTTAATGGTAAAGGTAGTGTCAGTACCACCAGTCAGGTGCCCCTCACACTTTTACCACTTCACCCTCCTCCATCAAGTACTTGAGCAGATGGCTCTGGGTTCAACAACAACAACAACAGAGCGTGGGGCCTCCTGGAGAGCACACATCCACAGAGGACAGCATCTGTTTATGAATGGGTCAACACTCACCCATCCCCCGACAGCTACAGCTGACAGAGAGGGGGGGGACCCCGAGTCACAAGAGCAAAAAAAAAAAAAAGGCAACAAAAAGGAACAAACTTCATTTCACTCTTTTATCATCTGGAGCGAATGGTCCAATGTTTAGCCTACTGGAACAAGGAAAGCCCAACTAAAATAAAAAAAAAAAAAAAACTTAAATAATCAATGACTTATTTCATTTAGTAAATACATTTTCAACAAACCACATTATCTGGGCTTTTAAATAATCACACTGACAATATGCTAAAGACTAACACTTGACAAGTCCTGACTAGTGTCAGCATTTGCTACACTGGAATTCCAACCAAGGTTTTCAATAATACCAACGTGCCGTTGTTATACTGGCCTGTACATGTGCAGGCTTTAAAAAAGAATACAATCCTAAAATATCTTGAGTCTAAATATGGAGTTGTGTGAAGTGGATAAAACACCAATCTGGACAGTTAATTCCACTATTAGTCATGTCTACTACTTTTTCCATTTTAAGACAGAAGCAGGGCTCTTGTTTTGTTTTGAGATTTTCAATACCACACTTTACTTACATTTTGTAGCCCCACAGTCTGGTGTCGTCTAACAGCGAAGCACACCTTATAAACTAACTTCATGCTTTCTATTTAGTTTTGTGTATCGTGTCGCTATATAGGGCTTGACAGAGGACGCCAATATTTCTTAGTTCAAATAATACAATGATTGCCTGTAAAAGACAGACTCTAAGACATGATTTAATCTGTACATGAAATGTTTGTACAAAAGCCACCCAAAATCATGAACATAGACAAATACTCAATATTTAAAACCCTCCGTACCAATACGTCGTTTCCTCTTCACAGATCATGTACCAGTGCCTTATTGCACAGGCTACACTTTATAGAAAATAAAAAGTAATTGTCTACAAAAACTAATGGTCTTACTCAAGTAGGTAAAGGTCAACGCTTCCAGACTTGTTCAATCCAAGTACCAAGCTTTACAAAAACTAGTATTGAAAGTATCTATTTTTTTTTTTTTTTACGCCCCCAATTGTTTTACTGTTGAAATGACCAATAAAAGGAAAAAAAAACATCCTCACCAATGTAAAATATATATGATGAAGAGTGAATTGTGTTTCTTTAAAAAGGCACAGTATATAACTTTTAAGCAGTTGGTTGTTTTTACTGCATTAAAAAAACATACATTCTAACTGCGACCAGGCTTGCATCGCCACAGACCTGGCTCTTATTTGGCCTCCTCCTGCCTGTTTCTATGGGAATTTTGTTAATTTAGCTATAATCTTCTACTGCATTGCATAAAATGTATCTATCTCCATGGAGGATGTTCCGTAGTATGGTTTTACCCATCTGGTGCCATGCCAACTGCAGAATGTTACATACTGTACCTTTAAGTTGTGAAATTGTATATGATATGATATAGACAAATAGATGGGTAGAACCTATTTAAACACCTTAACCTTTGTCAGTTGCTAGAATATTTTTAGACACTTAATTTGATCCATAAGTGAAAATAGCAACAATGTGATCACAGACAGGAGCCAGTAAGTAATGTGTTGTTATTTTGTGGAAAGCTTAAACATGTAAAGCATGTGACCCCAGTGAAACCCCTGCGCTCTGATGCTCCATTGTCTGTGTGCATGTAGAATGTAGAGCCACTGTATGGGACACAATGAGCTGCACAAACACTGCACACACAAAACATGAGGACACCGGCGTCTCATTTGGCCATTTTAAAACAGCACAGCTTACTCAGCACAACCAACGCGAGCCTAACCAGACCCTCCAATTCACTTCAAACGGAACTGCCTGTGCTAGCATAAACAGTGGCCTGTCCTGTGTCTGCCTGACCCACGCACAACCAACCACAACCCGCTAGGTCACACACACAAACACACGTTTCTCATTTAGAAAAGAATCATTATATCAATGCCCGTAGCATGCAGATATACCTGTAGTAAATGAATCATATGCTGAACAATCATAAGTTATCTATCATTAATTTTAAAAAAAAGGTTATGACTACTCACCTGTTAAGATGCTTTAGTTTCTTTGGTGGCAACAGCTTTCAATTCCAAATCTCTGAAAAGAAAGCACAAGAGTTGGGTAATGGTCTATTGTAAAAGTGTATTTCATTATCTTTAATCTTGAGAATAAAAGCACTTAAAACGCAAACAGGGGTGGGAGATCTTGACAAAAATGTATCAGTAAAGATTGACAATATCATCTCAATCCAACAGAAACAAGGCTTTAAATATAATGTAAAATTAGACACAGAAGTGCAGATATGTCTTTATGACCCATCTTTATCGCAGCACAATTTATTATTCTGGAAAATCATCATCATAGGTCCCTAATCCACTAAAGACTTGCCAATTTAGTTGAATCGATCAAAAATGCGTGATAATGAGAGTTTATTCAATTTGTCTGCCTCAAAGTTTATGCAAGGACAATCCTCAAAAAGTCTTCCAGTAATATCTGCATGAGTGGAATTTGGCCCGGTGCATGCAGAACTGCAGGTTGTACGTCCTGACAGCCACGGGCATTATCAGTCCTCTGAAGTTCAAGCCCTACGGAGAGCCTTGACGAAGTGTTAATGTGAGAAAGACCGATAAAGACACAGCGCACAGGTCAGTGCAGAGGCAGGCTCCTGATCGGCCATTATCTCAGCTGTTGCCCGACCTGCAGCTTAACCAACATGGCTCCTCCGTATCTCCCTGGGTTTATCCTTGATCATTTCTACTGATGCTAATTCAACAGGAATCTCGTGCATTTATCAAGTGAGATGCGCAAAGTAACAGGAGAACCACCATATCATTCACCCTGTTAGAAACTTTGAAGACACGACTTGGTAAACCGAAGTAACTAAAAGAAGATTACCGCGCGTGGCCGACAGAGGGCGTTAAACTCTCCCTTATCATGTTTAACTCCTGTAAATATCGACACCAAAAGTCCAACACAGCACAAATTTATCTGAATACGTCAGTCCAACCCGTGTACACGTTTGGGTTTCATAAACAATTCATATTAAACACGTAAAGTGCAAAAAGGCTGTCGTCGTTGAAGCTGCGCAGTCAAATTAGCATCAGTGCTAATATTAGCTCAAAGAAGCTAGCGTTACAGAGCTAGTTACACAACTGCTGATTTCTACAACTCATGAGCACTACTTTGATATCAGGCTGAAAAATACTGTGGCTGACAATGATGAGGCTGGTAATAAAACATGCAATAGTCATTTAATTCAAGATAAGTGACCACAAAACCACTGGAAACACAAACCCGCCACAGCTGGTTAGCCGGAGGTTACGTGCAGCTAATGTTCGTGCAGCTAGTGTTCTTGCAGTTGGCGTTAGCACAAGATTAGTAACCAACAAACACACTATTTTCCTCTTGAGTGTGGTTCTGCGTCAGTCTAAGCAAAGGTGAAACGCTGGTGTTATCTTTGCACAGAGCCACATCTTGATTAAAAGTGACACTGCGCTTTTGTTTGTGCTTCGTCTCGGTTGTGGCTAAATTACATCGGGACTCGGAGCTGTGTTCGTCCCCCGGTCTCCTGCTCCCAGACGCCCGCACACAAACTCCAACAACCATAACTCAACATTTCTGCATCAATCCACGTACAGCCAACTCACCTCTTTGAAGTATAAAGTGCAACAGAGCGGAATCGAAAGCTGGCTGTAAGGCTAAAAGACTTTTTGAACGCGTTTGCAGCATCTACGAAGGGAGGCATTCGTCCTGCGTGATCGCCATTTTCTTCATTCGCATTTGTCCAGACCGTGGCTGTGTCGCTGGAGCTGCTTTCCCCTCCTCTCTCTGCAAGTGCATTCACACCACACGGTTTGTGTTTGAAAGAGGAGACAGAGCAGGAAACACACTCACCACTTCCTCTGGTGGCTGACAAACGATCACAAATCTAACTCAATAACTTCTAAGCTACTGTTTTAAAGCAAAACAGAGGACATAAGTATTGTAAATAGTAAATCTGCAGGTCACAAGTAACTACATTTTGAACAGTAGCAGCCATGTGGGTACAAACATGCCTTTGTTTTCTTTGGTTTTAGTAGAATATCACCAACAAATGCACAATACCTGCTTATGTATGAGAGTGATCAAATTTCTTTAATGTAGAAAGAGTTTATCTAGAAAAACTACCTACTAATAGTCAAGCAGAACAACCAATAAGTGCCTAGATAATAGTGGGGCATGGCAAGAGTGAGTCAACCCTAAATTTGTATGCAGTAATTAGCTGGCACACATGAAAACATGGAAAAAAAAAAAAAAAAGAAGAAGATCAAATAGTGTAGAATCTGCCAGCGGTTTACTTTGACAAAGGAGACCTGCCCTAGTCTGTGTGGGTGGCCACCTCTGTAGCAATGACCATTGACCGGCCACTGGCAAAAACAGCTCTCTGCATGCACAAATTGCCTCTGTTATCAGTGTTTGTGTTTGACAGTGAAGGGGAGAGAAATGGCAAACCAAAGGCAGACTGCATACTGTCAGTGGCAGTCTGTTGGATTAAATGATCTCAAAACATAGTACAGCACTGAAAATAAGTTTCCCAAATGATAAATAGGCTTATGTCAATATTATAAATTAGCATGCCAATTCACTGGATAAAAACACTTTGACGCATGCCTGATCATAATGATTTTTTTCCAGACACATCCAGTCTTATCTATTTAGTGTGTCAATTCTGTGTTAAGTTCAAAGTGACACAGTTTGGTAAATATGTAAAGGATATGTGGTCGTACTGGAAAAAAGGGGTGTTTGAAGTCAAAGAGTTTGCTCCAGCACAGCAGTCACCTTGACTGGCAGTGTGCTACAGTTTAATCATTCACACAGAGGCACACATTGGAACATACTGACAAAGCACAAGCTATATGGGAATAGCATGTGGCATGATGCGTAATATGAATAACAGTTAATGATTATGTAAGTGCACAGCGGTGAACTTTTTACTTATATATTTATCTTAAAGCCATACTGCAGAATATTTCAGATTAAGAGATGTCTGTGTAATCCCTAGTATGGATCACACAGTGTCTTAGATCAAAGCAGCAACATAGAGACAGGATTGCACCAAGCCTCCTGGATAAATTATGAGTCAGGTTTGTGGAGATGTGAGCCTACACAGTAAAGATGCACATTTTTCAAGGTATTTTTTCAAAAATTTCCTGACAAAATCAGAAAGTAAATTAAAATTACAAGCATTGATATAAGGCCCTTGCAACCGTGGACATGCACGCTGTAATTATGTCAAGGTCATCAAAATACACAAACGCTACATTGAGTCCATCTAAATTTGATGTTTACAAAAGTTACAGGGATTTTTATGCTTCATTAAGAGCCCGTCATGACCACACCTTAAGTATGTCAATTCTTTTGAATCCCAGATATGTCCTGATGATGCTGCCTCAGTTTGGAGTTCGTCAGATAAAAATTCTAGAACAAATCAGTTAAACGAGGTCTAGATTTGGCCATCTGCATATTTTGATTCAAGATGCCCACATTCATATCAGAGATCGGGTGTGGTCCCCATAGACCTTTTATTCAGGGTCCCATAAATAATGTGTGTGCCAAATCTCATTTGATCACGACAAACTAAAATTGTCACTTTGTATTGGCTTTTCTGAACTAATCTGAGGCGTGGCAATGCAAATGTGAATACAGATAGGTCATGGTCTTCATTGTTTTTTGAGTTCAGCACACATAAAGGGTGTGTCACATGATAAACTACATTTGTTCACCCATTCTTAATTTTGTAGGTGCCAGTGGAGAGCCATGTTTAAAGATAGAAGTTTAATTCACATATCATTATGTCAAGGTCATCAAAATACACAAATGCTTCATTGGGTCCATCTGAATCTAACAATGACAAAAAATCAGCATGACCACGCCCAATCTTCTATTCAAAATCTAATTGATAATCTTTAATTGCACAGGGGGTTTGTGTCTTTTGACAAAGTTTGAAGTGTTTCTGATGAAAACTGTTGGAGGAGATGTCAAAAGATTCTGATGTGCATTTTTGTTAATCTGGGGTTTGATGGCTGACTTTCTCTGGGTTTAAGGTGAGGCCATATATATATATATTTTTTTAATGTCCTCACATGATCTATTTTTAGGCAAAGTTTCTTTTGCCTACGATGAAATGTTTCAGGCCGCGTTACCATTGCAGCAATGTAAATCGATTTCTGAGGTGGTGCTACTGAGTCATCTTTCAATATTTTTCCTCGGGGTTTTCACTGAAGTGTCACTTGTCAGTCACTTGTTCGTACGTCATTGTTCACCGTTAGATTTTTTTACCAATGCAATAGGACTCTCACACGAGTGCGAGGCGAACGAGATGCTGACTCGCCACCTGACTCCCCCTAATAATATTTGTATTTTAGTTGATCTATTAGGTGGCCACGCCTTCAAGGCCTGGACTTGGCTAATATAGATTAGAGCTAAGGAATTAAGATGCATTCAATACCAACTCAATACCCCACTGTCCAGAAGCCCTGCTATAGCAAAGACTACTGGGCTATTTTTGGCTGCGTGAGTTAAGGGCTACTGAAATGCTGCACCGGAGCAAATCAAGACTGGAACGAACCTGCTCTGAAATGTGCAATGCTTAGAGACGGAAGGGAGCAAATGAACGCAAAAATAAGCCAGGACGGACTATTAGAAACTTAGCAAGGACGAATGTGAGATAAAGTATACTAGAGTGAATGTGAAATAGACACACAGACTGACAGACAGAAGAAGGTCAGGGAGGAGATTTGCATGTCAAGTAGTAATAGGCTTGGCCAGGGTGCACACATGCACAGGCTTAGCTGCAGTGCACACGGTACAACATGTAAGTGCCAGTTGCCATTATTGTACCAAAAATGCATTAATAAAAAAAATTTATATACAATAATGAGAATAACGTCACTTTCTTCGTCCTGTCCAACTGCACAATGCAATCGATGTACAAAAATAACACACTAGTTTAGGGGTAAATTCACAAAGCTTTCCAATAGCTTGAAATTAAATTCTACTGGGCAACAAAGTACTGTATAACTTTACTTACAACTCTTAAAAGTCACTCAGTAGTTATGCACTGATTCTGTGGCAACCTAAGCTGAACTCAATTTGAATTTGATTTACATTTGAGAGGACTCCCCATCAACCTTTTGCATCCCATCTGAGGCAAGGCTCACTTTTGAAAGCAGTATTTTGTCATGTATAATCACACCAAGTAATTGTCATGCTATCAATTTAAATAATGTATTAGGTTGTCTCTTTATCCAATGAAAATGTTGAATCTGGTTGTTTATATCATCCATTATCCCACTATATTATGTTGAAACACACGGTAAAGTAACAAAAACCTATGTAATTTTAATCTTTTTTTAACAACTTTTAACATTTATCCAATTGTGGGTGTTTTATTAGTCAAAAATACCTGGATTAACTTGCATTTGTGCTATGTGTTCAGTCACCTCTCCACAGATCTGACCTGTGTCTCTGTGGAAATAGATAAGTTGTATATTGTGAAACTTTCTAGACAAAGACATTTAATCTTCATTGCAGACAAGCAGAAAAGTTACATAGTACGCCTTTAAATACAGTTGAAACCAAAAGTATCCATACACTATATAAAAAGACTAATTTTTTATTATTATTTTTTTTTTGTCTCACATGACATCACACTAAACATATACTGTTTTAGGTCAATTAGGATTAACAAAATTATTTTTATTTGTTAAATGCCAGAATAATGAGAGGAGGATTTTTAAGACAATTCTTCATATCTTTCATGTCGTATTTGGTTCCATTACCTTTAAATTGTAAGACTTGGGTCAAAAGTTTCGGACATTTTTCCACAAGCTTCTCACAAAAGTTGGCAGAAATTATGGCCCATTCCTCCAGACAGAACTGGTGCAACTGAGCCAAGTTTGTGATGGCCACTCCAAAACATTGACTTTGTTATCCTTAAGCCACTTTGTAACCAGTTTGGCAGTATGGTGCGTGTCATTGTCCATTTGGAAGACCAATTTGTGCCCAAGCTTTAACTTCCTGGCTGATGTCCTCATGATGCATCTATTTTGTGAAGTGCACCAGTCCCTCCTGCAGCAAAACAACCCCACGACACAATGCTGCCACCCCCGGATTTCACAGTGGGGATGGTGTTCTCAGGCTTGCAAGTTTCCCCCCCTTTTTTTCCAAACATAACGATGCTCATTATGGCCAAACAGATCAATGTTAGTTTTGTCAGTCTACAGGACATGTCTCCAAAAATTAAGGTCTTTAATCTGGCTTTTTCTCAATGTTTCTTTTGGAGTAATGTGTTCTTCTTGCAGAGTGTCCT
Organism: Periophthalmus magnuspinnatus; assembly: GCF_009829125.3. NCBI lineage: Eukaryota > Metazoa > Chordata > Actinopteri > Gobiiformes > Gobiidae > Periophthalmus > Periophthalmus magnuspinnatus. Next base: position 2,860,429 of record NC_047133.1, read on the forward strand.
TTCAGCCACTTTCTTACCAGCTTCAGCAGCATTTTCACAAGGTCTTTTGCTTTTGTTCTTGGGCACGTTCATCTCTGGGCTCATTCCTAAGCCGTATGATAGCTGGACATCCCCATGGTCTTGATACTTGTGTACAATAGTTTGAATTTCTTTTAACTTTCCCACAGGTGTGTCTCTAATTCACTCAAATGTGTCAATAAACCAATCAGACGTTTCCAAAAACATGACATCATCATCTGGGTTTTCCCAAATCGTTTAAACCCATAGTAATCTTATTGTATATACATTTCTGTCATTGAATAAAGTAATGAAAAAATGTATAAAACTCTTTCTAATCTATTATTTTGGCATTTACCAAATAGAAATTATTTTGGCAATCCTAATTGACCTAAAAAAGGAAAAGTTTAGCTTGATTTCATGTCAGACAGTGAGAAAAAAATGCACGTGTCTTTTTATATAGTGCATGTAAACTTCTGGTTTCAACGGTATCTTGTTCTAACCCTGGCCTATTTAAAGACCACACAGCCGTAGAACACAATGTCATCTGAAACCACCAACAGCCTATTGATTTAATGAAAGAGACATGCCTTAGTGTGTTGAGTTTGAATAGCACAAGCCTCTTTCACTTTCACTTGTACTCCTGTTTTAGCTCATATTATACTTGGAAGTACTAGCCAGCAGTGTTGTGTTGCCTCTCTTGATCTTTTCATTTTGCCCACCCCATCCATCACAAAGCTTTGAATATGCAGACATTCTGATACTACGTCCCCGGTCTAACATATTCAGATGCGGGCTCTTTATTCAAATTCACTCCCATTTATATTCATACCAGCTCTCCGCCTCTGGCCCCGGTTCCTTTATTACCCGGGGAGCCCATGCAGATCGGTGGTCACAGGTCAGCTTGATTGGCTGCTCCTAATGCCTTTCATTTGCTGGTGGATGTACTTCTGGCTGCACAGAGAAAGGTGACATAGGGCTCAATGAACACAGATACTAACACACCGGCTTTGTCCCTACTGTTTATTGAGTGGGAGGATACAAAGGAGATGAAGGAGAAGAGGATTTTCCCAGAAGAGCAGGACAAGACAGTAGTGTAGTCAAGTAGAGTGAGATGGGCATAATTATGGACAAAGATATACCAAAAAATAAAATAATCCATATGTGAGCAAAGGAAATTTACAAAAATACCTTAATACTTCAGGATTGTCCATGTATTTTGTCAATACTTTGTCAATACAAATCGATACTAAAACTCAAAAGAATCAAAACTAGATTATAATTTGAATAAGTGCTGATAAGACATAGTTGTTCTTGGATCTATTTCAGAAGTACTGTAGTATTAGACTAGATGACAGTTCTATTACAGTAATTCTGAGCCATTTTTATTGTCCTTGTATTGTTTTTTCTTAGTATCAAAGTAAAGGTTTACATTTTTGTATCATGAAACAGTAGTGAACGTGTAATGTGACATACACCCATCCTAATTAGAGAATAACTTAATGTTGTAAACCATTTGATAGTTTAAACAAAGGATAGGCAACCTGATATAAAATATGATAACATGAAAAAAAAAACGTTTTCAAATGTTATGAGGAGCTGAGTTAGACACTAAACTTTCAATACAGAGAGTTATTTAATGCTTACATAATTACAAGAAACTGGTGGAGCAATGGAGGTTTGGTTAGACAGGACGGACAGGATTATAGTAAAGAGCAGCAAGGACATTCCTGTGTTTAACTTCAGATGCACAAAATGAAAGTTACAAGAAGGAAATGCCACTAAAATATAACAACACCACAGGACATTATCAGTTATGTAAATTCTGATCTTACATAGTATAAAAACGCATTTTGTAGATAAACGGAAAACAAAACGTATCCAACCTTACTTAAAATGGTTGAATTCTGAATATTAATTGGGATTTTTGTAGTTTTTACTAAATTAGGTTTAATTGTTTTTGAAATTTACATATTTTTTGACTGGTTAGAAGATTATTTAGATTGAAATAAGACAATTAATTTGCAGTTTGTCTTAGTAAAGTGTCCATTACCCCCAGAATTAGGAAGTAATGTAACAAAAATATATAAAAAACCTCTAAAAATTAAATTAAATTAAGTAAGAAGTCTGTCATTTTTAGCTCAAAACTGCTGAAATTAAAACTCAGTAGTAATTATAATTTATCCAGTAAACACATTTTATCAATTTAAGCATTTGTTTATAATAAAAATACATTAGTGGCCACAGAAACATGCCTGCATATCACTCACACATTCATGCAGGTACAGGTGAAAAGAGCTGGGATCTGGGAATCAAACCGGCAACCTTTTGGATCTGTAGCGCTTAAACACTAATCCACAAATTGAAATTGCTTCACACATTGAACTGAACTGAGTGTACTACGAGGATTAGGCGGATTGTGACGAGAAATTCCCTCGCGACACTGACAGAGGAGGCCGTGTATCTGAGAGGAGCATGTTTGTGGAGAGAATGCTGTTCTGACTTGTTGCCAGGTTGGACTTGGCTGCGTTTGACTCATAACTGGCCCTAAATAGAGCAACTCAGCTGTTTACATGAAACGCTCTCCTCTTCGGAAAGTGTGCGCGCTTTGCCAACTCTATCTAGGTATAGAGGACAATTTTATACTGCAGGCCACATTACTCACAGGTAGATTTATGTACTTATTTATTGACTACTCTGCCTTGGAACGGCTTGGGGAAATCATCACTCTTGTATAATAAAAGTTTGGGAATATAGATTTTTGCTGCAGCTATCTCATTATCAAGATTATCTGGATGGATCTTTGACACTTTGCCATCATGTTTAGTCTGTGGCAACAAAGCCTGTTTCTTCAGCGTGTATCAACCACAGAAATATCATGGGGATACATTTAATTTTTATAAACTATGTATTTTTTAACTGCTTCACACATCACCCATTGCTGCATCTTTAACTAATTTCCTAAATAAATAAATAACTAAATAAATTACCAAATAAATAAATAAATACATATAAAAATAAATATGAAAATTAAAAAAAAATAAATCATAAAAAAAATATATATATATATTATATATATATATATATATATTATATATATATATATATATATATATATATAATAAAAAAGTATATATATATAATATAACATATTAAACTCTAATATAATATAATATAATAAAAAAATAATATAATATAATAATATAATGTAATAAAATAAAAAAATAAATAAAATGGCTCTATGTAACTTTTTAGGTGGGGTTTAAAATCATCTTTTCTCAATGAAGATTATGTCGTTTTGCGTGTAATGTTCCACAAAATGGCATTTAGCCCTGCACCTTGAATAAATGAAGTCAATGTGTGAAACATTCCAGGCAAAGCAAAAACATTTTCATGACGCCCGAAGACGACAGACCCTTCACCTGAAAAGATACATAGTGTGTCGTACATAGTCTGAAATTTAAAGTGGTTCTACTTCTACTCTACAAAAATGAATAACTGCTGCAAAAACAATTGCAAAACTATTTAGGGCATGGGGAAAGTCTCCAAAACTACAACAGAAAGTAACACGCAACACAGTAACACATTTAATGAAGCCCTGGACACTGCACGACAAAGTACAGGACGAGATTCATATTCTGTAAGTGCTAGCTATCCTTTTGTTAGCGCTTGGACAGGAGACCCCTCACAGAGCTCCGGCACGTGTCAAGGAGAGAGAGAGAGAAATGTGCAGATTTTGTGTGTGTGTATGTATCTAAATTATACATATTATAAGAGATAACAGATTAAGCAGTGCACATGTAAAAGAAGTACCAAAAAAAGCCATGCATGAAGTGTGCCATTATGCATCAAAAGGTTAACAGGGTCCAATTTCACGCTCAAGTCCATTATTGAGTTTCAGTCTTAGCATATTTTTAAATATATGCTCTACTTTTTCCCTTTTTTTTTGCATTATTCCTCTTAATTCAAAAGAAATCTCCAATTGTGGCTGTGCCCCCGCCGCTCTCAGAATGTTCTGGATGTGAGAGGGGGAGGGCGGGGAGGGAGGGGAGGCGTAGGGGGGGTGATGGTCCTGGCACGCTGCCAGCCTCTCCGTCTCCCATTACCCCTGTGCAAGTCTGAGTGCGTGTGTCGCGGTGCATGTGTGGACGGCTATTCATCGCATTGTGGGGACAAAAATCTGTTTTGTATAACTCAATTTGGACACTAAGGATCAGGTTTGACACTCTAGACCAACCTCAGTATAATACAAACAGTAAACTCTTTTTAGACAGGAAGCAGTTATTTTCAAGAGTAGTTTATGTCACTATACGGTCTTATAAGATTATTCTAAAACGAGGCAAAATAATGTGATTTTTTTTCCGCATTGATGCTTGTTCAAATGAGTATATAGTTTTATAATCTATTAATATCCAATTTGATTATACACACTCACAAAAGGGAGATTTGACTCTTTTATAGGGACAAAAATCTAACCTAATAAAGTATTTTGTCATGGGATCAGAGTTTAGGTTAAGGTTAGACAAGCGGTAATTATGTTTTTAATATTAGAATCAGTCTCTGGGAAATGTAATGTTCCCAAATACCACGGAAACCCAACCTGAGCGTGCGTGTGTGTGTGTGTATATATATGTGTGTGTGTGTGTCGGGGACTCGCCAGCGTGACGGGGGTTGCCATGGTAACATCGGAGCCTCGGTTCCACATGCATCATATTTCTAGAGGCAGGACAGGGCGCACACATAGCCTCACACACGGGGGGCAAATTGGCAGGACCCCTTTAGTGAGCCGTGCAGATGAGTTTTTATCCTGGTGGAGAAACTCGTATTTAAATATTCATTCTTTTTCTAATTCGGCGGCGGCGGGGCGGGAGATGGATGGAGGCTGTTCGGATCGTGCAATCACCCTGGGCGCACACGCAGACACACACACAAGTACTTTAAAAGGTCCTTCATTTACGTGCTTCAAATTGAGACAAAACTATATATGTTCTTTAAATGTGTATTATGTTTAAAGTATTGAATTAATGTTATAAGTTACAGATTCATTCGTGTTTTTATTGCTGTTGTCAGAGAACAGAATTAATAAACTACATATTTTCTGGTGAATGGTACAAAAGTGGTTGCAGGCGAATTTGTTTTTTGTAATAAATATACAAATGTCACAGAATATACGCACTGCCAAAACAGGAGGGAATGGATTACATAATGAACTAAAAGACAGGTGCAACGAAAAGGTCAAGTGGGGTAAAACTAGATAGACTTTTTGGTGTATCAGCTTTAAACCTCCAGCCTCCAGGCCAATATTTAATTTTGGCTGAGCTTCTGCCTAATGAATATGCATGAAACAAAAAGACAACCGCACAAAACTGCACACTTCTCTTTGTGTTTGCGGTAAACAATTTGGGGAAATAATCTAAATCAGATCTACAGATTCAAAAATATTTACAGACGTTATCGACCATCGGATTCTCTGGGTTTTAAACAATCAGCATCGGCCATGAAAAAAAACAAACATATCTAGGTCAAACAATGTAGCTAATAAAAAATACTGTGCTTTAAATTGCATATTAAAGCCAAAAACCTAACAACAAATATCATTTTTTACTAATTTTGTACCATTTTCAAATCATTATATTGTTGATTTAACCTTTATACAACCAGAAAAAACGATTCAATTCAGTTTTATTTATACAGAACATTGAGCGTCCTGGTCAATTCTAATTATATACCATTATTTGAAGGTATTTTGAGAAATGCCATAACCTCAGTATTTCACAGTTAAAGTGAAACTGACAGATATTTCTGCACCTGTTACGTGACATACCGAGGCAACTGAACCTAACAAACTTAACTCCTGCAAGAAAAGTGACTGACAGCAACTTCTAATCTTATCTAATCAATAGGTAATAGTGTGTAGAACATGATAATAAAAAAAACAAAACAAACACTAGCACTTTTAACCACTAGCAGATCAATGCATGAATGAGAGAATGCAGTCCTGTCCTTTGGCATGTTTTGGAGTACAGTTTCTTTCTGCATGACTTATTCATAGCAGCGTCGGGTTTCAGAGTGCAAATCCAAACAAACATTTCCACTGCAGACTCCTTCAAACTAACACAACAACAAACCCACCAAACCGTACTGGCAAACTGCACGAGGAAATGTTAGCAAAATGCATTATGATCTGTTAATACTCGTTTGGTATTTTTGCTAGCAGAGCAGTGAGTAACTACAATGCAATGCCTGCTGGGAAGTTTCCAAATCTCAAGCTAGATCCATGGCCAGCAGCGGTAGAAGTAAAAGTACTGTGATTAAGTGATATCTTTGTGTATATTTACATTGTTTAAAGAGTCTGTCTGCACAAATATTTGGGAAATATTGGGTACAAAGTGTGCCTTAGCCTAGTGCAGATATACTGTATAAACAAAATGTGAAAAGCATTTATAAACTTATCGCAGTGACTCGTTAGGATGCTCAGAATGCATAACGTAAGTGAGGAATAACTCGGGTGGGGGAAAAAACAGGTATGGCGTCTTTAAGTAGATTTTACAGTGGATTTTTTTACACGTACCTCACTACGTTTGAGAGCAGGTATCTGTACTTTCTACTCCACTGGACAAAAGTATTTTTCTTCTTTTTTTTTTAGTTTGAGGCCTGTTGAATTAGCACGTTTATGGTGAAATCTTGGCTAAAGGTACTGAGTTAAAAGTCCCAGCATTTCCAACACAAATTAAAGCGATTTAGTTGCTTCTGATTACAAAAAATCTGCACAATTATTTATCACTTTTAACAATTCTACTACTTCTACTAACTTTTAATTTTGCTTATAAATTTCTACTTCAGCAGATTTTTATGGGGCACTGAACGTTCTCTGGACTCATATTGTGCCTCTGTATATGTATTTTTACTTAAAAATGCCAAAACTGAGTACTTCTTCCACCCCTGATAGTCATGAGTACCTAACTGGAGGATTAGCCTATCACTTGGATAGTTCAGGTCGATGGGGAGAACTGAAGTACCAACTGGACTCACACCAGACACAGGAAAAACACAGTCGCTCACTGTGGGAACCGAACCCTCAACCCTGAAGCTCAAAGAAGCGAACGCTGCCACAATATAAGATCAATATTAACACTACTCTGATGATCCATACAGTGTGAATCGTCCTCAAAATGGCCCTTGTGACAGGAAAATGAAAACTATGAGGAAACGATTCACTTTTTTAGTTTAGTAGAAATATGTAATAATTAGTTTTGTAGGTTTATTTTGAGTATTGAGAGAAAATGCTGTTGTTCTACGCTCTATTTTATCGTCCATTACAGGTAGAGAATTGAAGAAAAGGAGGGTGTTTTGTAAAAATGTTGGCACAACGGTTTGTTTGGCCATCCTCCTTGGGGCATTTGGTTCTGAAGAACAATTGTGAATACACCTGGCTTGGAACAAACCACTTGTCGGTAGTTGCTTGGAAACCAAAGACTGCTCTACCAAGTTTACTGTTCCAAAATAAAACGGATCTTCAAGGATAAAAAAGGAATAGAGCTCGTGGGCCAGACTAAACAAGCCGGAAAAGTTGCAGTCTGTCAGAAAACTTGGATTATTTATACCACTCACAAGGTTTTATTGTGTTCTCAACAGACAAGGAAAGAGAATATCTCCAGAGATCAGAGTCAGCTCGTGTTGAAAATGTTGTGGCTATGTGCTCAGGTCTGGCGCGGTGCCAAACAGCAATTGGTTTCTATTCTCACAAGAACAAAAGAGCTGCAGTGACAGTCAGGGTGAGCGAGGCTGAGGGTAAGTGAGAGAAGGAGAGAGAGAGAGAGGGTGGGGGGGAGTGAGAATGCAAAGAGGAAGAGAATTTCACGTCTGGGCGAGCACCGAGAAATGAGAGCAGATTAGAAAGAGAGAGGAGAGCGAGGGGTAGGAGGAAACGTGGAGGTGAAGACATTTTTTCAGGTTGTAATTAGGATTCTGAGGAGTAATGGACGCTCGGACGGACGATTCATTAATTTTCAGTTTGATTCATTTACACTAAACGCTGCTTGGGCTTTCATCAGAGTGAAGATAAAAGAATAGAATTATAATAAATAAAAAGTGTTCTCAAACTGGTACAAGATCATAAAGACTTCATAAAGACCTACTTCAGTTGTGGTTTAGTCCTGTTTTACCCCAGTTTCGTCCTGTTATAGACCTGGTTTAGACCTGGTGGTACGCAGGAAAGACAAAAATGTTATTTGGTGTCTTGCTGTGAAATAATTAAGAACCACTGATCTTAGTAGAAGTGATAAAGTAGTAGCGATGATGTAGTACTATAAGCAAAATCTCATCTCCAGAGATAAAAGCAAATGAAGACTAATGATACTTTCCAGTGGCGTCGCATTAGCAAACACAGCCGGATAAGTTGGCTAATGCTAGCTAGCTTGTGACATTAATTTTACTCGAGAGGGACTTAACGGCACAAATTAGCTCACTCACATTTCTAGACTTTATCCCAGCTTTGTTTTACAGTCGAATAACTCTGTAACTCTCCATAACTGCAGTGTCAGACCTTGAAACAGCAGTGCCTCCAGTTAGCTTTGTCAACCCCCAATCATCCAATAATGCAAAGTACGCACAAGAAACTGCACATTATTTTGCAAATGTGGAAATGATAAAGTTACATCAAACATTTGCGTGTTTAATTTTGCTTTCACTTGTGCAGAACTAGCCCGTATAGCGATCCCCTCTGTTCTACACCAGTGTCAGGCTTGTTCTTTTGTGGCTGGCGTCCGCACGCACTCACCCACAGACACACAAAGCTCTCTTCATCTTTTCTTTGCTCTCCATCTCCATATGAATAGTAAAGCGCTGGTTCACACACACGCACACACACACAGGCACAGTTCCTTCAGTCCTGCCCTTCTCCTCCTCCTCCTCCTCCTCAGATGTTGGGATTGCTGGTGCCAAAGCTATTATGGGAACACAATCGCAGGATATTGTACGAGAATTTCCTCAGCGCTCTATGAAAACTTGGACAAATTTATGATCACGCGGTGCAGAGAGAAAAGAAATCGTGTCATGTAGGATCTCTAAAGTCAGAAATTGCAGGATAGCAGTATAGTATGAAACAAATAAAGTACATTCTAAGCAAAATAATTTAACTGGGACAAACATTTCTGTGTGTGATGTGGTAACTGGATGAATAAAAATAAATATTAAGTCATATTTTTCTTTTAAAAGTCACGTTGTAATGTCTAATGTCAGTATGTGGCGTAGAGAAAAGCAGCAAATGTCATATTGTTTATTCTGTAATTACAATTAACACCAGCTAAACAGGTTTTGTGGTTTTTCAGTCAAACAACTGTCAATATATTTGTTTATTTTATCGCTTTACTTTAGTATTGTAGTTCTCATTTATAATACTGTAACCGACTGCCCCACATGTATTTCAAACGAGTTGCTGCAGTCGCGGTACGATTAAAAATATTTTTGTTATTAGCAGGTCATGCCATTTCGCGGTGTGCCTTTAAAATGAGGACGTCTTTAAAATGTCAACATTCCTGTCCGTCAGCCTGGGTGCGTGTCACGTTCTAACTTTAGCCGCCAGTGTCGTCAGAGTGCACCCAACCGCCAGTGACACCCGCTTCACCTCGGACACATAACACCCACCCTGATTATTAAGTCACTCAACGCCGCTTTGACCCGGTGTGGTATGTCACCTGTCACCTGTCATCTCTGGACCTGTCGCTTAACGGACAAACTGCGATCCAGACACCGATAAACTACTGTATTATAATTGATGTGTGTGTTTATGTGTGGGTGGAAGTGACTACAAAGTGTGTCGCAGTGTTTATTTTGATGATAGACGGCGGTCCAGTTTGCATGGTTCCCACATCCCGCCCAGTTACTGTTGAGATGCTAATAATAAGTCTATAATGTGACTCTATGGGAGATTAACTGTCCCTGAAAGAGATTAGAAGTGAAAATATACAAATGTTGGTTAAACCTCAGTTGTTAGTGGGAATTTGTTTGCGTCCTGTTAATTTTAAGGTTTAAAATCCTTTCAAGTGACAACAGTTATACATGTTTGTGCATTATTTAATGTTTGTCCATCCAATTATGTTACTTTAGATCAGGTTTTAACCAAGGGCCACATCAGCAAAATGGTCACTCTCAAAGGGCCACACGTAAAATAAACACAACTACTTTTTTTAACTCCTTCATTAACCGTCTCTGTATTTATTTCGTATTTGAGTTACAAATGTCGCATGTACATTTCCGTAGATGTAAAAATATGGCTGTGTAACTGTATCTCCTGATAAACTGACATTTTAAGACAGTCAAACTTTTTCATTTATCCTGTTGTGGGCCACATAAAAAGACGTGGGGGGCCGCATTTAGCCCGGGGGCCTTGAGTTTGACACATGTGCTTTAGATTATAAATCAGCTGTTACATCCTCACAGCTACTATTACTCTTACTTGCTTAGTAGTTCTCCCAAATACTTCTTGAAATCTTTAATCAATACTTTAATATTATTCAAGCAGAAGTACATTTTGAAGTAACGGTGGCTAAATGTGAGTGCTTTTTTGTTACTACTCTGCTGATATTTGGTAATTACAGAGATTTTAACCAAATTCGACCATGGAATTCTGACCTATGCTCCAGCTTAAGTTAGACGGGTGCACAGTACTTTTAACTTTTCTGGTGGAGGATCTGCCACCTGCATTTCTCCACGGTATGGTCTACTTTTATTTAGACAAGGACAGTGTACAACATTACATTAACTTTAAAAAAAACAGGAAAGATGTTTGGTGTCAGGTTATAGCAAAAAATACTAATTTCCACCTGTCGTCCCTGGACAGACTGATGTTAACTAAGAGTAACCGTTTGGTGTAGGTGCATGAAAGAACTGCAAACACTTAATACATAAATTGTGGCCCAAAAGTCACTGACACTTTTAAATCTTCAGTAGCTCCTTTAATTCTTAAGTTAAACTCACCAACTTTTAGCAGTAGATAAACTGAACCTTCTGAGATTTTTGGTGATATATACAGTTATAATTGTCACTTACACTTGAACTTATCACTACTTAAACTGGGGGAAGTAAAAATGTGTCCACCATTTTGGGTTTGTCCCTGAACAGCCCGATCCAACACACTTTGCGTCACATTTGAAAGCATTTCCGGCTTATGGCTCTTATTTGATCCTCGATATCACGTTTTAAGTCGTTTATTAAGTCGTCTGAGGTTTATTCACAAACACCTTTTCTTTAAGATCGACCCACAGGAAGAAATCAGGACTAGTCAGGTCTGTGGAGATCACACACTGCACCCGGTCTTTGAAAATTACTTTTATTCTCTTAATGGCGTTTTCGCTCGGGGCGTCTCTGGTATTAAAATGTCGACGTAACACCGCTGGGTTTGTGAATTTGACCCATGTGACTCAAAGTTCCACTGTACAATGAGGGTTTGTTCCTCGGTGCTGGATTTGCTCAGATTAATGTGGGAAGAGTCGTTCTAAATGCTCTGAAAAAATAAAAGAAAAATATTTAGAAACAAAAGAGTTATGGATTTTTTTCAACTGTCAGTGACTTTTGGGCATCTAACACAACACCCCTCACCCCTCAAATATGCCATTTTTAAAAACATTCATGCAGATAATTTTGCCTGGAATGTTCTACAGTATAGTATTACACTTGTCCATGTTGCTTTTATTGAATTACCAGTGTTTTTATTGCTCAAAAATACCTAACTTTCTGTTTTTTTTACTGTGAGCAAGAGCCCTTTCTCCACAGATCCGACCTGTCACATGCTTGTCGCCAGGTAGAAAGAGAAGTTTACTGCTATACTGTTGAAAATGAGTCAAACCAGTAACTAAGCAGATGACAGAGTAGTAGTAGTAGTAGTAGTACACCTTAAATTTAGCACATTTTAATTCAACACAATCATAGTGAACCTTATACTGCAAACTACTACGAGAAAATATCCAAAACATCCAAAATCGCCACATACGAGATCGTGAGGAGCCCAGACAGCGCAGTAGTCAGCTTGCCCCCTGGCTCTGTGTGTTGATCATACAAATGAGCGATGTGCACGGCCTGTGGAAGCCTGGAGGAATACACTGATTCATCTGTGCTCACATCAGCACTGGGACCACAAGCACACAAATCACAGCTCAGCAAGGCACTCTCAGGAACGCCTCGGATTTATGCAGGGAAATACTACAAAAATGTGCAAAAATATAGTGTAAAAAGACGTATTGGTGTAATCTGAGTAGTGTATGTTTCTGTTCAGTTGTAATCTCAGTGAATGGTGCCTTCCGTGTCGGGTATTGTTTATGGTTTAGTCGTTTTGCATTCTGACCTCATTTGAACCACAGCTCTGTATCTGGGCTTCCGGTTTAAAGCAGAACAGGATTTATTCGCTTGGTCAAATACATCCCAAAAAAAAAAAAAAAAAAAGACAAGAAAAGGTACATACTCCAGGTTCATTTTGGGAAATATTTCTTGTCCTCTCACTTTACGTCACATTATTAGTTTGATTACAGAACAATGTCCTTTATGTGGGACAAAAAAAAGAACAATTATTAGATTTTGAAATTATTCAAATGAGATGCTCAAAAAATGTCGACATGAGGAAAACTCAATGTGCTTAAATAGCCCCAATCGGAAAACTACAGTTGTTTAATTGATTCATATTTTGTAATAAAACAGATTTGTCGACAAACTAAAGATGCACAAGTTTATCCATCAATCTAAGCCTCAAATTATCAACCCAATTAAAGTCTATTCTTAATGAGGATTTTACAGTCTTTTAAAAAGCTTTGTATCGAACTGTTACTGAAAAAAGTAGTAAAAATATATAATTGTACATAATATTTGCAGTATATGACCTACATACTTACATATTTATACATTGTTATATTATATTGTTTTGGGAACCCCTCCCCGAACCGCCACCTTAACGTGGTGGAGGGGTTTGAGCACCCGAATGATCCTGGGAGCTATGTTGTCGGGGGCTTCATGCCCCTGGTAGGGTCACCCATGGCAAACAGGTCCTCGGAGACGGGTCTGACTAAGAGCGGTTCAGAAGCCCTTCATGAAGAAAAATACAACAAGGCAGTTTACGTCGCCCGGACTGGCGTTACCGGGGCCCCACCCTGGAGCCAGGCCTGGGGTGGGTGCTCGGCAGCGAGCGCCTGGTGGCCGGGCCTTTCCCCACGGGGCCCGGTCGGGCCCAGCCCGAAGAAACGACGTGGGGCCGTCCTCCCGTGGACCCACCACCTGCGGGAGGAGCCATGAGGGGCGGGTGCGGAGAGATCCGGGTAGCAGTCGAAGGCGGGGACCTCGACGACCGGATCTCCGGACATGGAGACTAGCTCTGGGGACATGGAATGTCACCTCGCTGGGGGGGAAGGAGCCTGAGCTTGTGCGGGAGGTTGAGCGTTACCGGCTAGATATAGTCGGCCTCACCTCCACGCACAGCTTGGGCTCTGGAACCCATCTTCTTGAGAGGGGTTGGACTCTCCATTTCTCTGGCGTTGCCCGCGGGGAGCGGCGGCGAGCTGGTGTGGGCTTGCTCATTGCCCCACAGCTCAGCCGCTGCGTGTTGGGGTTCACTCCGGTGAACGAGAGGGTCGCGTCCCTGCGCCTTCGGGTCGGGGACAGGTCTCTCACTGTTGTGTCGGCCTACGGGCCAAACAGCAGTGCAGAGTACCCGGCCTTCTTGGAGTCCCTGGGAGGGGTACTAGACAGTGCACCAACCGGGGACTCCGTTGTTCTCCTGGGGGACTTCAACGCCCATGTGGGTAACGACAGTGACACTTGGAGGGGCGTGATTGGGAGGAACGGCCTCCCCGATCTGAACCCGAGCGGTGTTTTGTTATTGGACTTCTGTGCTAGTCACAGCTTGTCCATAACAAACACCATGTTCGAGCACAAGGGTGTCCATCGGTGCACATGGCACCAGGACACTCTAGGTCGGAGGTCGATGATCGACTTTGTTGTCGTGTCATCTGACCTCCGACCGCGTGTCTTGGACACTCGGGTGAAGAGAGGGGCTGAGCTGTCAACTGATCACCACCTGGTGGTGAGTTGGATCCGCTGGCGGAGGAGGAAGCCGGACAGACCTGGCAGGCCCAAGCGTATTGTGAGGGTCTGCTGGGAACGTCTGGCGGAGCCCTCTGTCAGGGGGGTCTTCAACTCCCGCCTCCGGGAGAGCTTCTCCCTGATCCCGGGGGAGGTTGGAGACATGGACTCCGAGTGGGCCATGTTCTCCACCTCTATTGTTGATGCGGCTGCTCGTAGCTGTGGTCGTAAGGTCTGTGGTGCTTGTCGCGGCGGCAATCCCCGAACCCGGTGGTGGACACCGGAAGTAAGGGATGCCGTCAAGCTGAAGAAGGAGTCCTATCGAGCCTTATTGGCTCGTGGGACTCCTGAGGCAGCTGATGAGTACCGGCAGGCCAAGCGTGCCGCGGCTCGGGCAGTCACAGAGGCAAAAACTCGGGGTTGGGAGGAGTTCGGGGAGGCCATGGAGGAGGACTATCGGACGGCCTCAAAGAGATTCTGGCAAACCGTCCGACGCCTCAGGAGGGGAAAGCAGTGCTTCACCAACACTGTTTACAGTGCGGGTGGAGAGCTGCTGACCTCGACTGGGGATGTTGTCGGGCGGTGGAAGGAATACTTTGAGGATCTCCTCAATCCCACTGTCACGTCTTCCGAGGAGGAAGCAGAAACTGGGGACCCAGAGGCGGACTCGTCCATCACCCTGGCTGAAGTCACTGAGGTGGTTGGCAAGCTCCTCGGTGGCAAGGCTCCGGGGGTGGATGAGATCCGTCCTGAGTACCTCAAGTCTCTGGATGTTGTGGGACTGTCTTGGCTGACACGTCTCTGCAACATCGCGTGGCGGTCGGGGACAGTACCTGTGGAATGGCAGACCGGGGTGGTGGTCCCTCTGTATAAAAAGGGGGACCGGAGGGTGTGTTCCAATTACAGGGGAATCACACTCCTCAGCCTTCCCGGTAAGGTCTATTCCAGGGTGCTGGAGAGGAGAATCCGACCGATAGTCGAACCTCGGATTCAGGAGGAGCAGTGTGGTTTTCGTCCTGGTCGTGGAACACTGGACCAGCTCTATACTCTCCATCGGGTCCTCGAGGGCTCATGGGAGTATGCCCAACCAGTCCACATGTGTTTTGTGGATCTGGAGAAGGCATTCGACCGTGTCCCTCGTGGTGTCCTTTGGGGGGTGCTCTGGGAGTATGGGGTCCGGGGCTCTTTGCTAAGGGCTGTCCGGTCCCTGTATGACCGGAGCAGGAGCTGTGTTCGCATTGCCGGCAGTAAGTCAGACCTGTTCCCAGTGCATGTTGGACTTCGCCAGGGCTGCCCTTTGTCACCGGTTCTGTTCATTATATTTATGGACAGAATTTCTAGGCGCAGTCAGGGGCCGGAGGGGGCCTGGTTTGGGAACCACAGGATTTCATCTCTGCTGTTTGCAGATGATGTTGTCCTGATGGCTTCTTCGAGCCAGGACCTGCAGCAGGCACTGGGGCGGTTTGCAGCCGAGTGTGAAGCGGCTGGGATGAGAATCAGCTCCTCCAAATCCGAGGCCATGGTTCTCGACCGGAAAAAGGTGGTTTGCTCCCTCCGGGTGGGTGGTGAGTCTCTGCCCCAAGTGGAGGAGTTCAAGTATCTCGGGGTCTTGTTCACGAGTGAGGGAAGGATGGAGCGTGAGATTGACAGGCGGATCGGTGCAGCGTCTGCAGTGATGCGGTCGCTGTATCGGTCCGTTGTGGTAAAGAAGGAGCTGAGCCGGAAGGCGAAGCTCTCGATTTACCGGTCAATCTACGTTCCTACCCTCACCTATGGTCATGAGCTTTGGGTAATGACCGAAAGGACAAGATCGCGGATACAAGCGGCTGAAATGGGCTTCCTCCGCAGAGTGGCCGGGCGCACCCTTAGGGATAGGGTGAGGAGCTCGGTCACACGGGAGGAGCTCGGAGTAGAGCCGCTGCTCCTACACGTTGAGAGGAACCAGCTGAGGTGGCTCGGGCATCTGCTCAGGATGCCTCCTGGACGCCTCCCTAGGGAGGTGTTCTGGGCATGTCCCACCGGGAGGAGGCCCCGGGGAAGACCCAGGACACGCTGGAGGGACTATGTCTCTCGGCTGGCCTGGGAACGCCTTGGGGTCCCACCGGAGGAGCTGGAGGACGTGTCCGGGGTGAGGGAAGTCTGGGAGTCCCTGCTTAGACTGCTGCCCCCGCGACCCGGCCCCGGATAAGCGGAAGAAAATGGATGGATGGATGGATGTTTTGGGAACATATTAATCACTGAAGTCATAATTTGCATGTTAGTGAATAGTTATTCAAGGTCCTATATTACATAAAATAGATTCTTGTGAGATTTAAGGCATGTTAGACCATAATTACCTCCTCAAAAACAGACCTGGAGTTGTGTTTTGTTTCGTCTGTCTACGTCTCCCAAGCTCAAAATGCTCTGTTTCACCTTATGATGTCATGATGTGGTAGTTTGCCAGTTAACATGTGCCTTTTACCTTTTGTTCAGTAGAGATAATTGGCAATTCCAGGGCTGAAATCATCCAAATGATTCTAGTGAAGGTGTGTGGAGTTTAAAAACACAGTGGAGCACTTCCTGTATCACCACATGATGACATCACAAGGTGGAGTGTTTTGTTGAGAGAAGAACTCAGCCTGAATATGCAGGATTTGTGAATTAAACACATCTCCGGGTGTGTTTTTGATGAGGAAACAGCACTATAACATAGACCTAAGTATTTTATTTTATTTTATTTTTAAGCACATCTTTATTAACTTTATGCATGCCCTTATTTGTACTTATTCAGTGTTTTTATGTTGCACTTTATCACTGAAGTAAGTTCCTAGTTTGTGAGCTGTATTCACTGACAATGGCAATAAAAGTCTTCTGATTTTGATTCTGAAAACAGTGTAATATATATTTTAAGTTATTATGAAATTCATGTTAGATAATATCCAAAAACATGTGAGTATTAAATGAAAAAATACCCTACATAATGTTATTTAATAATGTTGTTTAGTACAATTACAAAGAATAAAACCTCAGCACTTAATAAACAGTAAGATCTAATTAACTACTTGCGGTCATTATTACATAGTCCCTAAAATGGAGCATTAGCAAACATTCACCTGTCACCTTACATAACACCGACTGCAGTGTTAAATTCAGGTATAACACATGTATGAAAAGGGATGAAAGCGGCAAGGGGCGAGATGAAACGAGATTGGATTTAAAATGTGCTCTTAAACCCAATAGGGCAACATTAGCCCTGGGCAAAGACCTCTGCTGTCTCCCCGCCTCATGCACAGGCAGTGGGCAGACAGAGACGCTCATTGTTATTCTGTGCACACTTGTGGTCACAGACAGGACCAGGCACACACACATTGGGCTTGTGATGTTGTAGGCTCCTGACACATTACAAATGCTAAATACCATAGCAGATTAAGAAGTACAAAAGGGAGGGGGGGTCTGATTTGCATGGACACAATCACACGTGCAGCTGCCAGCCCTGTGTAAACTCTCACATTCCTTCAGTGCCAAACCCACATCTGCCACCAGGGTTCTGTTCAAAGTGAGCGAGTAAGGTCTCCTCCTGGCACTACGCGGAACAAAAGCGAGGGAGTGTGGGACTGACATGACTGGTGTATGCTAATGTTAGTCACTTACTGCTGCAACGTCTCACTTAAAACCAGCAGACTCATTACAAGAGTCTGTCTACAGTCAGAGCGGGAGTTTATGATTGGCACTTATCAGCAGCAGATCTTATCTCATAATATTTGTGTCTTGTGTTCAGCTGCTTGTATGTAGCACCAAGCATCACCACTAGAGGTCACTACAAATGTCAAATTGTTTTATAAGCTGTATAAGCAGGAGTAGGATTCAGTAGGTTAGATATTTACACCTCCATGTGAGTAAATAAATCAACTGTCTTATTCCATACGTTTTTCACATAATATCTTGTGTATTTATACCCACGTTAATGTTTTTTTTGCTGAGTTAAACAACAACACTGGACAAACTAGCACCATATCTGTAATAAATAGCAAAAGACGAAGTTAAATATCTACTTGACAAATTGTTGTGAGAGTGAACTTCGTCTTCTGCTACGGATCAGACCTGGACGTCTGAGGCATTACACAAACATCTGTAATAAATCCAAAGCACTAGATCTGCTTGATAAAAAACCCCATGTAACTTGTGGTGGAGGGCCCACTTATGCTTACTGTGTTGCTTGGAATATCCCGCAGTATGGAATTAAACTTCATATTCATGGTCTATCTTCATGCAGATATGAAAGTGACACTACCAGGCCAAGTTACAAGTCAGATCTGTGGATAAGCAACCCTCTCATGTTAAATGGTTTTGAGCAATGAAAACATTAAACGTGAAATAGGTAAGTTTAATGTCATATTAGGAAAAGTAACCTCCATGGAGATAAGCAGGCGGCAGACTCTCCATCAGAAAAGTTAATTAATGCACTTTAAAAGATCCCAATATTGTTACAGTTCCATATTTCCTTCATTGAACCCTAATACACATTTTAATGCCAAGACTAGTAAATACAGATTAAATACTTACACGTATAACTTCACTATTCACTGTGCTACATACTCTGCTCTCCACTTGGCTCTTCAGCTGGCACTCGCTCCACACTCCACCACTATATGGCACGTGTTACTACTACTCTACACAACATGCTTGCACACAGCGGGTCCCCCTGTCTGAGAGGATGTAAAGACACACACAACGAAAACAACAACTGCGACAACTACACACACACACACAAGTGCCTGCAGCTGCCACAGTCTCCAAACAAGCCGATCGGCGTATACCCCCTCACCAGCCTGCTCGCCAACAAACAGCTTGGGTCTTCATCGGGCTGAGCTGGCACGATGCCCTCAGACGTCGCGCCACAAAGGAGAGAAGGAAAACCCCAGACGAAAAGAATGAAAGAAAGGACGAAAAAATAAAATAAGAGCGCCACACTAAACAATAAAGAGGATACAGATGAGAAGCGATGAAAGCGAGACGATCAAATGATTAAGTAGACGAAATAAATACCTCAATTCGAAATAGTGCTCCTGAATGCTACATGCCTGTTCTCCAGTTTGCCTGCTGGTCCAGATCTGTGTGTCTGTCTGCTGTCTAGTTGTCTGTCTCGTCTTTTTACACGTGCGTTTTGCGTGATATTTCCAAATGGGTTCGTCTTCACTTGTATCATTCGTAAGTGGCACCAAATTGCAGTATTTTTTGACATTAATTTGATCTGCTGGATACAAAATTGATGTGGAAAAATGTGATGTACGCACGTGAGCTGGACCAAACAGTTTTCGCAGCCATTTTGTCATAACATACAACAGCGAAAACGACAAACTTTTTCGAAATATATTAAAAAAAATAGATGACTGACCATTCCTCCTGATGCCGCCCGGAGTGTGAGGGTGCAATCCAATTCTCGATGCCACCAGATTGGGATGCCATCATGCCTTGGCGCAACAACAATTGACTCCAGTCACAACACCAAAACACAGAACACACACAGACAGAAGTTGGAATCCTGCCATGTCTTTCTCTTAGTGAGTTAATGAGGCGAGAAATGCATGGCACAGTTTAGGCGCAGACAGCCAAGCCAAAACGCAGTAATAGCCAGAGTAGTTTTGAATTGTGTTGTGTAGTGAATCTTACCTGAATTTTTGCTTATGAGCAGATTGGGGAGATGTTCGATCGATGCGTCACTGTAAAAGATGATGGCAACAAAGAACGCAGCGAGACATAATGTATAAAGAAGAAGAAAATGCAAACGAGTAAAAATTCACTTGTAGGATTTTTTATTTCCTTCAAAACAGGAAAACATTTTTGGCAAATTATATCTACCCAGCAGCTTGAGTGTTTGTTTTACATTTACAAAATGAAAATACATAAACAAAAGATTTATATTCGTCATTTGAATATTCACTCTTTTCAAGTCATTGCAAATCAATAATATCTTAAGAATGCACCTGAGGCAAAGAATCACACAATCTCTTGTCAGACTTGTCTTGAATCGACCTTACAGCAGGTTGTAATCATGTGCAAATTTCTTTCTAAGAGATTTCCCCTTTGATTTCAGTCACATTTTCATGAAGTTAAAAGTGCTTTGTCCCAGTGTGATGCAGCATAAGCTATATTACTATATTACTATGTTAAGGCAGAACAAGAAATTAAGGCAAAAAATAATAGGCACTTGTCAAAGAAAACACAATTCAAGTATGTTTATCCAACATTCTCTTTACTAAAGTCCTCCATCTTTGTTTCTCTTCTTCTTCAACTTCTTCCCTTCATCAGGACTGGCGTGTCTCTTCTCCTTTTTATGTCTCTTCTTGTCTTTTTTCCATTCATTTTCGTTTGTACTGTAGAATGACGTTTCTGCATATACATGTCTTTCCCTCTCCTCTATTCTTTCAGTATTCACTCCTTCCTTCTTTTCCTCCGTGTCTAGACTCGACTGGGCGATGGGTGTGGCCAGGCATTGGCTTGTGCACGTCCAGTTTTGTCCAGGATTGCTTTCTGTAGATGTTTTTGAAGAGACTTGGCCTTTTTCCCCACTGTGAGGTTGAGAGTGTAGTGAGGTCCAGTTGTGGTGAATGTTTGGGTCTTGGTGGCTGTTGTGCTGGTAGGATCTTGATGAAGAAGTTGACTTGTCACAGTTACCTCTCCACACTTTGTCTAGATCCATATAGATTTTGCGTGATGTGCCCTCTCTGCTCCTGTTTTCACCTGACTCTCTACATTTACTAGATTTCTCGTAATCTAAAACTGAGGTAAATGCTTGGCTCGAACAATTTGAGGATTTGCTATAAAAAGTGCTAGTGGTTTCCCTTTCTTTTTGGTGGCTGCCTTCTTCTCTCTTTCTGCCCTCGCTCTCTTTCTCTCTCCTTCTCTTTCTCTTTCTGTCAAAATCAAAGCTGCTGTCAGTTACTTCTTGGCCATTAGAGGGCGCACCTGCACCATCTAAACTAGCACTGTTATCTGTCTCCTCTGCATTATCTACTTCTACTAACCTTTTTGTTCTTCCCTTTACCTCCCTGAAATTTGAGGAAACGTTTGCTTGCAGTTCTTTCTCTGATCCACATTTTTCCTGTCTGGAGTGGGTGACCTAAAATGAAAAAAACAAAAAAACTGGACTTAATACAGTGTACTTATTATAACAAACACATTTTGATCAATAAGTTTAAACACTTGTACTTTTTCATTGTTACTTAGATTATGATGACGTTTTTGTATATGATATAATCATATCCTTTACAGGACATATGTCTGATTATGTGGGTACATTTGAGTTCAAACTTTTGCACACTTTCAGATTTTTATGTTTATGTAAGAATGCACCGATAGTGTTGAGAGTTAACTACAAGACTTTGCAAAACAAACAACTGTAGTCACCACTTCAGCCTATAATTCAAACTGTTCAGTCACTTCAGGTTATCAGCTTTTAACTCAACTGTTTGATTTCCATGACTGAAGCACTTTATCTCAATTTTCCACAAGGTGTGGAAAATCCTGTGTGCACATTTGCTGCAATGTCTATTACATAAAAGGAGATAAAAAATGTTGTCTCTTATATATATACACACAATATATATATATATATACACACATACATATTTTATATATTTCCTAAACTGATCCAGCATTCAAATATCTGTCAGTTTTTAAGGAACTGCACATCTCAGTACTATGTGCACGCTTTTCAGTCTTTAAAGGTGCACTATGTAACTTTTATGGCGTGTCTGCCACCTACCTTGTCTCCATGGAGATGTTATTGCTTTGCCTTATAATGCTCGACAGTATTGTATTAAACTTTTATCTCCATGGAGACAAGCAGATTAAATTTGCAGATTGCCTTTTAGTAACTCTAGTGAAGAAATGGTTTCCATTCTTTGCTCTGACAGCGTAAAAGGACGGACCTTCACATGTTCTCTGTGCTTCTCTACTGATTCGTCATCCATACATTTCTCCAAACACTTCGCCACTGTCTTTTGTT
The DNA here is from genome assembly GCF_009829125.3 of Periophthalmus magnuspinnatus. Classification (NCBI taxonomy): domain Eukaryota; kingdom Metazoa; phylum Chordata; class Actinopteri; order Gobiiformes; family Gobiidae; genus Periophthalmus; species Periophthalmus magnuspinnatus. Next base: position 2,882,477 of record NC_047133.1, read on the forward strand.
GCTCCTCACTGACGGTCACACCTCCAGATGGGGTCATTGTCAAGCTGCATTAACAGAAATAAATCAAATAATAACAAATCAAACCAAAACAACCAATAAACTAAAAAATAAAACAGTTGAAAGAATAATCAGTATAAAACTTACCTGCCAGGGTCCTTGGACATTCTTGGTTTCTCATCCTGGTCCCTCTCAGAGTCTGGGAGATCTTCTTGTTCCTGAGGTTTCTTCTCCTCCGTCTCCTTCACCTCCTTCTCTTTCCCCTCTGCCTCCTCTACAGATGTCAGAGCGCAGTGCCACAAGTCTGAATCCTCTTCTCTGATGGCCTCCTCTTCTGGAAAGATCTCCCATGAGTCGTTTTTCACATCCCTCATTTCTTTATCTGGAATTACCTGCTTTTCAGCCTCATTCTTAGGTTTATTAACAGCCTCCTCTATCAGTTTGTAAAATGGATTCTCTTTTGTGCGACCTTCAACTTCTTTAATCGTTTTCTTTTCCTCCTCATTCTTTTTGACGTCCAGTTTGATGTTAATGTTGATTTTTTGCGGCGTTTTCACATTCACACCGCCTTCCCACGCGTTCTCTGCTGTGAGTGGCTGAGGCTTCCACGCTGCTTTCTTCGGCTTTTCCCTTTCAAACACTTTGGGGAACAGGTCCGAAGTCGAGGAGGGCTGGATGAGAATATTTTGCCTTTGATTTTTCAGAGTTTCCTCAGTTTTCCGCTTTCTGCTCTTGTCCGACCTCGAGTCTGGTGAGCAGCTGCGTCCAGGTTGTCTGCTCCTACCTCGCTGCGTCCCTTCATGCCTCCTTCTATCCTTCTTTTTATCTAACGCTTTTTGATCTTTTATCTTTTTATCTTCACCTTTACTCTTTATACGTTTATCCGTCTTTTTAAGGGGCAACTTCAGACAGTCTTCAGTGTCTTGCTTCCTAAATTCCCTCGTCTTGTTTTGGTTCTCATCCTTGTCCCTGTGGTGAGACGCGTTCAGTGGCTCCTGAGATGCCCGGGAGCAGTTATCGCTCAGAGGGGAATTGCTGTCACTAAGCGATTGTGAGGGAGTTGAGTGGCTGTCGCTGGAAGATGAAGAGGAATGGCTGTGGCTGTTGCTCGAGCTTCTTTCAGATTGGGACTGTGAAGTTAGACTGTCACTAGAGGGAGGTGATCGCCCCCTGTGGTGGTAGGGAGAGAGAGGGGGCCACTGGGGCTGTGCAGGGGGCATGAGCGGTGGAGGGGGCATCTGGTGAAAGTGGCTGAAGTAGCTGTTAAAATACTTCTCGCACCAGTCTTTGTACTCTTGCTTCCAGCGCAGGTACATGTCTAAGCTCCATTCCTGGGCTTCTCTTGACCTATGTGAGCTTTCCTTTCTCTTTGAGCTGCTGCTGCTGCGGCGGCAGCTGCTGCTGGGAGAGGATGTGTCTGTGCGACGGTGGTCATGATGGCGGCTCTTGTGGTGATCTGGAGATTTTAGCCTCCGCTGAGAACGCGACCTCTGAGGTGATGTCGGGGTTGGCGAGTGAGAGCGTTTGTAGCTGCGGCTGTGTGAATGAGAAGAGTGAGCGCGGCTGGAGAGGCTTCTGTGACTGGACTGAGGGGAATAAGGCCTAGAAAAATGCAAAAAATATATTGTGAAAACAAAGAACACTAATATAAATAATTTTGTGTGTAAAAACATACCGTGCTCTATGGTGAGACCTGGACTGCGAGGGTGACCTACTGGAGGATCGAGAAGATTTGGATCTACGGGACTTTGAAGTATAATGATATGATGGCTTGTACGACGATCCTCTAGGAGGGGTCCTAAGTAAAGAAGAAAGTTATGTTCATTTAAAGTGAAAACAAGAATCACTGGAAATGTACATAAGATGAAAATAACCCAAAATTAACACATGAAGACACACTTAAACAATTAAGACTGACCTAAAAAAATCTAGAGGCATTTTTCCTGTTCCAAATATACAGAACAATAGTATGTGTATGGAGACTTGTACAGTGAAAGTTACCTCTCTTTGTTCCTTCTGTGATACAGCATCAACTCTTTGGGGAGAAGCGGAGGGATAGAGGTGGAGGAGGATGAGGTAAAAGTAGGGATGGGTGCCCCCTGGGGGCTGGGCCCAGTAGTCCATGGGGGTGTGGCAGTGGTGAAACCGGGCGGGTAAGTATTCAGAGTCTGCTGCTGTTGCACTGGCAGGTATGTTTGAACATGAGAAGGTGCGATGTTAGGAGACTGAGTGAGTGGGAATGAGGGCGAGGTAGAAGCTGGATAAGTTGTGCTTATTGAAGTCCAACTTTCACTGGGACTGGCTGAAGTAGATCTGTGCAAACAACAAAGAAGCAAAATAACACAGTCTGCAGATGTACTATTAAACCCACACACATGATTACTGACCTGTCCCACTGCGGAGGAGCCTTATCAGACTGAGACGTGGAACCTTTGGGAATGAGAGAATTATTTATTTAGATTATCTTATCTTATATTATATTATATTATATTATACATATACACACATACACATATAGGAATTCTCAGTCTCTTACCAGAATTAGTTTCATCTGTCACTGCTGGAGTAACTGAGGTAACCTGAAATGAGATTAGAGATTGACCTAAGTCACTGTGTCAAGTTTTGGTTGACTTAACAGACACATTCATCCGTTGAATGTTGTGGTTCTTACTAGTGGTATCGGCTGAGACAGTGAATCACAGGTGTCCGCTTCTGAAACTAACATAGACGGGCTTGCAGCTGGAGAGGAGTCTGTCTTCAGATCCACTTCTCTAAGGAAACATGAAAATATTGCATCAAACGGTGAGTGTTCCAAAGGCTTTGTGCAATAAAACTGTAGGAATTTGCAATATTGTCAAGTACTTACTTATCACTGGTTTTCACAACAAGGGTGGTGCTGGATGAGTCAGTACTTATCTGTAAGTCTGCTACCTGAGAAGAAACAATATATTTAAATAAAGTCTAAAATGTAGTGTTTCTTAAGCGCTGGGCAGAAATTGTAATTACGTTGTGGAATATAATAATTATGCTGGCACCGTAAGATTTACTTGTGACTTGTCGGGTTGACTCTGAGACGGTGGGGTGGGGGCAGGACTTGGTCTTGGAGTACAATCTTGAGACATACATGGATTTTTTTGGCTTTGGGTGGAAACCTGTTCCTTTGTGTAATTATTCACAGCCTGGGTATAAAAGGAAAAACATAGACTGTAAACAAGACATTTTAAGTAATGGCACAGTGATAAAAAAAAAAAGTTAAGTCACCTGGCGCAGAAATTTATTGGCTATGAGTGTATCTGGGGAGACGTCTGATTGGTTACAGGTTGGACAAATGTGGTCTTCAGAATTCAGCAGAGCAGTGCGGATACCTGGACGATACACTGGGGTTAATAGAGCTGAAGTACTGTTAAATTTTATATTAAGGATGGGCCAATGTTTTTTTTGAGCCAATATAGATAGTCGATATTTAGCCTGCTGCTGTGGCTGATAATCAATATTTGCAGATAGTGAAATTTAGCTTTTAAAATCCATAGCAAGACAGGATTAAATTATCTTAAATTGAAGTAAACACAATCACAAATGATCTTTTCACTTTTGTAAAAATAATAAAATGTATTTATCTGGAATATAAAATAACTTGCTGCATGATTGTGTAAACATACAGCCAGATAACGCTGTTCTATTCCTATTTTTACACTGAGAGTGTTAAAAAAGACAAATATGATGCACTGAGGACAAACTGGGAATGGCACATGAGTACACAGAGACTGGGGCGGTGCTGTAAAAAAGACTGATATTGAAACAGATATATAGCCCATTCCTACTTAATATCAGCATATTTGTCGCTTACAATCATCGCAGTAGCTGTTCCCACAACACGGTATAACCACAGCGTCATTGAGCAGTTCTTTGCAGATAAGGCACAGGAGTTCATCTGGGATAGTGGCGTGTGAGGGAGCTTCAGCTGGGGGCTCTTGAGCGGGAGGCTTCTTTTTACCAGCAGCATAGACTTCACTGTTTAATAAAGCACACTATATTGAAGTAATGCTGAAAATAAATCAGAGATAGAGAAGTGATGTTTTGGTGCACTCACGCGTCAATGGCTGGAACTGCATAGTGTCCACTGTTGGTAAGCATGGCACCTTTAATGTTGGGATCGTCCACTTCTACCATGAAAGAGCGAGGGATGCCTGTGCTCTTCTTTATCTTAATGGCAGGTTCAGCATTTTTATCCTGTAATTAATCAATCAAATAACACATTTTTCCATGGGGCAATTCACATTATCTTAACGCAATGACCTAAAAATAGGACATGTCCAGATTTAATTTTGAATTCAAACTGGTTTTGTGCCTACCAAGCTCACAGGGCAGTTTCGGATGTGATGCTCACTGGATCCACAGCGGTAACAAATGTAGTTTGCGGGAAGTGGGGCGCCGTACTTGTAGCTTTAAAAAGAATAATCATGCATACATTAATATTTCAGCAACAGGAAAAATAAAAGGTAAAGATTAATATTTAAATATGTCATACAGGGAAAGCTAGAGATAAAGAAAATTCTACACAAATTTGAGAACGAGAAACTCACTTTGAGCTGCCATAGAAGGACTGACTCATCATGGTTTTGATCTTATCGTCTTCTGTGTCGTCGGAACTAGCGATGTTAGCCATCTGCACGCACACACGAGGTATGTGTAAAGAGGCCGAGGTCACAGAAGAGGAGCAGAATCATTCAAATATAATAAGAGTAAAGCATACCTGTGAGAAAATGGGCAAGACACCTGACGTTTTCTGACCATCCATCGGCTAGAATTGAACATAGAGTTATTCAAAGCTACAAACACTGAACATGACAAGCTGGGAGAGAAGCTGTAGTGCTACGCAAAACTATTGTATACATTAAATATTTAGAGGCAATTAACATTTCCAGACTTGGGCTATGAATTGGATATATGAACAACCCAGGTGTCTTTTAACATTCTTGAATATACCCAGTATAAAATAAAATTATAATTTGAACAGTAGCTTGTACTGTGCATTAATGTTGTGTTTGTACATCTAATCCTGTAGTACAATAAACCCCGGGATGTGAGAAGTGTCATCAGATGTGGCCATGCTAGTCCAGTCTTTCTGGAACGGTCAATTCTGCATCTTATTTTTCTCTTCAGAATACAGTATGACTTTACAGAAAACACGTACAACAAATGTCATAAGAAGATTTATATAAGCAACTTTATTGATAAATAAACACAAGCAAAGCATATGTAGGAATAGTCCAAAAGGACTGAGGCAGGCCTGCTGAGAAATCAGAGAGACAGTTAAGTCACGCACAGTCATTTTGACAGCAGCATGCACAGGGCTCACGCTAAAGAGGGCCAAGAGACATAAACACTCTTATTATACTCCGAGAGCTTTAAACAGACAGTGGTCTGTGTTTGGTATAGATACCAGTATTTCTTGAACCTTAGGTGATTTTATCAGCTTTGAATAACAGGGCTGCATGATACTGCTGACCCGCCCAAGTGACCTCCCAAATTCTGCAGATACCACAAACTATGGTCTGATTACTCACACAGTTCGTTTTTTCTATAAATAAAATCTGATTATATGCTAATTAATCTAAGCCAATATTCAAGAAAACATTTTAAAAATGTAATATAGGAGCTAGTGAAGTTTGGGATACGTACTGATCTGAAGAATCCATAGCTGGAGTTACAGGCCTCTGGGCGCTGACTGAAAGAAAATAAATATTAAATTTAGCAGAGGGTGAAACTGTGTGATTATCAGTTTTAATCTAATGACACTTTATCCACCGTTATACACAAGTCATTTAAGCAGGCATGCAGACCACACTGCATGGTGCTGACAGGGCATGTCACATGACCCACAGTTTGTTCCAGTGAGGTCTACACACCGGCCCATAGAATGCCAACAGCTCTGCTGGTTTCAGGTCTAGGTCTAGTCCCTTTGAAAGAGGGATAGGAAGAGAGTGGTGGAAACGACAGAAGTGAACAGTGTCTGAAACACACATTATACATTTTATTTATGCAAAATTTTTTAGCCACCTGCTGATCAACCAACATGAACAGTAGTATTTTGGCATTATGGCTGCTCTGTTGACTTGTGGATTGATACGGAAGGGAACAAATCAAATGCCTTTTATGACATTAGCTTACCTGTTGCTGCCACTTGAGCTGGACTTTACTGTATGTGAAGGGACTCTGCGAACAATGACCGAGGAGCCTTTGGGGATTGGGCTGTCCTCTTCTGTGTACTCTGAGGCACAAACAGTACACTACATTATAGGAGCACAGATACATTATTAGGGTTATTATGACATAACTCTACATTGCAGCTGCTGGTGTTGGCCTTGGCCCACACTCCATCTTCATGACTGCCCTCTGATCCAATCATCTGTCTGCTATTTTTATCCCACACTTAAACACCACTTTACGCTGAGGCACACAGCCCTGCCAAAAGCGTGTCCTTAAGTGCACGACGTGTTGAATGTGGCCTTTTCATTAGACCAGCCGCGCTTTTTGTTCCCATCATTCACTTGACACAGTGACGCAGCCCTGGAGCTCACAGCTGTCAGCCCGACCACAGACCACGTGCTCTCCGCAAACTTCCACCTGCTCCAGTGGAAGTGAAATAAACCCAAAATAAAAGCGTCCAGGAGCGTGTGTAAAGTGGTGTTACCTTGTTTGGTCTGTGCGTTGGTGATCTGCAGGTCACAGTCCGCGGCTCGGAGCTTCTCTCGGCTCATGATCAGCCTCTTCAGGTCACTCACTGTGATGTTCACGCCGTCAAACACCACTGTATTGTAGCTCAGTTTGGAGGAGAATTTATAATGAACATGCGTCATTGTGTACAGGTCTTAGCTCTTCTCAGATGGTCCTTAATGGTCCTTGTTGTGTCAGCTTCTGGACGAGTCTGTGGAGTTTAAAGTTAGCCGCGTTTAGCCGCACGGGTCCGCCGCTAACAAGCTAGGTCCGCAATTAACAACGGGCTTTTAAAGTGGCAACCCGGGGATGACATCTCCCAGCGCCAAAGGAAACTGTTAAAAAGACCAGAGCAGCAAAGTTAGTGCCGTCTCTGGTTTAAAGTTTGATTTCCAAATTGTTACAGTGATTCCGAACAGTTGTGACAGAAACAGCAGCTCCAAAAGCAACGGCTCGTCAGCAGAGAGACGCACGAGCGCGTGAGGCGTTTAAGACCAGACACACGGTCCGACTTTACACTACTTCCCTGAGATGAACCAGATTACGCATTTTAAAAAAACAATAAACATGACTAAATATATATACACTTGCATCCGGTCATACGGATTTTACATACTTAAAAAAATCTGCACTTAACGCGTTAACATACACAAATGTTTTATTAAGTCATTAAAAGTAACACTTCTTTCACTTCCGCATCTTTTCGTGATGTCCTTGAAGGTAGCATCTTTCGATTACTCGTTTAAACCGCGCCGTTTGTGGACAATGGCAGGTCACATTTGTAATACACTGCTGAAATTAAAAGGAATAGCAAAACCTTCTTAGAATTTAACGCTGTGAATTTATTTTTGTGTTTTATATCTCTGACCATATGTTTTATATTGGCTCGCTTAACTCGATTCGCATTATAGTGTTTCAGTTATAGTCTTATAACCTATGCATAAAGTAAAGATACATGTCTATATGATTTGCCTAAATTACTGTAGTATATTAAATAATTAAATTTTCTTAACACAAGAGCATTTCAGGCACCACCGTGTTTATCCAGCAGAGGGCGTTTGAGCACCATTTATGATGTGAGGGTCTGCAGAGTGGGTCTGCAATCTGGGTCTGCAATCTGGGTCTGCAGTGTGGGTCTGCAGTGTGGGTCTGCATGTGGGTCTGCAGTGAGGGTCTGCAGAGTGGGTCTGCAATCTGGGTCTGCAGTGTGGGTCTCCATGTGGGTCTGCAATCTGGGTCTGCAGTGTGGGTCTCCATGTGGGTCTGCACTCTGGGTCTGCATGTGGGTCTGCAGTCTGGGTCTGCAGTCTGGGTCTGCAGAGTGGGTCTGCATGTGGGTCTGTAGTGTGGGTCTGCACTCTGGGTCTGCAGTGTGGGTCTGTAGAGTGGGTCTGCAGTCTGGGTCTGCAGTGGGTCCTTTTTATTTGAGGTGAGTTTACAGTGGTCTGCTTGACAGTTACATGACGACTGTGATTTGCCATGGAGAAATTCAAAGTGGGCTGAGAAATAATAGCCTGTTGGGAGCCACTGTCAAATCAAAATAATGGTTCATTCTAAAAAACATGTGTCTGCTTTTTGAAGAAGAAAATCATGGAGATTTTAAAGATGCAAATATTGGCATGGTAATGGAGACAGAAGGTGTTATGGCCTATAGACTTAGGTTTGAATTGGTCTGCTTCTTTTAGAGCTGTGATTTATAGAAAACAGCAACACTGATTATTATTCAGTTGTTGTTTTTTAAGATGTGCAAAAATGTCATGTTCACCCCAACCCTTTTAAAGGTGCACTATGTAACTTTTCTGGTGAGGGGTACACTGCCCTTCTTTATGGAAATGTTACAGTTTTGCTTAAAGTATTCCATAGTTAAACATTTTTATTTTTATTTTTATTTTTATTTTTATTTTTATTTTTATTTTTTATTTTTTTATTTTTGTATTTATTTATTTATTTACTTTTTTGTATGTGTGTTTTACTGAAGAACAAAAAAGATAAAAATAAAAATATAAATAAAAAAGCATGCATTCCTGTAAACCTATAACTTGCTGTTCTCCATGGAGATAGTAATAAGTAAGTTTAAGTTTAATGTAACACAGCAGAACAAAACAATAACATCACCATGGAGAAAGTGGGAGGCCCTATCTCAGAAAAGTTACGTAGTGCACCTTTAGGTTTAAATGTAAACCACATAAGCTTGAGCAAATCCAACATTTTTTGCTGTCTAATATTTCTTGTTCGGTGCTTAAACGTGTAAAAGGAGAACACAGAGCTAATACTATCTGAGAAGAGGAAGACGATAGAATGTTTGAGGAGGTCTTTCTCTCTTTCTCTGTCTCTCTGTCTCTCCCTCGCTCTCCCTCTCTCGTTTGCTCTGCTCAGAGGAGGGATTTGCCCTATCTTCTCTGGCTTAGCTCACCATTGTGAAAGCAGTGGGAGGATGGAGGGATGCGGGAGGAGAGAGGAGGAGGAGGCTGAGAGGATGAAAGGGAACCAGCTGGTGCCTTTAAACTGGTCTTCTCCTCCTGATGGTGATATGATACAGGACGTGGCCTGTGACTCAGCCATCAAAGAGCCGCGTGGAAACAATGATATCTGTGCTGCGGATGCACATGTGTGGGTGCATGTGCGAACGGTGCGCGGTGTGCTGGGATAGGGGGATAGCATCACAGTGTGGCTTTCTGTCATAATAATAGGATTCTTGCTAACTGATCTACTGTAAGTGACATCAGTACAGAGATTGGTTTTGCAGTGAGGGATGATGGACGTGCATGATTTGGACTGCAGTTAAAGGAGCTGTACCACTTGATTTTTACAGCCATAAAAAAGCGAAAAAATTGATCTAGTTCATTTTAAACTGTTTGCAGTGAGTTATAAATGCGATTCACAACTTTCAGAGGCCAGTGCAGAGTTGTATCGTCATGTCACTCCTGGTTTGTGATGGATTAAAACACTTAATTAGATGGAAACAGAACACAGCAGCCTCGTTTTGACTCTTTACAATACATATTCGTACTGGGGCTTTGTTTCAGACAAACTAGGTACAGCCTCTTTAAGTGGAACTACTTTATTTGAATGTATAATCCAGTTTGTTTGTTTTTTTTTTACGTATCTCAACTTTTAACATTATAGAACACAATATTCAATGTCATGCTTAGACCTTTTCTGCTGTTATATCTTTGAATAAATGTGAATATGGGATTTGTTATAGCTTTACAAAAACATCCCCACGAGCAGCTGTAACGTGAATGAATCATCTTTAAATGTCCAATCTCATGTCAATTGAATGCATTGTTTTAAATATTCAGTTTGGTATATATACTTTGCAAACTACTCCATCTATATTGGCATTAATCTGTGTTATCTGTTTATTTATTTGGCTGTAATAAGGCACCGTAGCGTTTTGCACAGACCCCCACAAAACGCGCAACAGCCCTTCACTACTGCGGTCAAATCTAAATCCAAATATGGCTAAAATGACAATGGTATAATAATTATCCATATTTAAATAATCCATCAAAAATATAAACAGTTTATTTATTACTTTGTTCATCTACACCAAATTATTATTGACATTTAAAAGCATCAGAGGCCCTAAAGTGTATCTCAGCAGGATCGTCCTGATTAATGTTATTTAAGAATTCCCCAGACTTTTGTATTTTTGTAATTCCAAATGTCATCCACTCTCCCGTACGCCTCACCTTTCAAAGATGGCTGATTGCTTATATTTGCTTGTTAATGAATTGCCCTCTTGTCAACACGCTGCTCTAGAGGAGTTTTTGTGACAGCCCTTTTCTCCCTGCTCTAATCCTCTCTCTCTCCTCTTCTCTCCTCTTCTCTCCCTTTCTCTCTCCCTCTCTTCTTCTCATCTTTCTGCTCCAGCAGCGTTCACAGCTCCCGGGCATGTTTTTTTTTTTTCCTGCCTTTTTTCTTCACACTGCAGATGGCTGTAGTAGTAGCAGCTCTCCTCTCCTCAAGATGTTGCGTTCACTGACACACATGCAGCCTGGCATATACTGGCTGGCTGCTCTCCCTTCGTAGTGGTGCTATTATTCAACGTGTTCACCCTTCTGGAAATAAATAAATACATACATTTTTATTTTATTTTATTTTATTGGAGCTGCGTAGTCTCAAAATATTAACTCACCATGTATAACTCTTCTGTTTTAATGATTATTTGCGATTATTTATGTGATTTTAATGTCGTTCTTATTCTGTAAAGCACTTTGAATAACTTTGTGTTGGAATTGTGCTGTACAGATGAACTTACCTCGCCTTGTCTTGTTTTTATCCAATCCGAATACAAAATTTCATGAGATAATTTGTGTCTCATGTGTGTCAAAATAACAGAAAGTATGAAAAAAATATAAACAATAATGATAATACTGAAACTAATTGGGGATAAAATAACCCTAAATCAGAAAAAAAATATTCAGAATGTACAATATTGTAAAAAAAAATAAAAAAAAATACAAAAACAAACAAAAAAGAAAAAAAAAGCCAAATTAAACACTTTATCAGTTTTTTTCTATCAATAATGAGTCATAGAAGTTTGGATTCAACGCTCTAAAACAGTCGCTCTCAAACTTTTCACTCCAAAAACTGGGCAAAGAAAAGATTTGGCTTTCCGAGTCCCATTAACAGACTGTAAATATAAATTGACATAGCTAACCTGGCTCCAATTCACTTTCTATTGAAAAACCGTGTCCATTTTCTCTGTACCTGCTGCTCTCAGACTCGTAATTTTGGTCTTAAATGTTCGTATTAACCCGCTCTACATGATCCTGTGGTTTTTATTTCACTATTGTGTCTGTAACTCAACATATAAACATTCATAACAGACAAATCAGCGTTAGCAACAGGTTCCTTTGACAGTTTTATCTCACCAGATCTTGTGTCATGAGCTCATGTCCCAAAAACTACAGAGATATGACTGAGATTCTGGACTCGCCAGGCAAAGGTAGATAAATAAAATAAACCTCACACTCCGGGGGATTTTCGAGGATGCTGGAACGTGTTTGATGATCAGTGATTCTGTATAAGTTCAAATGGAAACGGGGGGAAAAAAACAAGTCAATTCCACGGCGCGCATCCGCAGACGAGCCGCGTTCTCCTCCACACACACACACAGAGCGGAGGTAGAGATAGTAACAGCAGGTCTAGTCCCACTGAGCCTCATTCAGTTGCAAACAGCTGTTACATCTGACACCCTTTTCATATTAGCGTGTGCATGTGTCAGCTGCAGACAGACCTGGGTATTCGAACACAAAATATCTCTTATCTTTAGCAAACGTATTGTCATTTAAAGCTCATTTTTTTTAGCAGCTCAACATCAGGAATTGTTCAAAGCTTCAAAGATTTTCTATTTAAAGGTCTATCACTATGTAATTTTATCTGCTGATGCTGTTTTATTGAGATGTTATCGCTTTGCCTGGAGTGAGGAATATAGCTGCAAACTATACTGATCTCCATGGAAACAGCGGGTCAAGTTACAGGTCAGATCTGAGGAAAGGTGACACCGTCCGCAGTAAGAAACATCTGCGCTGAATACATGCAAGATACTGTAGATAAGTTGATGCAATTCCAGAAAAAGCAATAGCACGTTCAAGGAGACAAGCAGGTCTGGATCCTACACTAGAAAAGTTCCGTAGTGCAGCTTTAACACGTCCACGCAGAGAAGTTGTCTGTGTTTGTCTGTGAATAGAGCGGTTTGGTTGTTTTCTTTTTGCTTCCTGGAGAACACTTCCCTCGCGTTGCTCTCTCCAGTCAGAGTATTTTTGCTTGTTGATGTAACAATCTGCCAAATCGACTTCACGATCGCTTCAGTCTGATGAAAAAGAGCAGCGGAATGACACAAATGTTTAAAGAAGAGGTATTACGCTTCTATTACATAACATATTTAGACCATGTTGCCTTTTATTGTTTTGAAAATCCTATATTTGCCAAACGTTGTGAAGTTATAATCATTTTTTTGCATCATGCTTTTGTGTATTTAGGAGAAATTGTCGTCCTGGAGCGTGAGTGACGGCTCGTGTGCTGAGCATTGGACAGAATCGTACTACTAACTGTACGGAGGACTTGAATAGTGTCACAGTTCTGCCAGTTTCCTTGTTTATCCCCAGTCCAGCTTCAATTTCCAGCCTATTCCGGTCCTTCGTTTGCTGCCTCCCTGTTTTCCCCACACTTGCCGTTCGTTAGTAATCAGAGGTGTCGCCTTTATGTTCTCCCTGTGTTCAGTTTGAGTGGCTGGATTGTCTTTTGTTCATTTCTTTTGTTCATCATGTTTTTTTGTGTTGCGTGAGTCCAGTTACTACCTGTGTGACAAATAGGACCTTGAAGAGAATGCAACTTCACTAAAACATGCAGGGATGACACATAAAACCACTTCAGACGTGACTTTGACGAGGGAACAATGTTATAACACGAGAGAAAGCTCCAAAAAGTCGATAGATTGCACCTGCTTGACCCATTATAGACCATAAAACTCTTGTATCAGCTCAATAAGATCACATATTTACGATCTAAAAATACATAACATGCACTATTAATGATCCGCACCTTGTTTTTCCTTCTCAGTGCACTCTTTTGTTCCATTTTAAGACATGGACCGTGCACAAATGAGGCTATTCTTTCGTCTGACTCAGTCCTGTGACGTTTTCTTTACAAACGCTGCTTTTATTTTTAGCCCCTGCACATGGCATGGAGGTACGACATGGCTGCTGTCTGCTGAACCATTGTAAAACATCTGATGGAGGAATCCTGCTGGGAAATGCTCACTCTTTTATGGCCTATTACCATAAAGGGCCATTTTCTCTTATTGGGCCAATGGAGCCGAAGAAAGCAATTACTACAGTGGAGCGAGAGGGGGAAGGGGGGGGCGAGTATCTATATATCGTGACTGTATATACACGTGCCAAACACAGATGTAACAAAAGACAAGTGGAGACCAATTGGGTATGGTAATCCCACTCACCCACTCGGCTCCGTATAACCATAAAGTCACGTCTCAGCGGTGACGTCAGCATATAAATATTCATCCGACTCAATCCTCCCTCTCAAATCTCTCTCTCTCAGCGCTCAACGTCGTGCTCCCAGTTCAAAAGAGGAATAAAAGTACTAATTATAGACAGCCAGTATTATAGTCTAGATTCTCCACACACAGAATGACGTCAATATAAACACAAATATATGAGTTATGGGGAATAATGGCTCTTAAACTGCTGCATAATTTGAAACAGGATGATAAATCGGCCTGGTGTTTTTTAAGTCTCACCTCACAGCCAGAAGGTCCTGGGTTCGATTTCCACCAACAAATCTGGAGGATCTTATTGGACAGTTTATGTAACACATCAGCCACCTGCTTGTATCCGGCTTTTCCTGGAACGTTCCACAGTTTGATTGTGTAAAAGTGACATTTATGGCTCAAAATGCCGATATATAGACTATTTTTACATTGACTTGACCACGACTTGAAGCTGGTGACATTATGTTTTTGTGGAAGACACTTCTGTGTAGTGTAGCATGTGCATGAGTAATGTGTGGTAAAAAATTGAGCCAATTCATGGATTTTGGGCAAAATTATTCCTTCCTGATTTGACAGTATTTGTGACAGAAGTAGACCAGTGTGAAGTGAATGAATAATGCAATGTAAAGTATATTTAAAGGTCCCGTATTACGCAAAATATGAACTTTTAGACAGACTATAATATTGTTACCTTATCAAAAACAGACCTGGAGTTGTACTGTGTTTCATTGTCTTTCCATTTCCTTCATTATCAGTCTTTCTACGACGCTCTGTTTCATCTTATGATGCCGTGAAGCTGTAGTTTTCAAGTTTTTTCAAGTCAACATCTACGTTTTGTTTAGCAGAGACGGGCAATTCCAGCGCTGAAATGATCCAAATGATCTCTGAAATGATCTCTAAAAGTCTAAATATGCAGGGTTTGTGCGTTAAATGTGTGTGAATGCAACAAAACTCAACTCCGGGTGTGTTTTTAATGAGGAAACAACATTATAACATAGATCAGAACACAGAACACACTATAAATTCAATACAATACACCTTTTGATCAGTTTAAAACACCTCGTATTTGTAAAAAAATGAGAAGACACGAGAGAAACTTTGAAAAGGTGGCTGTTTATTTTTTTCATTAATATGTCGTAGGTATATAATATTCTTTGTCTCTAGATATAGGTCATCATATTGATATCATGTAAGTAAAAGTGTGCTTTTCTTCACAGCAGCTGTAGGGGGCAGACTGCTGTCATGAGAGGTTTACATTAGAAAGTATACGGTGGAAGTGGCTGGCAGTTGTGTACATGATGTGTGTGTGGGGGCATGCACTCGGGGGTGTGTGTGAAAGGGGCTCACATATGAGGTAAAGAACGGAAAGAGAAAGCTGCCCACTGATCATCCCCAAAACCAATTCATCGATTCAAACCACGCACGACAAAAAAACAGGTTCACGTTTTAGCATGGCGCCACTGATGATCACGGCGAAAACACAGTCTAGAATATGTCACAATTTGATACTGATTGTTCAAAATTTGTAGTAAACTTTTCTTGTGTTGGAAAAAGAAAAAAAAACAACATAATCCGTGAAGTTCAAAGGTCAAACGTTTTCCACCAGTTCGCCTGAGTTTGTTGAGTTTAACAGTCCCCAGTTTGGTGTGGATAAAGTCAGGTTTTCTGTTCGGTTTGTCTGTGAAAGCCGGACTTTATCCAGTACTTCATCATGGCTCATTGGAGAAGGATCAGAATCAGTTTGTGGCATGGCTTAGTTTGGACCAATCAGAACCTGAATGTACCTGTGCGACCCCCGTTTGAACGCTCGTCTGTCAGGTCAGTGAACGCAGCCTGGATATGTTCTGCATGTAAACAACACCGGGAGAGTTGAGCTTCTTAATGATTCACTCTTTTTCAAACTTATGGTCTGCTGGTAGTAAACATAATGGCAGATTTATAGGCAAAGATTATGTTTGAGGAAGTGTGACTGGAAATTATCGTTGTTATAAAGCAGTTGTCTTTTATATAGCTTTAACTACATCCTCTTCATTCGCTGTAAGTTTCCGCACTAGTGCCTATTAGTACAAATGACTGGCTGTGTCAAATGAATTAGTTCCACCAATTAAATGTAAAGTAATTACAGAATACCTCAACAGATAGGATAAGGTTACACAGAGGTGTAGCTATGAAGATTTTCATATTTAGATTAGCGTAAATAAATCATTTGGTGCTAAGTAGGTTCCACTAAGTCTAAAGTTCAAGCTCAAACAGCTAGCTTCCTGCTAATCATTTGTGCAATAGTACGACGTAGTATATGAGTAAGTTCAGTTATATTTCAATTTTCATAGACTATTTGTCCTACTCGAGCCATCTCTATTTGAGAACAGACTTTGGCTCTGCCCTCGGGACCCTCTGTGGAGCATCAGCTGTCATAGGGGACTCAACATAGCTGCATCCTGGAGCCCCCTCTGCCAATCCTGAAATAGCATCACAAACTAAAGAGAAGGGAAAAGGCCAACAGTCTAGCCAGTAGAAAAGAATCCCGGGCCCGTGTGTTGTAGCTGAATGGGAACAGTCCATAGAGTTATGGCTGCATGCGCCCGGGCACAGGTTAGCTCTGCGGTGGGTACAGTGAGGCCCCGTGTGATGGAGCTGAAGGCAGGAGGCAGGCACTGGAGCAGGGCCACCACACACATGCTCTCACAGACTGTGCACGTCTGCTTTGTCACATATACACCACAGACGGCCAAACAGGAACACAAACACAATGTCACACACAAACAGGATTTTCTGGAGAGTTGGACTGTATTTCACACAGTGGACTGAGCTGAATCATGATGTTTGTTTATCAGCCTGGATGCTCTAACTCATATTATAACAAAAACATTTTAAACTTTGGGTCACATTAGCCTGGCTTTATTTCAAAAACTGTAAAGCTAAAAGTTAGGGCTGTCAATTTTAGAGCGCTGTTATCATGTTAATGCAAAGTGATGTTAACAGCAACATTTTAATGCAAATTAATCGCAAGTTCAGCTGAGTTTGAAGAGACGGGCGAGTTCATACAAAAAACAAGATCAGAGCGAGGCCCAGGGTCGGACTAGAATGAGGCTCCGGGTCAAAGTGAGGCCCCGGGTCAGATCAGAGTGAGGCCCTGGGTCAGAGTGAGGCCCCGGGTCAGATCAGAGTCTCATATCCAAAACAATAGTCTTCTAAAAGTACGATCACTGTTTAAGACGTCAAGGCTCCTGCAGTTTAACTAACGCTTCCTGAATGGCTCTTACACCATAAAAATCTCTGAGTTTTATTGTGAAAGAGTCAAACAGAAACAGCACATCACTGTTGGACACTTGACAGAGCCTCAGCAGTGTTTAAATGACACTGATAAATGAGACAGATCAGTGATCATAATGTCACTGCTTCACATCGTTACAGTTGGGTCTATATGAGATAGAAGATATTATTTCTAAAATACGTTTCTAGATAGTATTTATGCTTAGAAATGAATGCATTAGTAAAGTGAACAAGAAAAAGAGAAAAATGCAAAATATGTTATTGAAAGCTAAATGTGTTATTGTAAAACATACAATTATTTGTGTATTAAATCAGGACAAGCGTGTGATTAATTGCAATTAAAACATTTTATGGATTGACAGCCCTACTAAAAGCAAAGATCATGTTGGTTTTGGTGAGGTCATTATTATACCTTGGCTTTTTTGTATTTTTATGGCATTTTTGTTCAATGCAGACAAATAAGCAACCTTGTCAGGTAGGTAAGTAATTTGGCACAAAATGTGTTGCATTTGAGGCTGTAGTGAGTATGTGGGATACTGCTGAGGACAGTTTAGTGGAGGCGTGCTGACCACCCGCTCCCATATTGATCTGAGCTGCGTTGGGTTATGTCCAGAGTGTCCACTGCTCCGCGGTGTCCTTATCACCTCTCAGAGGATGTGATTAAAACAACACAATCTCACAAAGCACAGTTAAGTAGAAAACCAGTCTAGAATAATATCATATTACAAAGACTAAAGACCCCCTGTCCCTGCCCCCTCCACTAATAGATTAATAACTATAGTATGTGACAGAGCTGTCATCTCTGCACACTGGCACCTTTAAAATAGAATATATTTTACTAATAATACAATTGTTTTGTTGTTTAAACAACAAAGCTTTATGGTGATACCAAAGCTGATGGAGAGTGTGGAACAGCGCCCCCGCTCTGAAGTAAACATCAATAACACAGCCAGGCCTGTAAGGCGTCAGGAGCAGGCTAGTGTCCCACAGGAGCAGAGATTAGGGCGCAGTCTAACCCCCTACACACACACAAACAGGGTGTGTGCGCTGGGGCGGATGGATATGGCATGCATGCTCGAACAGGTCAATGCTGACATGGCTCATGGATGGCAGTTCTGACCTCTGACCCCTAGGCAGTGGACCCTCAGGATCTAAGGGGCCTTCTATGTGCTGACCACTCGCTACATCGCTAGTACTACTGCTGAGTCAGGCTAACACTGCTAATCTATGCCCAAACACACTAGAACAGCAAATCATCCAGGACTAAGCTACTCAAGCTCCATTTTTTTAAATCAAGTATTATACATCCTCCTACAGAATTATATCCAAAAGAACCCTTTAAGGCAATATTTGATCTTTTTAACCTAAGTAAAGAGTACACTCTATTTGTTGGCCTCTGGTTAACAATTGTACACATTGCATGTCATATTCACTTATGTGGTGTTGAGCTGGTGTAAGGATGTTGGGAGCAAATGTACTTGTCCCAGTCTTCCTCGACACGATGTGTTTGGCGCTGAGCAGAGAAAGCCCTTGTGTGCTCTTGTCCTTTAAAAATGCAAAGCCCTTGCTCAGAAAAAGAAGATGCTGTTTTTCCTTTTCACACCCCACCACAACGGCTGATGTTGTAGTTATCCTGCAAAATTAATATTTACACGCGGAGGATAGTGGGGGGCGGCGTTGCACGTTTGTACCTTTAAGGTGTCGTTACAGTCCATAAAGTAGCAGCGTTATAAAGTCAACAGTGAGTGAGGTTTGAAACATCTTTTATTTTATTTATTTTCAGGGCAAGTATAGCGGTTGGCCTGTTTCAGCTGGGTTCATCTTTGTACAAAACAGTGCAAAGGTGGTTTAAGGAAATACCCTTCAGTTTCGCTTACAACATCTTTCACAATGTAGCTGTCACCTCTTAGTCCATATGTGCATGTGTGTGACGTAGATATAGCTCTTAATGATCACCAATGATAAGGTTCTCCATTATGTCCGCCTAACTGCCTAACATTTACTGGAGAGAGAGAGGTAGTGATGAATCATGACTAAACTGGCTGTGTGCAAAATATGGCTTAGAAAAGATTACATTTACATATGTAGATAAATCACATAATGACATAAGAGAATGGAAAGGAAAATCTAATATTATTACACTTAGTTAAAGCAGTGAGCGATAGTAATTCGGAAAAGTGGCGTCCAATTTTGCTAAAGTACAGATGCCATGCTGTTATAACAATAGAAAATTATTAACCCTTAAAATTTATAAAGTGTAGGATTCTTATATGGCACTGAAGTATTTTTTGATCTATCGTTTTTGTCAATTAGGGCGATGTTGACGTTCTTGATTAGTGTTTCTCAAACTTTCCACGACGCAAGCTCCATTTTGAGAAGCACTTATCCAGATCATGAACTTTAGGAGTCAGTTACATCACAGCTTTTGGTTATAGTCTCAAAATGAAAAACTGATATGTCTCTTTAGGAAAATATTGTTTCGATTGCTACTTTTGCACCTTTTAAATTTGGTCCATACTACAAGCACTTTTCTTTCAGTGCGAGCGACTTGTCTCAGGAAGCTTAACTTAAATGCTTAGGTTTACACAGTGAATCCTTGCAGCAGCGTTACATCAGCTCACGTCCGATATTTTAAAAAAATCTCTTCGCTAACTTCTCGCCGCTTTCGATTGTTAGTTACAAATTACTCTCCGCTGCCTATATGACGTTTTGGCTTGTCCCTATGGGGGGTATAATCACAGCTCAGTGGTCTCCTCCTCATCCCACGACCTCCGGACTAGCTACCCAAAACTTGCTATAACGGAAGACTGGCCCTACATGTAGCTGGGTGTCCCTCAAGGGGGTGGCGTTGGACCGAAGATGTTCGTGGAGGTGTGGTGAGGTATGGCATGGGAGGGTAAGATGACGTGAAGATTTGGTGAAGATAGATAGTTTAGCTTCGTGGTGAATGTAAAGAGATGAGATAGGAGTGATAGGAAGCACCAATGATCTAACAATACCCTCAATAGAAATTAAGTTGGAGTCACACGTTTGCCCCCACCTTTCAACTGCTAATTCCAGTCAGTGTGTCTATACCGCTCTATACATTTGAGAATTGACTTGGAATCAGAAGAAAGGAGGATAGCCAGGAATGGGTGTGATTCACTTCAAGTTCAGCTAGTTCTTAAAAGTGATTAATAAAATAAATATGTTGAATATATATACAATGTGTAGTAAATTATCGTAAGTTCCACAAATGGACTATTTTTATTTTCGGGCTAACCTTAAAATGAACCAGTCCATTTCCTGAAGTGTCGACTCCCTCCACTCTCGTATCTGTTTTATACAACTGCTGCTGCTGCTGCTGCTACCCAACGATGAAAGGTCAAAAGGTCAAAAAGCGTAGGTCAAAACGCTCTCACCTTTCACCTCTCGTCCCACTTGTTCACATTATTCGATCAGGAGAAGTTGCCCCGGCATGTGCCACCGTAGCGTTTCGTTCACGAGTTAGTCAGTTATGGTGGTAAAAGTGGTGGCGCTTGGGAACAACTCCTCCGTTTAAAAAAAAAAAAAATAGACCCTGCTACACGATTGCACAGGGCTCAGAATTCACAGTTCAAAGGCTACAAGTTCACAGTTTTTCTTCCTCGCAAACCCACCCTTTTTAGCTTAGCCCCCACCCCTCCAAACCCTGTGTTCCCCACTTTTACGTTACATCATCCTCGACTCTGATTGGCTGATTTCTCACACAGGCGTGGTCCGGCGGTTGGGGTCTTTGCTGTAGTCTTTAGTGAGCGTGCTGCTTTGAAGAAACTCCCTCTCCGAATTCAGCAAGCCGCCCATCCCGCCCGATTTGGTGCCCGCGTTGCCCGGCTCCCTCGGGTTCAGGGTGTACATGGGCAGCTCGGAGGCGGCCGGCCCCGTGTACCCTCCCTTACCCAGTGGCGATGCGTCTCGGCTGGGCGCCTCGGAGGAGCGCACACTGGAGCGACGACGGAAGCGGTAGCGGTAGGAGGGGATGCGGCTGAAGGCGGACTTCTTGATGAGCTCCGTGCGGGATTTGGCGCGGAGCTTGCGGTGCTTCTCGATGAACATGTGCACGGCCAGGACGCCCACCATCTCGGCCATGATGAAGGAGAGGGCGCCGAAGTAGAAGGACCAGCCGTACGAGTAGGACTTCTTGCTGTCGCTCTGGCCCGGGTCGCCCGAGTTGGCTGAGATGTACACGATGATTCCAATAATGTTGCTCAGGCCTGGAGAAGAAAATATGACATTATCAAACATTTTTATAGCGTTTGAGGAAATCTATCTAGTCACCCCTTGCAAAAACGACTGAACAGATAGATAATTAGATGGACAGCGAAACAGAAAGTGTGCTGTTAGCATGCTAATTATTGTTAGCATTACTATGGCAATATAACTTCTACCTCTGAAAGTTGTGAAATGTGTGGCTCTCATTGCAAATACATGCATTAGGAAAGTTAAAATTCTGTTTCTCACGTTTTTAAGACCATTAAAGCAGATCTATTCCGCAAAATCAACTTTTCCGAGCTTTTAACCATGTAATAGTTGTTTCTCCTTCGTATTTACCATCTGGAAGTTGCATTTGGAGTGATTCATGCATGTTTGGGCTTATTTTCAGGACGCTGTATTGCCCATCAAACCCCGTTTTCATCGCCACGGCATACGCTCACTGCTCTGTACTTACTTCATTCTCCAGTTTTATTTTCTTAATTGGTGATACATGTAGGAATTGGCTGCATTGTGTAGTCATTTTGGTACAAATGAAAAAAACTCTGTGTCTTGCTAGTGACGTTTAGCAGCTCCCAGTTTGCACCGTGGTTTTCTAACGCGGAAGTCAACGAACTTTTGTTTTTATCAAGTCATTTTAGATGCATATTGATTAGAACATAATGATCCACGGTTGTCATAAATTATAACTCTACAGCAGACTCAGGCAGAATATGTCTTCTTTAAGGTTAATTCTGACAGTAGATAGTGATAAATGTGTTTACCGGTGAGCCAGCAGTTAATAGTGTTCTTCCATAGCGCTTTTTCTTACATTTTATGCTTTTAGGCTAATGCATCTCTATAATCTGAATAATCTACGGACTGCAAAATTTACACCACAAAACAGCAGCAGTCTAAAAATATCCTAACGCTAACAAAGAAAAAGAATGTACTTTTGCCCAGATTAAATAAATGTCAAATGGAATCGCTGTCCATGATTTTTCTTCTGTAACTGGCAGGAGTAGAAAGTATCTGCGCTTTGAGAAAGAAAGAGCGGCTGACTGAAAGAACGACTGCAGAACGTCAATGTGCCCTTCATACTATAGATTTTGATTAGAGTAAACACAGTGTGAAAGTGACTCCCTCAAAGTGAAATTACCTTATTATTGTGATTAGTAACACTTATGTTCAGAGGCCAATATAAACAAACAGCACTGAGTCATTCTGTGTCAATATGCACTTTCAAATAAAACACACAAAAAAGAAAATACACACATCAGTACACTTTTGGGTCTTCTTGATGGGGTTAATTTATGAGTAAACTTGGCATTTTGGCATCATTAATGGTTTAATTCAGTGTCATTTGGTGACTAAGACAAACTTTAAATAATATAACTAGTACAAACCGCGTGATAATACTGAAGTTATTCGCAAAAATTACATTTCATCGTCTGAAAAAGAGTATTGAGGTGGTAAAAATGGTATTGAGGCTTCAAGTAAGTTGAAAACCAAGTTCAAGGTGAGTCCAACTGTGCTGCACTTGCCCAAAATAATCTTCATAGCAACGTCATATCAGGTGAAGCAGACAGCACAGAAATGAAGGAGCAAAAATTGGCTGAATTGGTAGAACTTCCTTTAGCTCCTCTGAAACCAGACATGGAGGAACCTTCAGTGTTAAAAGAGGAACCAGAACTTCTCATTTGTAATGCTGAAGATGTCCCTCCACCAGCTGCTACGTCACTCCCACCGAACATCAATGTGGACAATTTACAACAGTCAAAAGTTGAGAGGAAAAAGCAAAAGGGAAAAGAGGAAACATCTAAAAAAAGTGGCTGAAATTGAGATGGGCACTAATATCATTGATTCTCCCAATGACCATGAAGATCTAACTGACAGCAAACATACTCAAGAAACGGAGACTATAGTTGTCCAAAGTTGGAGGGAAAAAGCAAAGAAATATGAAAAAGCAAATCAGAAAAAAGAAGACCTCAAAAAAACAGCACAGAAACTGAAATCACAGGAAAAAAGGCTGCAGTGAAGGTGATGGGCACAGAAACTAATGAGTCGCAATCTAAACAGAGAGATCTGAAGGGAAAGACCGATAAGAAGACTGAGGAACCTTCAGTGAGAGCCCAGTCTCCATCACTTAAGACTAAAAATAATGTCCGAGGGAAGTCTACGCACACTATTCCTGCCGAGGAGACAAAACCACCGAAGAAAACGACCTAACAAGTCTGAGGAGGCTTCAGGTAGAGTCAAGATGGCGGCTCATTTATCAACATCGCAAAAAATAAGGGCAGAAAACCAGCAAAGAAGACACAAGTTATGCCCAAAGTCAAAGAACCAGTGGTGGCCAGATGCAAGAGGCAGGAAAACTTTAAACTCCCTGAACATTTGAGGAATGTCAAGGAACGAGAGGAAAGGACACTTTAAAGGATTTTCCAAGCTTCCTCCTGAGTTGATGTGATTTTTTTTTGATAAATATTTGAACCTGTCCCCAAAGACTGAGGAAAAAAAGACAAAGAAGAACAAATACTGAAGTCTGTCATGACACCACTACACAAGGACCACCACCATTTTGAGAACTTTTGGGCATTGAAAACAGAACTCCAATGTTTTCAACAATTTGTTATTTTGGCAACGGTCCTAAATGCACATGACACACAGGTAGCTTGGACTTTAAAATAACTGGGAAAGACTTGCAAAAACACAATCCCATCACCAAAACATCAACTTATTCTAACATTCTGAGTGTGAAGAGACTGATGTGCAGATACAACTACACAAACCAGAGAAAGAACATAGTCAGAAAGATTTAGGACTGTGATGCTTTCTCCCAAATGTCACAATAAATGTCAAATAAACTGTTAATTAGTTGTTGATTTAATTTTTCAACATGAGTTATTGATATATTCTCGCTCGTTATGTCTTGGTTAATAATAAAGTGCATAGAAAGTAAATAATTGCTTTGAAAAGAGAAGTAAAAAAAATACAGGAAGTAGCGCTGCGTTTTGAAACAGAATACATCTACGTACGTCATTAACTGCAAAAATTCCATCCAAAATGTAAACAACTTATTCACAAGGAAGACATTATTCTGTCAGCTTTAAAGATTCATTTAAATATGTTGTAATTTATTTTTCTTAGTCAAATTCTGGGTCTGTTAATAGTTGCTAGAATAGCTATGGAATTAACTATGTAAGTCTGCCAGAAATTTATAAACTACGCAAAAAAAAAAAAAAAAACTAGAAGAGTTGCAGTGGCCCAAAGTTACTTCTCACTTACATCACCTCTTGCATTCTGAGTATCCTAATTATTCACCGCAATGAGTTTATAAGCACTTTTCACCACTTTCAGAGACCAGAGCTAAGTTTCGCTGTCACGTGGAAAAGCTAACAACAATTTCCTGATTATTGGACAACAAAATGCGTTGTTTTACTGCGGACAACAGACGTATTTTGACCTCAAGAGCTGCTTATACAATATACTTGGACTGGGACGAGACAAGTTTTGCTCAAATACGTGGAAAAGAATCAAGTACAGGGCTTTTAATATCCCGACGAAAACTCTGTCGTGCTTTAATTAATAAAAAGAAAGACAATCCAAGCTAAGCGATGGTCGATCAGAGCAGGAGGAGTGTAATGTGACGTCCCTGCCTGCACACAGCTGCTATACTCCTACTCTATATCATTACGCCCAAATACAGTGCTCACAATACAGTCAATTAGCCCTCTGCAATTAGCCACAATCACCCGGCATTATTGAGGGAAATAATTACCAATTTGGCGTCAAGAATTTACTACAGAACCCAATGGGGCCCTACACATCCCAGTGAACAGCAATTACTGGTCTTTGTACGTGTCAAAAGCTAGGACACGAGTGTAGGGGATTCCATGCGATAGTAGTGCACTAGGCGTCCTCGAGGGACTTCACAGAGGATTGATTAGGCTGCGTCCATTTGCACACTCTAGTCCCCTCTCCTCGGGCAGGCTATTCTGTGAAAGCTAAAGAGCTAGCGAGGCGCATCCTGTTCAAATATTTGGGAGAGTTTCCGCCGCATTGAAAGGCGACGAGTGCAAGATGTTTGTGAATGGACTCGGAACGGACAATTCTCAAGAGCGCTCCAGTCGTAGGACCAGATCATAGAAAGTTGATGTGTAAATGTAACTATGGCTGCGTCCCACTTCTGTTTCTTCCTCTCCTCCATTCCTCAGTTGTGAATCTCGCCGACTGAGGAGAGAGGCAGGTTGTCTCTAATGGATGCTCGGTAATTATGGAGGAAGGAATCAAGGAGACGAGGAGGTAAGTGAACTGACACACAGCCAAAAATGATGGTTCTATTAAAATAACTGGACAGGATAAAGCTGCTCTCGCTCTGATTGGTCCGAGCAGTCATGTGGTTGTACGCAAGACTGTACTCCTTCAGGGAAGAACACTATTGTGCGTGGTCGGTGGGCTGCACGTCGGATGTACTTAGCCGCTTTCCAAAAATTCCTACTTTCTTCCTTCCTTCCCTTTTCCTGCCTCTTGTCACTCATCCAATCACAACTTTCTACCTTTTCCCTCTCCACCAATCACCTCTGAAATGCATTTGTATTTATTTACTTATTTTTATGTATTATTATTATTATTATTATTATTATTATTATTATTTATTATTATTATTTTTATTATTTTTATTATTTTATTATTATTATTATTATTATTATTATTATTATTATTTCATTTTATTATTATTATTATTATTATTATTTTTATTTTTATTTTTATTTTTATTTTATTTTTTTTCATTCTGTATTTTCACTTTGTGTCCTCTTAGGATAATATAAAAGAACCTTTATTTGTCCAAAAATAGTGAAATTTCACTGTTGTAACACAAATACAAATATTCAATCAAGTCTAACCATTTAAGTCAAATATTAATAGTACTTTGAATATAGTTAAGGTACAAAAATGTGTAAAATACTGATAATAGATAATAAAACCCAGATAAAATATTCCACTGGTTCTCTCCAAAAACACAAACCTGCAGAGACAAAGAAGATGCCGGCGCTGAGGATGACGTTGTGTCGGCTCCTGTAGAACTCACTGGCAGCGACACAGAGACCCCCGAGGAAGAGGAGGCCCACGCTCATGATGGGGAAGATACTGGACGCTCGCACTGCACCTGGAACAAAGACACACAGGAAATATTATAGACCAGGCAAAAGTGACAGGAGGGAGAGTCATTTTGAAAGTTTGAGGTTGTCATTGGTTCTGTTTATTCAACTATATTTACTACATTTTCTTCCCACTGTAAGTCTAAGTAACAAAAGTTTTATATTGACCATAATGAAATGATTTGAACATTTATTTTTCTCGCATCGCTCCTTCTATGATTCAGTTATTCTCATTTGTGTAGTCTGTCCTTAATTTTGTGTTTTGACACTTCATGAGAGAAATTCTAAAGATTTTGGGCAACGTTTTGAACAATCTTTTCTTATTCCTTTCAACTTTGAGTTCATTTGAGTTGAAAAATGTTCATATGATTCAATTTTTTTTTTTAAAGGATGTGATTTCTAAAACATTTTTACTAGAAAATGGAATAGAAAAGAGCAAAGAAACCATAATATACCAAAGTATTGTCCCGTAATTGGAAAATTTAAACTTACATTTAAGAAAACACTCATTAAACAGGACAACAGTGAGTAGAGTGTGAGCCCAGTGACCAGAAGATTAGCAGTTTTATCCCCGCTCTCAATATAAACATCACTGGTTGAGGGGTTAGATCCACTGACCCACAGGTTGATGTTGCGTTTCCAGCTCCCACAGATGAACACTATTGTTGTGTTTTGGGGCAAGACACTTAACCCCCCCTCACCCTCATTGTCTGTGCACACTGGTGTATAAATGTGTGTGTGAATGTGTGAGTAAAAAGCGAGATATAAAAAATGTGACCATCTCCCATTCAATAAAAAACAAAAGCTACACTCTCTTCTTTTATTTTCCAAAAGCACATTATACCAAAGTGTCCATGTGCTGCTGTTCAGAAGATTTGAGACCAAACAATTATAAAAGTAACAAACACAAATGACAAAAAACGAGTGGGCAGATGGAGAGTCGGGCTCGTGCATATGCGAAACACAATAATGATAAGAAGACGATGAATATGAAAACCCGGCGTTACCCAAACATTTGCCATAACGACATATGTGCTCAGGATATTACGCCATATTGCGGCTTTACAAACAGCTTGTCGTGCGAAGCGTGCTCGAGTATTCCCCGACATGTTACTGTTTAAACGTTATATATTACACTGACAGACAAGCGCGGCGTCCAATGGCACATCGCATCGCGCAGCCCCCTGCCCCACACCTCTAGGCTCTTCAAAACACGGTCACTAGGTCCTGACCCCCGATTGGCCGAGCCGCTGTGAGTCCTGTCGCCCGATTGGCTGCCTCTGGGGATGCTGGATTGTGTTTAGTCAAGCGGAGACTGCATCCATTTTCTGTGTTTCTTTGGGTTCATCCATCCTTACCACGTTTACTTTACTTCACCCCTGCGTTTCTCTTTTGATATCGCTGGATTTAATAAAGAGTATTGTAGTTCCACTTTGTCATTTTGTGATTATGCCTGTGTTTGTTTTTGTGCCGTACGCATGTGGCATCTGTTACGATCTCCTCTGATGCTCATTCAAGCCTTAGCGCTCATTTATCACTCTCGCCGCCGCATGCTAATCACTACACACAGGATCTTGTAGCTTATTCATTTATCTTTATTCTAACCAACAGACCGCAGTGAAAATGTGTACTTTACAAATGCTTCTACTGTAGTTTTACTGTAAATGGCAAGTGACTTTAAGCATGTCATTTATAAAGTATTTGTAAGAAGGGGGATTTTTTTTAATTAAATGCATAACAGACTTGTGCCACGGCAGTTTTATGAGTGTTTACGATCATTAAATACTCATAAAATAACTGTGAAAAGTAGATATTTCACTTGTAAACGTAAAACATGTCTCAGTTGACATTTTCCTTTACCTTTTTGAGGAACACAATCAATCAAAATAACACATTTTTGCCTCTAAACTACTGTATTTAAACTTTCTACAGTTACTACCATCAGTTTGTAGCATCTATAATCATGAATTTTAATCAGTTCCTTTCGACAGCTCTGTTTTTTACTGCTCCACAAGCCTGAATACTTTTCTTTCATCAACATTTACTTGAAATAATCACTGTTTTTGTCTTTATACCTGATCTATCATTTATCTTATTATTATTATTATTATTTGTGCTTTTTCAAAATCATTTATTTGCACAAGAAAAAAGAAACGATCAATGTCCCATAATGGTCTTTCAAACGAGAGAAATGAACAAAAGCAAACAAAAATCAAGATAAATACCTAATAAAAATAGTCTTAAATCTGGCCAATCTAACTAGAATTGTGTAAATACTTTGAAAAGGATAAAGGATCTCATATAAAATAAAAACTTCATTGATTTCATGTGCATATTTTCTATCTGTCCTGTTTTCCTCCCAGAATATAACTGTATTAAATTAAATAATAACTGTATTAAATTAAATAATAACTGTGTGAATGCATTACTTCTTCATGTCTGGTGTAATCACATTTCATAAACAATTCAATCTTTTCTATGACCTTAACAAGTCCCGATTACCCCGTGACTCAAACTGAACAAACCCACTCTCGTTTTACACCCACTCGCTCCCACAATAAAGTCGCAGACACTGGAGAACGGGAGATAAAGTGAGTGAATGTGTAAACTTACGGAGGAGGTATTCGGCGGCATCTGCTTCGTAATCAGCGTCCTCGGGAAAGTGATCAATCTTCTTACACACGCCTCGAAACGTACCTGCCCAGAACAAACACATCCTTAGAAGAATTACACAGCATTTGTCGTGTTTAGACCGGGGCCCATTCTTCTAACTCCTCTGCAGCTAAAGCCAACGCTGATACACGGCGTTGTCTGGCTTTATTCACTCTTTATACTTGTTTAACACATGCTCTGTAATCTACAACTTTAAGACTGCGCACATATGATTACAGAGCAACAATGAACTAATTATACGGAATTATTTGCGATTCCTGACACACGTTTGAACTGGTAACCCTCCAGCTGGTGGATAGACGCTTAACCCACAACATCACGGCACTGCAATTAAAAATACTATTATTAAATGTTGTTTTCAAGTCATACCTGTTCGTTGTAAAAAAGTAAAAGAACCTTGTGACTTTCATATGAGACAGAATCGACTGTTAATTACAAAAATGGGTTATTTTAATTGTTGATCTTTCTAATTGGCTCCACTGCAGCTGTTTTGAAGTTGCAGCTGGAAATGTTTTAAGGTTTGACAAAATGCCTGATATAAATTTAATAACAAAAAGAACTAATAATAAATAGATCACAAGTGCTGTTTTCCACATAATAAAACTATACAAACGTTGGCTGATATCATGATACTGTACAGACAAATGCATTTTTGTGATATTCTTCTTTGATTCTACAAAAGTGGTAGACTATTTGCCCACCAACCTGATTGTCACTGGTTTGATCCCAGCTCAAATTAAGCTCATGCTGTTGTTGTGTCTCTAGACAAAAACCCACATATGTGACAGAGTGACTGACCGTTCTACCCCAACCCAGCTTCAAGTGCCTTTAATTGTCAAAAACATAAATAAATCAGTTGCCATAAACATATTTTAAAAGCCAGTAACCCTGTAGTTTTTATTCTGCATCCATGTAGTCAGCAGGAACTTGGGAAAATGTCTTTCGAGTTGAAAAATGGGTCAAAACCATCTGTCTGACTCACACACCTGACATCACCTCCTCTGTGAAAACGCAACAAAATCAGCTGATCTGTCAATTTAAATGAAATATTTGAGCTTTTCGACTACATGTTTCTACATTTAGGTGTTTTCTGCTAGTTGTCCACATCATAAGAGCAACAGATATGTGCAAGAAAGACCGAGTGCTACTGTTCAAGGCCGACAACTACAAATATGACCAGTTTTCTATGATGGAAGCTCATGAAGCAAACAAGTCAAAACCTGATATCTCATCTAGGAAATCAACATCCCGAGGTCCACGTGAACACAACATGAACACAACATGAACATAACATGAACACAACATGAACATAACATGAACACAACATGAACATAACATGAACACAACATGAACATAACATGAACACAACATGAACATAACATGAACGCAACATGAACGCAACATGAACACAGAACACAGCACGAACACAACATGAACACAACATGAACACAACATGAACATAACATGAACACAACATGAACACAACATGAACACAACATGAACATAACATGAACACAACATGAACACAACATAAACATAACATGAACACAACATGAACATAACATGAACGCAACATGAACACAACATGAACATAACACAACATGAACACAACATGAACATAACATGAACACAACATGAACACAACATGAACACAACATGAACATAACATGAACACAACATGAACGCAACATGAACACAACATGAACACAACATGAACATAACACAACATGAACACAACATGAACACAACACGAACATAACATGAACACAACATGAACACAACATGAACATAACATGAACACAACATGAACATAACACAACATGAACACAACATGAACACAACACGAACACAACACGAACACAACATGAACACAACATGAACACAACATGAACATAACATGAACATTAGAAACAAGTCCATATAATTCCTCATTCATCCAGGAACAGTTCAGCCCAAGTTTCAAACATATTCACCTGGATAATCTGATCTTTTACTCTGGATTAGACCTGGACGATTGAGGGATTACACCTTTTCTATCACACTTTTTCTTCTACCGTTTGTGTCGCTCTCACATTGCACCAAAACGACTCTCGATGTGCCACTCTCTCTGTAACTTTTCGTGCACGGCCCCACTGCACCAAACCCATCTCCACAAGACTGAACAACGACACGTCCCTGTTGCTTAGATATGAAAACACATCAAGAGCAGACGATATGAGACGAGTGGAGAGAGGGAGAGAGAAAAAGAGGGGGAAAGAAAGAGAGAAAGAGGAGGGGGCCGAGCGAGCGTGACAGATGATACGGGACAGTGCTGTAGCCTCCGGGCCGTACAAAGGGAACACTAATGAAAAGCCTTATCACACATGCAGGTGCACACTTTCAAAGCACTATCGGCGGCGCATGTGTTTTTACTAAAAAAAGAAAAAAAAAAAACTAAACAAAACAGACGTCAGTGAACGCAACGCCGGGCGAGCTCATTAAAGTGATACAAGGAGTCTATCAATCACACGCCGTCATAACATCTGCACAGAGCTCGTATCTGTGCGTACGGGAGATTGTAGTGTTTGAAAACAGCACAGAGGGTGATGCATTTTGGGTAATGTAGTTTATGATATCAACACAAATGATTAAAGATGCATTGTGTAACTGGATGGAGAGTGTGTCACCTGTTTGTCTCCATATTCCACAGTTTATTAAAGTTATTAAACACACACACACACACACACACACACAGACACACAAATAGTATGAGCTTGAGTAAAGGGCAGAAAAGATGTGGGGAAGGTTGTCCAATTATTCATTCAAAGAAAAAGGAAAAAGGAAGAAGAGAAAAGGGGAAAAAAGAAGAAAGAGGAAAGAAAGGAAGGAAGGGGAGAAAGGAAACAACGTTTAATAAATTTTTTCAGTGTAGGTGGAGCTGCTTTATTAATAATTTTGACATTTCTTAGATTTGAATATAAAATTGAATTATCGAAATTGAACATTTTGTATTTACTTTGGAGATTACAGTGGAGGCATCTGTTCAGGATGCCTCATGGACGCCTCCCTGGGGAGGTGTTCTGGGCATGTCCCACTGGGAGGAGGCCCCGGGGAAGACCCAGGACACGCTGGAGGGGCTATGTCTCTGGAACGCCTGGGAACGCCTTGGGGTCCCACCGGAGGAGCTGGAGGAAGTGTCTGGGGTGACGGAAGTCTGGGAGTCCCTGCTTAGAGACTGCTGCCCCCGTGACCCCGGATAAGAGGAAGAACATGGATGGATGGATGACAGTGGTGAAGTGATAAACAGAGAAACACAAACGATTAAAGATGCATCATGTAACTGGATGGAGAGTGTGTCACCTGTTTGTCTCCATATTCCACAGTAGATTAAAGTTATTTATAGATCTGTGGAGAGGCAAGCCCACTCACTCAGTGCTTTTCATCTATATTTTTGCCTATAAAACACATTCAATACATGTAATTGATGAATAGATTGACATAACTGTAGCAGACTGACCGACAAACTTTAAAATGAAGCCTTCTCGAGCTCATTTTTATTTTATTTTTATTTAACCAGAAAGGAAAGTTAAAGTCGCACTATGTAATTTTTCTGGTTTCACGGAGACAGAAAGCCCAAGCAGCCACGATATCGGTCAGATCTGTGGAGAGATAATCTTGCTCTCAGTAAGAATCAATGTTTTTAAGACGTTTTGGAGCAATAAAAATGGCAGTAATGTGAACAGTTGAACATTGCAACATTAATCCACGGAGACAAGCAGGTAGCGAACCCCTCACCGGAAGCATGTGACGCCACCGGGTCAAGTTCCAGGTCAGATTTGTGCTTTGCTGCAGTTTTTCCAAAGTATTTCTGAATGCAAAACTGATGTGTTTAGGGGTTTAAGGCCATATGTGGAACAGAAAAGTTACATAAAGTTACACAACATAATACGACAATAACGTTACAACATTTAGGCAAATACAGCAGCACCACACTGCACCAGATACAGAGCCATAGACGGGGCAACTGAGGACACACACAGGGGCTGGAGAGGGGAGAGGATGGGGAGATGAGAGCGGAGGAAGTGTTGGTGAAAGATGGTAAAAAGCTAATCGCTCATTTGCATTTCCACTATCCACACACTCCCCCCCGAATCATTCACAAATTGATTCATCGGGCCTCTGCCGCATAAAACTCAACTTTTTCTTCATTATTTCTATATTTTAATAGACGTTTAACTTAATACGTGGCCAATTATGTTTGCAAAGGGAGGAAAAACTAAAGCTACAATTTCCTCCACCTACGCAATAACATTATGAGAGCAGAGATGGTAATTAAATGAGTCTATTCAGTGTGTTATTAGTAAGGGAAATTGCTGGAAATGACAAAATATTGTGCTTTTTCAACTATATCAATATAAGGCATGAATTTTCCGCACTGTTTTACCGGTTACATGCAGTCAGTCAAATGAAATATAAATGTAATCGTGTCTATCTCGGCCTCTGAGCTCGTACGATTCAGTGAAATAAAATGTTATTGTCTGTAGAGCAGATTAGCCCCGGTACAACCCACCATTAAGCATTTTGTTGTTTCCGCCCACTTTAATCTCTCAAGTGCATATCGTCTACTTAACAAAAGATATTGATCTGCTGTTTGTGGGTGGTTCGTTTCAACATTATGCAGCATCTATTAACTAACGGGACATTGGAGAATCATCAGAAATCAAGACTTTTCTACCAACAATTTAGAGTTTGCATTAAAAAAGACCTTTATAGTTATGTGTTTTGTTTGTTTTTCTTTATATAATCTTGCGTGGCACAGGCTTTATTAATTTGTCTGTGTTATTTGGGCTGATTGGATCTGGTGAGTGTAGAAATTGAGAATTATCTTTTTACATTATGAGAAAAATGATGTCCACATATCAGGATATTTGTTCTACTTTTTAATGATTTTGATGGAACAAAATAAAGTCATATTTGAATAATGATTTCCAAAAACTATTCATTAAGTGAACAGAGCAACACTTTTTCTGAGTAAAAACAAAATGAGAAACAACAATTGTGCCTCTTGGAACAATTGAAGAGCTGCTGACAGGAGCAAACATGAGCCTTTAACATAGTCCATCTTGAATCTAAACCACATGTCAAACATGTCAAACTCAAGGCCCGTGGGCCAAATGTGGCCCGCCACAACATTTTATATGACCCGTGATAAATTAAAATTTGTCTGTCTTAAAATATCAGTTTATCAGGAGATACACAGTTACACAGACATTTTTTCACATCTATGCAAATTCATATGCAATATTTGTAACTTGAATAAGTATTAAATACAGAAACGGTTAATTAACAAGATTTAAAAAATCACATTTATTTTACATTACATTTGGTTACATGTGTACTGTCTTACATTTACATCTGGCCCTTTGAGAAACACCATTTCACTGATGTGGCCCTTTGTGAAAATGAGTCTGACACCCCTGATCTAAACTATAATGTGTTAAACTCTTCTGTCACTTTAAGTCACAGAAGAGTTAAGTTTAATGACCTCATATGTGACTCATATGTGAAGTAACAGAAGAGTTAATGTAATGTATGTCAACCCAAAATGTGTCGTTCACCCTGCTTTTTTTTTAACAGGATGCTCATGAAAAACAGAGTCTGGTATTCTCATTAGGCTCTCCCAGTACAAATAAAGATACATGAAATGATGAATGAAAAAAACTGCAAAAATCAAGACATCAAAAACAAACATTTCTGTCTCTATTGCTTCAAGAGTCTTTTATTCACTATAATGTCAAGCCCATAGTGTCACTGAGCTGTAAACACATTTCAGCAAACAAAAACTAAACATTTATTTCACTACGCTAAGTTTTTGCTGATTGTTTTTTGTTTATTCTTGAAAAAAATAGCCTCTCCACAGACCCGACTCATAAAGATTGACAAAAAACAACCAGATATATAAGTCAACACCAAAAATATTGAGCTCCATTTGTCTACAACACCTCAACTTTCTGTTTTTTCACTTTGATATTTATTTAATCTAAACAAACCCTGTCCATTTATCTACATCCTCTGTTTTTACACGACGCCATTATCGCTCATAAACCCCGAGATTAACAAACAACACCAACAGTACAAACGATCAACTCAGCGGAGGACAACGCCGCAACACCCGACTCTTAACGTCTCTCCGTGCGCATAATGGAAAACGATACTTCTCCCTCCGAAAACAAAGTGCCTCGATCGGACGCCAAAACCCCCGCAGTGGAGTCACCGTTAGCATATAGCATTAGCCGCTCCTGTTGAACGCATCAAGGTGTAAAGCCCCATCCATCAGCGCGCCGCCCCCTGTCTGCCGGCCTGGGAAATTCATTACACCTGCCGCCTTTTAAACCCACGCATTTGTATTGAACCGTCCTGATGTATAGCAAAGCGCTAACCCCCCCTCGCTGGATACAGAGGGTGGGCCCGCTGGTCGGAGCGAGTAGATAGATCGCCGCTTTTATTTCAAGAATCTAAATCACGGGCGAATCAACGGACGAATTAGCCGTTTAAGCGTGAGTGATGGATGGTCGCGGCCGGGAGATGACATCACGCTGTCTCTTTGCAGAAAACGATGATCGCAATAAGGACGTATGGAGATGCATGCGCCGAGTTAGTCATTATGTAAAGGGGGTGTGCGGAACCCCGGGGTCAAACTGTTTATCATGATGAGAGGAGAGGAACAAAGCACGAAGGAAGATTTAAAACTATTAGGAGTGTGGTGGTATTGTTAGAGGAGAGGGTATGTAAATAGACTATAGGCTACTGCGGATTTATGTGGTGGTTTAGAGCGGCCGGAGTCGACTTGATTCATCGGATTCGTGACGACGAGTGAAGATTATGCCCGATGGAAAGGTGAACTGTTTAACTTTTCGGATGGATTCATGGAGATAATACAGTAACAGTGCATCACAAACAAGTAATTACATGACTCTACACCAGGAAAGTGACATAATGTACCAAGAAGATGGAGGAATTTAAGGTTTGTGGGTCCGATTTGGTGTGAATCGCTTTGAAAATTCTTGGAGTTTTGTTTTGTTTCACGCACATTTCACATAATGCTGCACACATGCTATAAACTCCTCCATGTTTTCAAAGTCTGTGCATTTATTTACATGTAAATAGTTTCAAGTTATACTAGAGAAGCATCCAAAAACAGGAAAAAAACGAAAATAAAACTTCTGATCCTCTGTGCTGCTTTTTGTCATTCCAACATGGTTAATTCCTCACATTTGCCAGCAGAGGGCGTCACATGTAAATCATTCGTTCTCTGTGCAACTTCTCCTCTGCTCATGTGGTCCTTGAGTTTTCACAATGAAATATCACAGAAACAACTTGTTCACATTCATCTGCTTTTTTGGAAGGTCGGGTTTTATCACCAATAATAAAACCACTGATTCCAGTCATTTAAAGGTTTTTTTTTTTTTATATTTTTTGTTATCAAATTTTTATTCATTTCTATTGTTCTCAACTGCAGCTATTAAAATTAGAATCCAATTACATATTTCTGCAGATGCTGATGGACATATACATAAAAATTTGCTAGTAAAATTCTTAATAATAATAATAGTAATAATAATAAATACACAATAAAGACAAAATAAATACAAAATAAACATATATAAATAATACGATGCAATAATAATAATAATAATAATAATAATAATAATAATAATAATAATATATATATATATTTTTTTGTGATCAAATTTTTATTCAAGTATTGTTCTCAACTGCAGCTACACAAATTACAATCCAAATATGTTTTTACCCCTTTTCTCTTTCTTTCTTTTGTTCTTGACTAAATGTTACAACATTTATTCAAACAGCTCAAATGTTTAATATAAAATGACAAATCAGTGGATTTTACCCAGAGTTCCCAAATTGTTTTTCCTTCTTGTTTGACCGTTCATGTTTCTTTTTAAACATTTTCCTGAGTTCCAGAAAACCACATGAAGCCAACATTAAAGCGAAATGCTCTTTTCCCCCTCATTTTTCTTGTGATTAAAACTAAAATACCAATGCAAAGACGTCCACAAATAGAATAGTGTGTTCTTAAAAGTGCCTCTTCTCTAAATACCTTCAGCGGAGTATGCTAACCAGCTACAGCCATAGACACAAAATGGAGCGTGCACATATCAGGACCTATCTGCTTCATAAAGGTCAGGAGAGCCTCAGGGCAGCCACAGCAACACAGTCACCGCAATGCATGCTGGGATAGAGCAACTTGAGTCTGGAAGTATTAATATAGCTTCGTATAACATGCAAGACTATGTTAATATTATATGTTTGACAGAATTGTTTAATGTATGTAATGATGTTCAGCGCGATCTTAGGACACTGGAATTTTACACGAACAAGGTTTTTTTCATTTAATAAAGTAAAAATGTTTTGCTCTAGTACAGATATGTTATAAAAGCCTTAAAAGGTTTTAAGGTCAAAATAAGACCGTTATGTTGTGTCTGCTTTTTATTATAAACTATTTTCATCGTCCACAAACCAGGAAATAATGCTGTTGGGTTGTTAGCATGCTAGTTGTTGTTAGCATTACTGTTGCTCATAAACTTGCACTGTAAATAATTAAGACGCTACGAATGATTTAACAAAGTGAGGATTAACTTTGGATCACTGCAAACTCCCCAAAATGACTGAAAATCTTCAAATTTGCGGATTTATTGACACTCGTGATTTCAATTTGTCACAGTGTTTTGTATATTTTTAATTATTATTTCGAATCACGTTGAGTCAAATGCAAAATGAAAACGGCGTTGTCACATTAAAAAGAGAATAAATGCATACAAAACCAAGCCACTTAAAGCTGCACTGTGTAACTTTTCTGATGGAGAGCAGCGTAGTTCGCCGCTTTCAGTTTCCATGGAGCTGTTATTGCTTTGCCTGGAGTTTGAAAATTACAGGTTTCTTTTCAATTGCTGAAAACGTACATTGAAAGCATGTATTTTAACTGTGAGTGGGCTCGCCTCTCCACAGATCTGAGCTGTAATTTGACCTAGTGGTGTAACCTGTTTGTCTGCACGATAATAGTAGATCATTTCAACGCCATAAGCCGACGAAAGGCACATTCTAGACAAAGCAACAACATCTCCGTGTCGACAAGCAAATGTCTGACCCGCTGTAAGAAAAGTTACAGATTGCAGCTTTAACATCACAACCTCATCCACGTGTCACCAATATTAATGGAGTAAGACCTGCATTACAAACATATTTCCCAAAATATTGCCCTAAACAAGGTCAGAATGATGGCTCAGCGACAGTGGGGACGCAGTCGGGTGACGCCAGCTGTGTGTCCTCACTCTGCCTCCCACACAACAAACTCCGAGTAAACACACCGACCGCACAAAAACAGCACCAAACGAATACTGCGCGTTCATACGGGCTCATCCGGGGGGCTCATTTTACCTTTAAATAACCCTTAACTGCACGAGGAACATGGCTCGCAGGAGATATGCTAACGTTAGCCGGACTCCACGGGGCGAGTTTGGGTCTCCAGAAGTAAAACAATACAACCCAAACACTGCTGAGTTACACCGTAGAGTTAAAAAAGTGAAAAATTGTGTATATATTTAGTCTTCTACGGTGTTTTAGTGTTTGTTTTTTGTTGTTTTTTTGGTAAAGTTGCCATTCTGTGCCTTTAAATGTATGTTATTGAGCAGATAAACCAAACATACACAGATATATATTAGCAAAACAATATATATATGGTCTTAGAATACTTTTGAATCAGTGCTGAACTTAATATTTAAAGTGACAGTATGTAACTTTTTGCGCGTTTGCATGGAAATCCAAAGTTAAAACCATACTTTGCAGCGTTCTCCATGGACATAGTGTATACGTTTTATGCTGTACGGTGAAATATTACAGCCAAAGGAACAACATTTCTATGAAAACACAAAAAATGACATACTGGGGTTTTAATTTAATCTTAAAATCTCAATTACTTTAACCCCAGAATCAGAATCAGAAAACTTTTATTCCCATTGTCAGTGAACACAGCTCACAAACTAGCAACTTTCTTCGGTGATAAAATGCAACATAAAACACTGAATAATAATAATATGTATAGAAAAGTAGAGCTATAGCTATTATAAATACAAATAAGGACATGTTATAAAGTTGCGTAACATTAGGAGAACTGAAAATACTATGATCTACAGTACTGAGAAAACAATCTTGATGTTTATAGTCGCTTAAAATCATATGAATCACGCACTCGTTTATGTATATTGTGGGTAACAGCAGTATGTAACGGTGAAGCAGGTACAAACATCAAATTATGTCTTTGTAGTCAAATATTTTTAGCAACTGAGCTACTGATGCTAACCGTCTTTACTGTCTGCAACTTCTACGATTAACACACCCACAGCTCCCACCCGCACTACGCTACACCTCCTCTTACTCCTCCTCTGTCCAAATCCCACACGTTTGTCCACCGTCCCGTTGTCCCTGTTCGCTGCCGGTGCCCGTCCTCTCCTCTCCCGTCCCTTATTACCCCTCCAGATGAGGCAGAGGATGCTGGGAGGAGGCGGTTTCCACGGTGACGACTGATGAGACCCAGGCAGACAGGTTCTGCTTGGGTGCGCACCTCTTTTCTCTCCCTCTTCTTCTGCTTCTCTCACTCTGTCCTTTCTTCCTTCCTTCCTTCCTCAGATGCCCTCACCCTCATCGCGCCGTAAACGACTGGTGCCAAATGTGTTTTTCATTCAAAACGCTCGTTCGGGTCTGTCCTTCACATGTCCCGCTCTTATCACTTCAAAATACTCATTAGTAGTATTAGCGCTTTTAAAAGGCTCGCTCGGTCGGCGCGGGTATAGATTTTTGGAACGCTTTGGGGATGTGCTCTCATTTACTCGCTAAACGCAGTGGACGGCTAAAAATCCACTCGACGCTATGTTAGCATCTTACAATATTAGCATGTCGAACTCAGCTGTAATAGTGATGTCAGCGTAAGACAAACACCACACTTATTGGAGACAGGAAGGGCATCTGGAGTACAATTCCTCAGCGTCACCATTCTACTTCTTTGGCTCCAGATATGAGCTAAACATGTTCAAATCAACTTTAGCTTTTCTGTCATGATCCCTGTCTGTCCTGCCCCTTTTTGTTCTTTTTCCCCTTCCCTTCTCTGTCCAAACCTGGAGCTGGGGCGGACATCTTGGCTCCTCCCACACACACCTGGAGCTAATCCGCAATCAGCTGCATCTGGGGGAGGATAAGAGGAGCCTGGACCTGACACTCGGCGCCAGATCGTCCGTGTATCTCTGCGGTACTCCCTGCTCAGCTCAGTTCACGTTTTTTTTTTCGCTTTTTGACTCTGCTAAACCGGACTCTACCCTGCTCTTCTCTACCGTCCCGTCTCAGACTCCGCTACTCTCGCTCTACCCCTGTCCCACGGCAAACACCCCGCTAACGACTCACCGACTGATCTACCGTCGTTTGTTAATTACTAAAACAATGACCATGACGTCGCATTTATTTGGTGTTTTGGTTCAAAATTATTATTCATCTTGAAGCAGAATAAGCCTTACATTTGGGTCGCCAATTTCAATGCTGATAAAAATGCCTAAAATGCTTCTCTCTGGTCTGAACAGTCACTACCTAAACCCCAGCACATCGTTAATCAGTGCTAGTGCAGCCATTGCAGCTCAGTGAGTGAATTCTGGAGGTTCTGAGCTTTAACATAACCATCCCATAATAAACAATAGGTCCTATATAATTTCATATTAACTTCCAGTTCCTCCTACTCACGTAAACATCAAGTCCCTGCAGCTGATCCCTGTTTCCTGGTGCAAGCTTTGAATGGACAGACCTCTCGTGCGACTGGAGCGTTTGATCACAAGCTGGCACCTGATTGGCTCCCGGGCCCTGTCTGCGGGTCGGTGCGACGCCCTAGAGCCTGGACACACCTGGACCCGCCCCCTCTCAGTTCTGGCAGGAAAAGCACACTACTTTTGTTCTGTGTGATTCTTGTAACTTGGACTTTGAAATTGTGACACTCATAGATCTTGGGTTAATTCTGAGACTCGTTTGTCATTTTAGTACTTTTGTTTTGTTAGCTGTATTTAAGTTACACATTGAAAAACCTCTTTTTTTTCTTTAGTTTTTACTTTAACATTCCTTTTAAATAAATTATAACTTTAGTTTCACAATTTTTACCTCGTTGAGCTCGGTCCTAACACTTGTAAAAAAAATACAACATGGGATTAACAATAAAAGTTTTACGTTCGTGTCACTATTTGTTCTACATTTATATTTGATGTACTGATTAGAGGAGGAAATATTACACACAAACTCCCCAGAAGAGCACTGTTTTTTGTTTTGTTTTTATAACTAATACTGTGCAGTTTAACTTACAAGATCAAATATCATACTGTTTTCTTTTGACTCTGAAAACCACCAAATGAAAGAGTAACTGCACCGGTAATATTAGTATTTGGAGTATGTATTTTCTGTACATGTGTTCAGTTACTTCCCAACACTGCTTATATCTACACTTTTCTGATAAACCTACATAAAAAACTCTAGTGTTGCTAACTTAAACTTGAGTCACTGACCTGAACATGACCTTTTTTTAGGCCGTACACTCGTCTTTCGTGCTAATACCGCCTCCATTTCCACGCCATCCTCACCTCACCTCGCCACCCGCTTCATCCCAGCTTCACATCGCCCTCCTCCCCTTCCTCCTTCTCCCTTGATGCACAAAAACACATCGCAAAAAAACCCCCACATCTTTAATTAATGCTTATATCTCCCCGCACCGCGACCGGCCTGTCATTTACTCCTCACCCCGCGTGCCCCCGTCCTCCCTCGCCGTGCCACCGCCGCCCTGCCTCTCTCTATATTATTCTCCTATCATTCAGATCCCCAACCGTGTGGTCAAACGCTCCCCGGAGATTCACCTGGAACACGGGCCAAGCACATCTCATCCATCACTCCCCCCTCCTCTCCGCTGTCTCCGAGCACAATAACCATCCAGACACGTGGAACCCGGGCGGGCGGGTTCATTCATGCGTCGTGCCGATTACGCGGCGTTATCTTCACCGCGCAGAGTCTGAAATATCGACGCAAATGTTGATTACAAACGGCGGACGGGACCACACGTAGAAAATGCAAAAACGAAAATGAGAAAGGGCGTTTTAGGGCAGAGAGCGGAGGACGTGATCTCGTGTTGTTATTAGAAACGGGTGACTTGGACCGGGAGGCGTGGCTCATTTTTGTGGGATGTTTTTTGGGAGAATTGTACAAAAACGAAATGTATTGAACGCAAAGGAAACTGTCAGTGCGTCGATGCAATTTAATAATAGTTTCACCCTTGTTTGAGACCCAGAACAAGCACTTTTTTAATAGTTTATGAAGATTTGAGCGTGCGTCTTCATGTTTTCAAATGGCTATGATTGACAGGTGGATTAGCCAATCAGGGACAAGCGTGGTCCATCCGTATCAGGAATAATAAATCAAAATCAGAATCAGACTTTTATTGCTTCAGTGAACACAACTCACAAACTAGTAACTTTCTTCAGTGATAAAGTGCAACATAAAACACTGAATAATAATAATAATAATATAAAAAAAAGTAGAATTATAGGTATTATAAATGCAAATAAGGGCATGCGTAAAGTTAAAAAAGATAAAGAAAGGAAAAAAATGTCACAAATGGTTGAAAAACATCACAGTTTTCAGCAAAATCAGAGGGAAATTAACTCACCTCGGCTAATCTGAGGTGAAATAAAATGAGTTTTATTTGTAAATCATAGTTGAACAATGAGCTCCTTCGTTTTACATGAGTCACTGAAAAAAAAACACACAAAAAAAACTCAGATCTGACTGCACGATTACGTCTGACTGGGCTTAAAATGCAACGGAAGACATGATGAACAGACTTATATCAATCTGTAGACAAAATATATAGAGAGATCATTGTGAATTTGTCCTAGTTTGGTGATTAAATTCATTTTATCTGATTTTTGTCTGTCTTAAAAAAGTGAAAAAAAGAAGTAGCTCATGTTAATTGCAGTGCTCCAAAGTCATTCCTCTCTTTTACATCACATCTATGAGTTTATAATCACTTTTCACACATTTCAGAGGCCACAGTGAAGTTTTGGCATCACTGTAATACAGTAACTACCATGCTAACAGCACACTTCCTGTTTTTTGGACCCTAAAATGTTTAATAATCACATGCAGGGAGGAGGCTGTATTATTTTTGACTCTACGAGCTGCTTTTACAACGACTGAATGTGTTTTATTCTGCACTTTATTGCTTTTTTCTTGTGTTTTAAAGTAAATTTCTTGATTATTTGTGATTGTTTATGTTTGAATTTGTGTGATTTTAATGTCTTTCTTATTCTGTTTATTTAATATTTCTGTAATTATTAGATCTACAAACGTGAAACAAAAACCGTCGCGGAGTTTAAAGCGAGTGGCAGTCGGTGAGTTAGCTTTTTATTCACACATTATCTTAAAAACATGAAAAAATAAGTTTATTTTATAGAGTTTGCAGTCTTCTAAAGTTATTTATTACAATTTCTAACGCTTTTCACAACTTGAAGAAACCAGAGCGCAGTTTTTTTCTTGATTGATATTAAAATCGCTTCATAATTAGACGCAAACAGCACAAACAGTCTCATTTTGACCCTAAGACCTCCTTTTACAAAATATCCACAACCTTCAAGACAAATTTTACTTTATAACATGAAAAAAAAAATCCCTAAATTGTGATTTCAGACATAAAACGTAGCGGCGTGCGTGTTGTTTTTGCCGTGACATTGCTGTGACTTTGTTCGACGGCACAAACGCTCTCACAGAAAAAAAAAAGTGTATTCAATTACAAGTGTGGAAATGGAAGAGGCTGCGTTGAATACAGCCGTGTACCTGCACCATCTGGGCCCGTAATCGCCTCCTCTGCCCCACAATGCAACGGTCATGTCCGGCTGCGCGGCGACGCTAACGGCAATGTGGCGTTTTTTTAATCAGGAAAGACAAATGACGAGTTTTTATACGTCAAAGTCACGTGAAGGTGGAGGTCAAATACATCAAGTACAAATGTGGCAGCGGTGGTTAGCATGTAGCTTCCGGTTAGCTTCAGTGTTAGCATTTGAGCTAGTGAAATGAAAAGAACTGAAATAAATATAAGAAATAGTTGAGGATTTTAAAGTGGGATGAAAGAGAAAGAGAGAGAAAGAGGAGGGTCTGAGGATAAAAGACGACTCTCGCTGGACTAACAGGAAGTGAAGGATGAATTTTATTGATTTTATTTGTGTATTTGTGTATTTGTTTTGCTCAAATTATGAATGGGTTCACTTTTCCAGCAGGTCTCGAACAATAATGAAAAATGCTTTAGCTTTTCAGTCCAGTTCAAAATGTAGTGGAGCAGAAAGTACAGATACTACCGTCAGATGTGATGAAGTAAAAGTAAAAAGTATACATTTTAAAGTAAAGTACAGATACCTAAAAATACACTTTACCACTTACTACTACTTTACTTTGTTATG
Source organism: Periophthalmus magnuspinnatus (assembly GCF_009829125.3). Taxonomy (NCBI): domain Eukaryota; kingdom Metazoa; phylum Chordata; class Actinopteri; order Gobiiformes; family Gobiidae; genus Periophthalmus; species Periophthalmus magnuspinnatus. The sequence continues at coordinate 2,927,050 of NC_047133.1, forward strand.
TTCCATCACTGCTAACAGATATCCACATTTCAAATTACGAAGTGTTTACGTCCACGTTAACAAAGAATCTGTCAAGCTTAAAACTTTCATAAAAACAAAAAACAAAAAACTATAACTAAAGCTGCACTATGAAACTTTTCAGGTTGAGCGTCCACCTCCTGAAAAGCCTGGACTGTTCTTTATCTGTTGAGTGTTCTGTTTTGATTGTCTTTAAAAATGTGTATTCTTACTGTGAGTGGAGGCACCTTTCCACAGATCTGACTTGTCTCCGTGGAGATAAGTTTAATGTCATACTGTGGAACATTCCAGGCAAAACTGTTGTGACACAAACAGGACGACACAACAGAGAAGATACATTAAAACTGTTTTGACAACACTTGATCTGAACAATTTTATGTACTAAGAATCTAAGTGAATACACACTACACACACTACACACACATGCACACACACACACCCCCACACGCACACGCACCCCCCCCACACACACACGCACACCCCCACGCACAACGTCCAAGGAACACACACACGCACACACACACGCACAACGTCCAAGGAACACACACACCCCCACACACCCCCACACGCACACACACATACACACACACACACAACGTCCAAGGAACACACACACCCCCACACACCCCCACACGCACACACACATACACACACACACACAACGTCCAAGGAACACACACACCCCCACACACCCCCACACGCACACACACATACACACACACACACAACGTCCAAGGAACACACTACACACACAAACGCACAATGTTGAAGGAACTAATACTGAAAAATGATGTAAACGAGTAAACCTTTATATAATGTCATATACTGTATATAGTGTCATATATACAGTGTCATATATATATAGTATCATATATATAGTCATATATATAGTATCATGTATATAGTGTCATATATATAGAGTCATATATAGTGTCATATATAATGTCATATATATATAGTGCCATAAATAGAGTCATATATATATAATGTCATATATATAGAGTCATATAAATAATTTCATGTATATAGTGTCATATATAGTGTCATATAGAGTCATATAAATATAATGTCATATATAGTGCCATATATAGAGCTATATATATATATATATATATATATATATATATATATATATATATATATATATATATATATATATATATATATATAATGTCATATATAGAGTCATATATATAATGTCATTTATAGAGTCATATAAATAATATCATGTATATAGTGTCATATATAGAGTGCCATATATATATATATATATATATATATATATATATATATATATATATATATATATATATATATATATATAATGTCATATATAGAGTCATATAAATAATTGCATGTATATAGTGTCATATATAGAGTCATATATATATAATGTCATATATATAGAGTCATATATATATAATGTCATATATAGAGTCATATATATATAATGTCATATATATAGAGTCATATATATACAATGTCATATATAGAGTCATATATAGAGTCATATATATATAATGTCATATATATAGAGTGATATATGAACAGTTTTAATATTGTGCAGTTTGTGTTTAGTGTTTTTCATTAAGCACAAGAAACATTCAAAAACAGAAGATTCATTTATATAAACACATTAAACTCTGTGAACAATCTGGTCTTTTCTTGCTTCATTTATTCTGAGCCGATCAGCGCAGCCTCTGACCCGCGTTACACAACCACACACATGTATTTGTGTATTTGTGTATTTGTGTATTTGTACTTGTATATTTTCTTGACGGGGGCTGCTTCGTGCTGCGGACCACAACCCTCTGATTTCTATGTGAATTGACACGCCACAAAGGTCATACTATCACGTCCAATGTCGGCACGTGTACTACGCCAACGCAGACAGCAGTACTACACGCTCAAATACACGCTGTACCTATGACTTAGTACTGAATATAAAGTACACATTACTCAGTTTAAATGATCTATTAAATATTTACTCTTCTCTCTTGGCCTCGCTCCAGTTTGACCCTTTCGCAGACTTTGAATCTAATGCCACTAATTCACCCAATTTTTCTTGTAGATGTGGCGAGTGCAGTACTACGGCGTCTGACCATTCACAAAATATGGCCACGTTACAAGTCAGATCTGTGGAGAGGTGAGCCTGATAAGAATGCAGAAAATAGACTGTATGACAATGTCTGATTAAGATATTTAAAGCTGCATTTTGTAACTTTTCTGGCAATTTGTGTATCCGCTGAAGGCTCCACTGTATGGTATTAAACTTATGCAAGCAGGTGATGACGCTAGGCCACGTTACAGGTCAGATCTGTGGAGAAGCGACCCTCCTCACAATGAGAAAACACATGGTTTTCAAGACGTTTTTACCAATTATAACTGGACCAATGGTTTAATCTCATTGGTTGGAACATTCCAGAGTAAACCAACACGTCGCTATGGAGACAAGCAGGTGACGGACCCTCTTCCAGAAAGGTTACGCAGTTCACCTTTAATAACACCTTACCCACGTTACAGGTCAGATCTGTGGAGAGGTGAGCCTGATAAAAAATGCAGAAAATAGACTGTATGACAATGTCCGTAAGATATTTAAAGGTGCATTTTGTAACTTTTCTGGCAATTTGTGTATCCACTGAATGCTCCGCTGTATGGTATCAACAGGGGAAGCCACTAGGCCAAGTTACAGGTCAGATCTGTGGAAAAGGACCCTCCTCACAGTGAGAAAACACATGATTTTCAAGACGTTTTTACCAATTATAACTGGACCAATGGTTTAATCTCATTTGTTGGAACATTCCAGAGTAAAGCAACACATCACTATGGTTACACAGTTCACCTTTAATAACACCTTACCCACGTTACAGGTCAGATCTGTGGAGAGGTGAGCCTGATATGAATGCAGAAAATAGACTGTATGACAATTTAACTACTCAGCAAATGGAAAAAAAAGAAAGATTTGTGATGTAAAATAAGGCCACAGGAGAGTAAATGTAAAAAATGTGCGTTATCCGAGCTGCTTTAATGAACAAAAACGACATAAACTCGCAGATTATGACAAGAATACAGTAAAAAACAAAAGAAAACGTAAGAATAATGTAGCACTAACCTCTCAGCGCTACAACAGCTGTGTAAATATGTCACTCGTTCAGCTGACTGCAAATAAAACTAGCCCCACCTGGTTTCCACTCCAGTCTGTTTTAACATTACCTGGAGCTACACAACACGGGACAACAGAGCAAAGACAGAGCACAGAGGCATCATGGGATACTGCCAGCCTCCCCTAATGTTACACAACACACAATCAACAGCTTTAGCCTGGTATTTTATCATTTACACCTTAAAATAATGAGTATAACACACTTTTACTGTACGAATTTCACTATTTTAACATGATGCTAATGCAGATCTGTGCATAGAAAATGACTGAAACATGGTTGTGTAAAGGTGCACTGTGTAACTTTCCCATTGGAGCGTCCGTCTGTCGCTTGTATCCATGGAGATGTTAACGCTTTGCCGAGAATTTCCCACATTCTCACACACTGGATCTTTACAGAGGTGAGGTTGTGTAAGTATTTTTCACTGATAAAAAATACCTGTTTTTTGAAAATAATAGAAAAGAATAACTCAGAACATTTCCGGGAAGCAAAAACGTCTCCATGGAAACAAGCAGTTGGCTGATGCTCCACTAGAAAAGTCACATATTGCACCTTTAACTGTGTTGTTTTCTGAAAATTGTTACATCAGTGCATTATGTTGTCTTAAATAACTTCAGCTACCGTCACCAAAATGGAATATTTAAGGCTGTAATGTACAAAAACGTGAAGATGTATAAGTGTTTACTGTGGGCTATAGTATCTATTTAACTCCAGAGCGACTCAACCCAGGAAATGACAACAACTATGGGCCTTAGGTGAGGTATGGCGCACACATGGACGATATAAGAGTGAACCTCTCCTCTGTGTAGTATTTGTGTCAAAGAAAGATGTGGAGTGTTCAGATTAGAGCGTAAACAAACAGTGAAACATAAAAGCTGAAAAATGTAATAAACTTCAAATAAACATGGGTCAAAACATGTTCCAATATGAAGAGTATCATTCAGTATTTTCCATAACTGTCTGATTTATTGATAGATATTCACTGTCACCACGGGACGACACCTGCAGCACCTGTGTTTGAAAAAACTTCAAACATTTTATGAACCAAACCCACTGTATGAACCTTTAACACGCCGCCAACAGACACACGGAAGGTTTTCACTGGATTTTTGGGGTTATTCTCAGTGTTGAGTCAATATGAGACTCACTAATTCTCCTAAATTGCTTTGTCATCAGTGTGTCATAGAACCGGGGACATTTTTGGCACAGCTCAGTGACGGAAAGGGCGCACATCCCGGAATATGTGGTGTAATTAGGCACGAGAGCAGAGCCTGAGCAGAGCCCCTCCAGAGCGCGCACTGGGCCGGCTCTGGAGGGTGAGACGCGGCTCAGAGCAGTCAGTCAGACGGAGCACGTACCTTCCAGACAGCAGGTTCGCCAGAGGCCGGAGTGCGTCATCACCTCCTCGTTCTTGCGGCTGGTGTCGTTGTCGCCGCTGCTCTTCACGCGGCAGACCCCTCGCGAGTACAGCCAGTAGTCCGTCCCCACCGCGATGGTCATGAGGCTGAAGGCGGCGAACGCGCCCACCGTCGTCACGAGCATCTGGACGCCGCGGTCACACATCAGCATCTTCATAAAGGCGGCTCCGGTTGGGCTTAATCTGAGTCCCTCCTCTCGTTAAGATTCACCGTTTAATTTCCACGCTTTTCCCGCGAGATTTGGACAAGTCACACTCAGGCTGTAGAGACAGACACTCCAGGATTTGGTCCACGGCACCACGGCGTGTAACGATGCTGTGCGCGTGGCGCATGCATAAAACAGTTGGTTGCTTCTTAGTGTCGGGCTCAGGCTCGTGGCAAAGGGCGGGAAGGCGGGGGGCAGGACGTCACTTTCTCGTGCATCAAAAACCGGTTTTTACCACAGCACTCACGCGCACACGCACATATCCTGGACGATTAACGAGCACCGGGTGTCCCCGCGTAAACCGACCAGTCCAGTGTCTCAGAGCGGGGCCATGCTCCTGATTCCGCCGCTAATTCCGTTTGTGTGAGACGAGCGCGCTGCCCATCACACGCACCTCATGTTCTCCTTCTGCTCCTCTCCGTGTCTCCTCCGTGTCTCCTCCGTGTCTCCTCCGTGTCTCCTCCGTGTCCTCTTCTTAACTCGTGCCGGTCTCGTGTGAATCTCTGTGGCAGCTCTGCATTAAATGTGTTTATCATATAATGGAGGGTTTGTTTGTGTCTCAGCTCGTGTCAGTCCTGAGCATAAGGCGGGTCGCCTCTGACTCACCGCAGCTTCTGCCGACGTCCTCTCCTCGAAAACGGACAAAATGCCCCTGTGTTTGTGGTCAGTGAAGCAGAGACCATCCAAGACCGCGGCGGAGTGCGCAGGCGGGCAGAGGTCCGTCGTGTGTCCGCGCGCACAGCTGTTGCCTGATGTGCCTCAGTGACATGTTCTCCTCCATAGAACAGCCTCAGAAAACAAGTCTTCAAGCGGCTGTTTCGACTCGAAAAGGCAAGAAGCTGTGATGATAATTCAAAACAGTCACAGAATTTTGTCCAAACTAATATTTATTCTTCAAAAAAAGACACGTTTTTCCAATCAAAATAAATGTATCCAGAGCAGCTGGAGCTGGACCGTGAGCCAAGCGCGCCTGGCACTGCGCTCCTCAAACGTGCCGTTTGTACAAATGAAAAAATGACAGCCGCCTCTTCCTCCTCCTCTAGGTCTTCCTCCTCCTTCTCTCGATCCAACCAACACAAACTAAAACTAACCGCGCGTCTCCCGCAGCTCCGCCCGCGGCACAGGCGCTTCACGCGGGTTGGACTGTGGTGTGATGGAGCTCTGGACTGACCAATAGAGAGACGCCCTGGACCTGAGTCCCGCCTTCAGCCGCAGCGCCGTCAGTATAAAAGAGGAGGCTATTGCACTGGGGCTGTTCAGGATCCAGTGGTGTCCAGATGTTAGAAATGTGAATTACACTGTGCGTTTCCATGGTGATATCCACTGGTAAATAAATTAATATTCTTTCTGCTCCCAGAGAACTGTAGGCTGTGTAATCTGTCTAGTGTTCACAAATTACACTGATTCAGTGTTTAGTGTCTTTACTGTGGAGCACACGTCCTGTGTCCAGATCAGCACCACGGACAGCACCAGGATCTGCAGAGACATGATCAGGACCATGGACAGCGCCGCAGCACCGGCCCGGGCCGCTGTCCATGGTCCTGATCCTGGTCCTGGTCCTGGTCCTGATCCTGGTCCTGATCCTGGTCCTGATCCTGGTCCTGATCCTGGCTCTGTCCGTGGTGCTGATGATTTCTCTGTTTTTTTTTTCAGCTCCGCGGCAGCAGCCTTGCGCCGCACTGATTAGTGAGAAGACACGGTGAGGCAGATAGTGGCGGATAGAGGGAGGATAGAGGGAGGATAGAGGGAGGATAGAGGGAGGATAGAGGGAGGAGAGGGGAGAGCCATGCATGAAGAATCGCGCCCCGGAGAGAAGCAGAGACGCCACTTAAAGAGCCACGGACCGTTTTAATGATTCCACTCCACTGAGGCCCCCACACAAGGCTGTATGAGCTCATGGTTCACTGAACGCAGTAGACGGAGAGAGTGCACGTACCCGCGTGCGTCTGCTGAGACGTTTGTGCTCACGTGACTCCTGCTGGTGAGGCTGCAGTTTACAATTACACAAGTTTGAGGCAGTGGGTTTGTGTCATTGTTTAAGTGTGTCGGGTCCACAAACATAAATAGGCCATTCCATATAAATCTGTAGATCATGTGTGTGAATTTGTGTTGTGTTTTTACAATCACATCTTTAAGTCGCCCATCGGCTCCAACAAGTAGTTCTTAGTGACCCACTGAGTCAATGCCTGTTTATCTAATGGTGCCTGTTGGACTAAAGTGCAAATAAAACAAGACGTTAAGGCGATCGGAGACGGAGAGAGGCGGATAAATAAATGCACGCACACATCAGCCCAGTGTGAGCCATGACAGGTGGAGTGTGCGGTGTGTGAGTGTGTGTGTGTGTGTGCGTGTGTGTGTGTGTGAGAGTGTGGATGTTATTGCCTTATCGCACAAGGAGACTCATTAACATAGAAATGACTTGAGGAAGAAAAGTGGAGCGTTTCACCTCTGCTCACTGCCAGGAGCTGAGAGGGGAGGAGCAGAGGAGGAGGAGGAGGAGGAGGAGGAGAGGGACTGACTGAGGAGCAACAAGCCGACATGTAAACTCCATAAGCGCTCGGAATCAGGAGAGAGTTTTCCGGGTTTAGGAGCGGGATAACAGTATATCGACTTTTAATTTGGCTTTTAATTAGAACATTTGGAAAAGGAAGGATCGCTGCAGCAGATGTTCAAACACATTTAAACTTATTTTGGATGTGGTTCTGTAAAGGGGGTCATCATTGTCCCAAGGAGAGAAGCATCATGGGAAATGTAGTTCCCATTCACCGTAATGTTTTTGCCCAGTCTCCTAATAATCCTCTGCAGTGGGTACATGGGAGTGGGAGAGGATGAAGAGGATGAAGAGGAGGAGGGCTGCAGGCTCTCTGTTCACTGAGCCAGAACCTCCTCACGCCTATGGACACAGCACATCACAGGGAGGAAGGAGGGAAGAAGAGGAGAGGAGAGGAGGATGGAGGAAGGAGAGAAGAAAACTGGAATAAGAAGAAGAAGAAGGGAGAGAGAGGGAGGGAGGGGAAGAGTGGAGGAAGGAGAGAGAGGAGGCAGAATGAAGGGAGAAAGAAAGAGATGAAAGGAAAAGATGGAGGGAAAGAAGAAAGAGAGAAGAGGAAACAGAATGCTATATAAATACAAGCCCTTCAGTTATGTAATGCAACCACACCCACACAAATCAACGTTTCATTTAAAATATACAATAAAACGTACTCACCGAAGCCACTGGCACCACGGCAAAAAGACACAAAATGGAGGCTCAATAACACGACAAAGACAAAGCTCGAAGGGAAAAATGGTGTTTGGCAGAATCAAATTTATAACAAACGTCGCTTTTGTGTAAGAATAATCATTAATCCAGTAACGCTTGATCAAGTTTTAAAAGAGGTTTGTTTATTTTTTCTTCTGTTTGCCACCTGCTTGTCTCGTTAAAGATGTTATTACTTTGCTTGAAATGTTTCACAATATGGATTTAAACTTGCCTTTCTGCATGGAGACAAGTTATAGATCAGATCTGTAAAGAGGCGACCCCGCTCATTGTAAGAATTTTATGTTTTTCAAGCTATTTTTCGGAGCTTCTCAAACTGATTATTATGAAAACTGGCAATAAATCCCAAATGTTTTTCAGTGATATTTCATCAGCTGATGGCTCGGTTCTGTTGCGCTGTGTTGCACGTTAAGAATAATTTAGTTTAGTTTCAGGCAAGAGGTTAAGAGTTAGGCTGTTTTTGAAGTAGTTAAAGCAGAGCCTGAATATTTCTTAATGAACTGTTTTTTCTTTATATGTTTTTCATGATGCTTAAGGTGTTAAAGGTGTACTACGCAACATTTCTGCTTGACTCCTTGTAGATGTTATTGCTGTGCCTGAATTATTCCACAAAATAGCTAAAAACAGAGTAATATTCATGGAGAAAAGCAAGTGACATCAATAATATGTGTTTTTTTTCCCAGATATTTTAGCCGTATAAACACACAGATCGGTTCTGTGGGACATTCAACCTAAAGTAAAAGCATCTCCATGGAGACAGGAAGGCGGGAGGGGCTCACCAGAAGAGTCAGACAGAGCACCTTAAGGCTGTTAAAAGTGTAGGTATTATAAAGTCTAAGAGAGATTGCAGAGTGAAGTAGGTGACGGGAGTGTTTGTTTTTGTTGACTTTAGCAGATGGGATGACTCCGGGGTACGAGCTCTGCACATATGGAGATGTGGCATGATTCTGGCATGACGCTCGTGTGTCAAAACTGTGATTTATGACTTCACCAGCCCAAACACTGCCTTAGGTGATCATCTGCACATTACCCTCTTGTAAAACGTAATGACATTTTAGAAAACAGGCGACTCTTATTCATTCACTGTGCGTTTGGAGGCATCAGTTAACCTCATATTTTATTTTAAACAGAACTGAACCCACAACCTCTTTGCTTTAAGGGAATAACAGCCCTGCCTCTATATAAAAGTATTGTTTTCAGTCCTGTTTAGTCCTATCCTCCCAGGGCCTCAATGTGGGTCAGTGTGCTATATTGTTGTGTGCTAATGTGCCAAGTGTGTAAGCTCGTGTGGCACGGGTCCATATCTCTCTTACATCATATTATACACCATCCTTCTTCTGTCTCCATTTATATCTTAAAGAAAAAGTGTTATAAAACTGCACCGTGATCAAAAACATACCTGGAGTTGTGTTTGTTTCAATCGTGCGAGTTTTAAATAACACTTAAAGGTGCTAATTAGTGTCTTAAAAGTTAGTAAAACGTTTTTTTTTTCTTAACAAATTCCTTGCATCTTTGGTATTTCAACACAATAACTTAATGAGCTTTTCACAGCTTTCAGAGAGCAGAGTAAAGTTTTGCACAACTAGCATACTAACCGTGCACCAGCCTGACTTTTTGGTTCTCAGACAATAAAAAAACACTTTAGAATTAAATGCAGACAGCACACAGCCGTCTTACTTTGACCCCAAGAGCTGCTTTTACAATATATATGTACTAGAGCAACTAATTTGACTTTATTATTGTTAAAAAAGGTACAGCCCTTTAATCTGTGGTCTCTCAGTGAAATGAAAATGAAGCGTTTGACTTATTTCCACACACTGTTCCTACGCCCTCTTACTCCAGGAAGTACTGACCAGGAATCCTCTACATCCATCTGCTCTTATCGTTTATATATCGAAAAATACATTACATTACATTACATTTTATAGGACTTTAAAGGTAGCAAAAAATCAGCTTTCATTTAAAATCCCTCCCCTCTCTCCCCTGCTAGAATGAATTAAACCAACAGAGGTTTAGAGGACAGTTTTTCATCTTTTTGTATACACATTACTGTCTTAAAGGTGAGAGATGTTGGTTTGAGGGACAATTGAAAAACATCAAATTCCCCCCGTTTAAAAATCTATTCTTTTTTGATGACTATTATTACTGGAGCTTTAGTGCGCTCAGTTCTCGGCGCTCCGTGTGCCCCCTGCCACGTCCGCTGTGATGAAGAGGTCCAAATGTGCCGCTCGTCCTCGTCCCATGTACTTACCATGGGCCAATGAAATCCCATGACTATTTGATGCGAGGGCTTTCAGTGCATAAATTATAAAAACGCTTAGTTGTGACCAGATCATGAAAATTTCAGATGAGACAATATTAAAAAGGAGGACAGTATAAGGAACAAGGCAGCGTACGGTCTTTCGAAATCATTTATTATTCGACATAGAAAAACGCCACAATTCACATGTTCCTATGACACGTTTTTTCTTCAGCGTCTGTTCTTACAAAAATGTGGTATATTGTGTTTAGCACGGCAGTGTGGAAGCAGTGGCAAGAATCAGCATATGTTTTATTATCACACACTAACTTATTAGTAATTATTGACATGGAAGACTCAACCTAAACCTACTAAATATTTATATATATATATGTACATTAACCAAAACTATGATTATATATGATGGCACAATATGCAATACACATTTATTTATACATTTAGATATGACAAAACCTCATTACATGCACATGCCTAAGTAATATTACCAGTAAATGATGGTGAAATTATTAATAATCAATGATAGCAGCTGTTCTATACCTTTGCATTAGGAAACTGACAAGTTAAAATTGTAAAAGTTGTTTCTAGTTATTAACTGTTATTGTTGAGCATAATGATGTAATTTACTGTGTGTTTGCTTTAAAAAGCGTAACAGCTCATGACTTCTGTTGTTATTGTAAAATAGCAGTAGGCTCTGTGCACAGACGGCGAGCTCACTGTGTCTCAAAGCCATGGATCTTTAAGAACTGGATAAGACGCTGGACCAGTGGCTGCTCCAGGTACTGCAGCTCTCAGGAGCTTGGGCCCAGAAACAATTCTCCTACAGAGCACAGTGCAGTTTGTGGGGAATTCAAACTGTGTTTGGGTTTTGTAGGGATTCTTCTCTATTTTCACATGAGCATCTTAAACATTAAAATCCTCAAAGTGCCTAAACATTAGCTTTGTAACATTTAGCGTAGCCTCGTTCTGAGTCTGCACTGGCCCCTCTCTCGCCGCCACTGCACTGAGTGGTCAAAACTGATCACGTTTCTGACATCACGTGGTGGGAGGAGCTAGCTCCTATTAAGGAAGTAATGAGGAAGTACCCACACCAACCCACTCGCAGCTCTCTGTCCACTGCCTGACCCTGACCCCCTAACCTCTGACCTCTGACCCTTAACCCACCTGCACCTCTCTGTCCACTGTCTCATCTTTAAACATTTATTCATTTCAGAGTGAAATGTCAAAAAACCTCAGAGATAAAACTGGACAGGAAGTAGTGATGCTAACAGTGGAAAAAGTTGAAGAAATGTGCTTAAAACAGACTTAAAAACAAACAAACCCCCCAATAAACAGACAGAATATACCCAAAGAGCTGATTAAACTAAATAATATGGCAAATTAGGCTAATGAACGTAGCATTGTTTACACGTAGCATCGTTTTCATAAAGCACAGATATAACATTTTTAATAATTTAACTGTGGTCCTAAGAAATGTGACGGCATGTGATTGTCACCTGTTGTTTAGCAGGTACTAGCTAAAAGATTACAACTGTATAAATATGTACAAAACTATTCTGCCTATTTGGACAGTCTAAAAATGCTAATTTGTCTAATGAACCTACAGTATATGTCTTATGTGCCTCCAGGAGCGGACATTTTAGCTTCACTGTCCACTAAATCCACTGTATGCTAACCTGCTAATTCCACTGTATGCTAATATTCCTTCTATCCTGCGCTTTCAAACTGATTTACAGATTTGCCAAATTTGAAATAACTGCCTTAAAAAAAAATCTAAAAAAAATCACACCTATGTACATGCCCGTTTCTCCATAAACCCGATCCGGCAGTGCAAACAAAACCCGGCGACATTTCACGGGAGCGGTGAACCCAAAAAATAAATTATTGTAAGCGGGCGCATAGTTGTAGTCATTATTGCTGTTTGGGAAATTGCTTACTTGGGGTTGTCAAAAGTGATGCCAGTTCTTGTAACACGGGCAAATAACACAAAAAATAAGATAAAGGGAAGAAGTGGAAGGAGAAGAGAGGGAGAGGGAAACAATACAGGGAGAGGAGTGGACAAGATCTTCACCAAACATAAAGTACGACGCAGATTTTGTATTAAAATGTCCATTCATCGCTTCATTATTTCAGTTTTGTAGCGATTACGCAGCTACTAGTGATGAGACTCGGCTCTTTTCAATAGTTTCTTCACGTCAACGGTTCAAACTGGATTTCATTTTCATTTTTTTTATCCATTTTTAAACTGATTAAAGCTGAACCAACACCAGAATCAGCACAGAAGCAGAGCAGGCCACAGAGTCACAGCTTTGTGCACAAAAAAACACATTTAGCATCATGTTAACAGTTAGTTTCATTAGTTTATTGTAAAGCATCATTTTATTTAGATGATGCATAATTTTAAAGAGTAAACACACTCCCGCTCTCAGTTTGAACTATTTTAAACAAATCAGAGCCTTGGTTTGTGGTTAACTTAGTTCTCACATTGGATTCTGTCATAAATAAATATTAAAAGAATTGTTTTTTTAAATGGCTCTATCAAAAGATTCGGATCTCCTAAAAAGAGCTGAAAGTCTCATCACTTGTGGCTACGATGGGACAACTGGAATAGTAAGTCTGTGCCAAAAAAGACCAAAAAAAAGTAAAATAAACATGAAAAAACTGCACTAATGTCATTGAGAGAACATTGAGATTCCACTGTTACAGCAGGTGACCAGAGGAAAACTAACAGCGTAAATATTTGTACTTTTTTAAAAGAAATGGAAAGACCCTAAAAGGCCAACATAAAACATTCTCACGCTAGTAAAATATATAGTCCTACTTTGTCTCCAAAAGCCATCCAATACCAATTTTTGACCAATATTTGACACACGGAGTTCAATAACTACAAACTTTTCTGCTTTAAACGTGTCCTAAGTAACTTGTGTCTTACGTTTCCTGGAAAGTTCCGCAGTTTGTCCTTAAACATCTCGTTCTCGTGTCTCATTTATATTTATTCAATCACAGATGTTTTTGTAGTTAGTAAATTATCTTTAAAAACCTGCATTTTTACTGCGAGTGGGGTTGCCTCTCCACACTCAAAAAAATAAATCTTTGGATTTACTTAAAAGCATTGCGTCATCCGGTTGCACGCAATCACATTGAGTAATTGTTGTAAAGTATGCTTATATAGTACATACTTAACATACTTCAATAGGGTCTATGTAGATGGATTAAATATATACTAGATATTTTCATTACATAGTTAATACTCAACCTTATTGGGTGCAAACTACATAAATGCATTGCGTAATCCCTTTATAAAATACTTAATAGTAATTACTCAAGATGCTTAGGTAAATCTTAAGAATTCGCGTTCTTAACCCTAATTCAAACATATTAACTAACTTGTATTAAATACCATTAAATAGAATTAACATCACTAGAGTAACTTAATATTATGAATAAAACACATTCATATTTACTCAGTGCAGTTGCATGCAACCGGATGACGCAACATTGTTAAATATCGCTTACAAAAGCAAGTCAAGTTTCCCAGAAGTGAACAAAAAACAGCATCAGGAATAATTTTACAATTCTTCATTTATTGTCTTTTTTAGAACATGACATTTTAAAACCATGCTTTAGTGCAAAACTAGCGCACATTTTTACATCTCAAAACTAACTTTTTTTTTTTAACTTGAAAAGTGCAACATGAAGTTTTATAAAACTGCTTCCCAATTGTGAAGAATTAACTTTACAAAGAGCAACCAACCTGCAAACATAAAAATTTGTAAACACGCCTCTTTAGGGCAGTCCTCTTTAAGTGAATAGGGTCTATTCTTAAAACATAAGATAACCTTTCTAAAATAGCTGTCCTTGTTTGAAAAATTAACTTAGCAAACAACAGATAAGATTGTGAAAAAAGTAAATAAAATATGTATGAAAAGGACAACATTTTGTCCCAAACCAACACATATGGTGCAAAGTAGCACCTACTAAAAATATAAATATTGATATTAATATCAAATTTGAGATATTGTGAATGTTTATGAATATCTGCAAAATAGGCAGATATTTTCAAACTTTCATCAATAATACACTTCATTTGAACATTTTTGCAGTAGCATTCTGGAAACCATCTTTGAACATTGTGAACAAGTGTATTAATGTATTGACTAAAATTGTAAAAAATCATCACAGACTTGCAATTTGCAATAATGAACTTTAACGAGCAAATTTGAAACTTAAAAAAATAATACATTGAACTTATTGGAATGTACTAAAGTCTACTTAACGTGTTCCTTTTTAGCAAAGAATATTTTAAATAAAATAAAGTTGTTTTTTAATCAAAAAGTAAGTAAAGCATTTCAAAAATGTTTTCAGTAATCCTGATTTGGAAATTTAAATTTGATTGTTTACACTTGGCTTACTGCTCATCTGAGATCACCAAAAAATAAATACATAAATTTTTGTAAAATATGGTCAGCTAATCTACTCAAGAAGCTTGTTTTTTAGAATTTGGATTTTGTTTGACATTTTTTTGTTATCAAGCTCCATCAACACCTTTTGGTAAAATTCAAAAGTGTACTTGAGATCCCGTGGGTAGTTCAAGTTGATCAGTCCAAAGAGCAAAGGGAAAGCAGTGGCAACCTCACGAAGATCCTGCAGTACAGAGACTCCCTCAATGATGATTCCCACATCCTCTGGATCTTCCTTGCCGCCATCATCCCCTTCATGCAGGATGGCATAAATGCCAATAGAGGTCTTTGGCATGTGTTGCTGGGCATTAAGGAAATCAATATTCTAAAAAAAGACACACAAAAATTTTTTTATTACAGTGAACGCTCACTATAACGCGCTTCACCGACATTGCATTTTTTTTTTTTTTTACCGTGCATTGTGTTCTAGATCGGCACAAGAATTGAACTTGTGTCATGTCATTCATAACAGTTCTCAAACTTAATGGAAGGTGTCATGTCCGTTTATAAAAATCTTCTTAATCAGAAAAAGAAAGATTACCAACAACGACCCATGACAATGTTCTTCTCTCTGAGAAACACTCCTGAGCAGCCTTCAGTAGAAAAAGACGCTACAGCACTATTTCACGGATTTCATTTATCCCAGATTATATTCGGAACGTAAACCCCCACCATAAACAAAGGTTCACTGTACAAGTTTTTCCAATAACATCAACGTATTCTTTTTATAAGAGATATAAACATTCTCGACTTAAAGAATGAGGGACACAGGTGTGGTGGTGATGGGGGTGAGGAAATAAGAGGACTGTAGTTGTCTCACCTTTGATGCGGACAGTGACTAAGACCCAACACCAGGGGTCCATCTTTATAAGACTAAAGTACCAAAATATGCTTTTCTGCTGGACACAAATAAATCTTTACACCCATAGATACGTTATACCAAAACCATTAGTCATTAACAATAAGTAAGTAAAATTCTGATATTTTCCTCAAAATAGTATTATTATTATTAAAATTAACATTTCATACAATAAACTTACTACATATTCTTTTATCATGTTGCTTGGATCTTCATTCAGATAAACAGAAAGGGCCTTCAAGGGTACAACATCTTCTTTGGTCAATGGAGTCTCTCTGAAAAATAAATAAATAAATAAAATTAAATTTGGGAGTAAATTAGGACCTATGCAGGGATTTCATACTTTAACGCTACTTTATTCATTCTGTATGTTCTATATGTGCCAAATGTTAAAACCATTTTATATTTTTAAAAATACAATAACAATAATATTCTGATTTAAACTTAAAAAGTAAAATTTTAAATATCAATTTTTTTATACTTTAATACACAGTATTTTTCAACTTTTTAAGCGACGGCACACTTTTTTTGGATTGAAGGCATTCTGTGACCACCATTTATAAATGTTTTTTACAATTTTTATAAAAACAAAAAAATATCCTATAAAGACTGTATTAATGTTAGCTTGTTAGCTGTACAAAATATATTGTTAAAAACCATTATGTTGAGATGTTAACAGTCTAATACATCCATTTATAAATAGTAACTAATTTATTGGAAATGTTTTCAAGGCACACCTAATACAACCTTTATCTCCTAGTGAGACACTTTTACAAACCAAAAATAACAGTTACGGTTGTAAGAAAACATTGTCAATATAACAGCAATAGTAAGCCTTAGTTGGAAACATACAAACATCTTTAGCTAGCTAAATATACATTTACAGTGGTTATATAGGGCATGTGTTAGATCTAATTTGAATTATTCAATACAGCATGTGGAGCGCAACTAGTAGCTCCTGAGCGACAAGTCGGAGACCCCTGCTGTGTACACTATTTAAATAGATTTTAATAAAATGAAAGTGGTGGTTCTGAGTAATGAAATTATTTACAAGTTTAAAATGACAAACCTCATTAATTCCTGTCATGATTTCTGTTATCTTCCGTCCAGGTTTTCCTCCCTTCTTTCTAAAGATTTTCATCAATTTAGGAGCATAAAGATCCAGCTGTGACATGAACTTTGAGGCCAATGGCATTGTGGTGATTCGTCTGAACTCTGCATTAATCTAGAAGACAGTGAAATAAAAATGTATTTAAATTATATTTTTTTTTCCTGCCCCAAATACCAAATTATAAATGTATATAGCCTGTAAGCTTGGTGGTGTTTAAAATGTTTTTTATCTGCAAAAGTTTAAAAAGAAATGTGTGTTCTGATGTAATTTTGTCAAATTAACAATTCTTAATTTTGGCCCAGTGTAAAACATGGTTGCTAAGGTAATTACCAAGTATGTCATTGTTTACAATGAGGAAGTAAAATTATAAATGTAAAAAATTCATCAAACTGGGATGACATTTATGATTTTTTTTTTTTTTAGGAAAGTCTTAGATGTAATTATCTTAACTGTATTTTAGTAGAATTTGTTGCCTAGCCTCAGAGGTACTTCTTGTAAGTTCAATTATTTCAGTACAAAAAATTTGTGTCAGTATTGTCTTCTCCAACCATAACATTAGACTTTATGATTGTTGTGTGAGCATGCCATTTATGAGATGTTCTAATGACAACAGCATTGCAAGACAACATGACATACCTCTCGATGAGAAAAGAGTGCAGGCCATCTACTTTTGAAATCTGCAATGAAGGGCATGTCTCGAACGATTTCTTGTCTCCTGTGTGGAAAAGTTTTCCCCATCTTTCTTTCAGCAACACAAGCTGAGGTTTGGCTTTCAATGGTGTTCACAATCCCTGGTTTAAAGTCTTCTAAGGTGTATGGCGTGTGCTTCCGGGTTTTATGCAACTTGAATGTACCATAGATATTTGTTTGGTAAGAGCAACCCTTAAACATACAATGCACTGTCTCACTACTTTTTAGATGAGTGTTAATATGAGAAAAATACTCTTTTTCTGTAGCAAGACCACTAAATGTACACAGATGGCAGCTAAATGTTGCAACAGTTATGTGTTTTTTGTGTGGATGTACTCTGCTTGTATGGCTATAAAGAGTTTTAAAAGTCTTGAAAGTACACGGGCAATCCAAATATATACATGGATATAATGGTCTGGAAACATGAACTAACTTGTAGTGCCTAAACAAACGCGTCCTTGTTGACACCACCTTCTGGCACAATTTACACTGCCACATCAGCACATCTGTGGAAAAAAAGACAAAGCATAAGACATATATTTTTCAATAGCATTTTAAATATTTTAATTAATATTTTTGTTATTTTATAGCACTGCCTTCTGAAACTGGATTCTCAAACTTTGAAGCTCACCATGTATAATTGGACTGTGTAATAAAAGCTATTTAGCTATAATCTTGTGCTTTATGAGCTTTATCTGTCTGCACATTGGCCCTCCAAATACAAAACTACTAAAACCCACATTTGAAAGTTTATAAAATCCAAATTTCACAAATTTCCAAATTTCTATCTGTGTAGGTAGTTTTATCTTGTCTTATGGTCATTACAATAACTTTATAAAAGACTACATTAGATACATGTTCAATAATTTCATGATAACTCTATACATAAAACTAATTGATTTGATCATTAAAATATGCAAACAAAATCTTATTACAAAATGGAGGGAAGATTTATGCATGCTCAAACCCTATCGAAGTATTTACAAAAAGATAATAGCCGAATTCCTTATTCAATCTCCCTCTTCACCGGGATACAGCGCGAGGCTCCGCAGTCACGTCATCGCGGCGGTTGTGCCTGCCCATCGCCGCCTTCGCACGCACCACTACAGCTTTCATTTGGTCTCCGCTGGTCTCCGCTCACACACCCACCCACCGACCGACCGACCGACCGACCGGTCCGCCCCGCGCTCATACATTCTTCCCATTCTCCCCCACGCCAGTGTAGCACGTGCAGCAACCCCAGTCTGTAGTGCAAAAAGTATGCTAACCAAACTATTCCCTCAATTTAGCGTTCAATACATGCTCGTGACGAATCATGAATATTATATACAGCCGAAATGTCCGGATAAATAACGATATAAAGTATATCAAAGTTAATAAAGTTTTACTTACCAATAAATTTGAGAGAAAACTCCAAAGATGGTCAGGTCTCATTGATCAGGGCAGGTGAAATTAGCGCATGCGTGTGTGCTCACATTTGAGCGGGCAAAAAAAATCAAATCAAATACGGAATCCCAGAAGGACATAACTCAAACATTTTACTTAAGAGTGTTGAGTAATCCCTTGCATATAGCCTTGAGTAATGCCAAATATTGAATGTATTTCATAATATTTACACAAGCATGTCAAAAATATGTGAAAAATCAAAGTGTTTAAATAAAAACTACAAAATACACTTTAGTAAAAGTAACAACAGCCACAATTCATTTTTTTGAGTGCACAAATCTGACGTGTAACGAAGCCCGGTAGTTTCTCGTTTTTGTAGAGATGGACGCGTTTAATGCCGTACTGCGGAACACTCCTGGGAAAGTAACATCTCAGTGGAGACAAACAGCACGGAGCCATTCTCGTGCCCTTTAAAACCGTTTAGAAAGACTCACAGCAATGTTTTTTCAGCTACAACATCACATTTTGAGATTAAAAAGACAAAATAATATATAATAATGCGCCGCTTTCTATTCCAATAGTTTCTCTCCAATTATTTTCTTCTTTTTTTACGAGCATTTAATTAAAATTTTATTCTTTTAACTCATTTTGGCACCTCTCTCGATATCACTCCAGATGTTAAAACACCAAACCCACAAACTGTTCTCCAGTATTTCCCGTGCTCAGTCGTCGTACACACACAGCCGAGTCCGCACGTTGGATTAAATGTTAAATTTTAGGGGCCACATATTCGCCGTTGACAAAGGAGAAGCCCAGAAACTCGTCCTGGTCCAGGTTCATGATGACCAGCTTGTCCGTGGGCGTCAGGTCCGTGGGCATCTTGGTGAATTCTTTGTCAAAGTTACAGGTGTCTTTACGGGTTTTCTGAAAAGAACATTTACAGGGAGGAGGGAGAGCGACAGGAAGGAGGTAAAAGAGAAAGAGTTAGAGTTTTATGTTCGAGCGTGAGGATAAATGGAGCTGAGGCTGTGGAGATGCAGAATCAAAAGTGGAGGATGAGAGTTAGGCAATGTGAAAGAATAAAAGGAGTTTAAAAAAAAGAGGTAGAAATGACAAAAATTCAACCAAAAAAAAAAAAAAAAAAATGCCACGTTTTGTTATTAAATAGTTACAGGTTGTGACTGTATTTACTCATTGTTTTAATTTATAAATGCACATCTGAGCCTTATATTCTGATTTTTTCTTGTACTTTTTGCTCTTTCTATTCATTTTTTTGACCGTGTAACTCTTCTTTTGGAGGAGCTGCTCTACACTCTCAGATTAAACTTTTCTACCTCTGCATTTGTTTCATTGTTTTGCTTTTGCTCAACAACCTGCATTCTCTGTGAGTGGAATTGCTTCTCCACAGATCTGACCTTTGCGTTGTCCTGATGGTGTCCCCCGGGTGTCTCCATGAAGACAGATTAGTTGAATGTCCTACTTTGAGATATTATTGCTTTGCTTGGTGTCAAGATCTCAGTTTGCCTGGTGTTTTTGTGTTTTTGTCCCTTCTGTGTCGGCGCCTGTTGCTGGGCGGAGACTCAAGCTCCTCCCACACACACCTGCGACTAATCACAATCAAGCCGCACCTGAGGAGGACAAAGGGCGTTTTTGCTACTCTTTTCTAAGTTGGATGTTTTTGCTCCTCGTCAGATCCCGCTCCCTGGACCCGCTCGGCTCCTCTGTCTCTGACCCAGCTTGCCACGACCGGTACGAACCTCACACCCTCCGCCCCGGCTCACCTCATCTCTGACCCCGCTGCCCACGATCTCCTCCTGGACTACTGCAAACAACTACCCCCTCTCAACTGTCTGATTAATCCTTCATTTGCAAATTTCAAGCTGTAAATAAACTTTGTTAAACTGCTCCCCGAGGTCTGTATCTTTGGTTTCTCCATCAGTCGTTATGACACTTGGAATGTTCCAAACGGGAGGTTGGAATTGTGCCATATGACCAAGGAACTTCCCTAAAGGATCAATAGTTTGTGTCGTCTAAACTTGTGACGTCTGCAAGTTACTTCTGTTGACAAAAATGATAATTATTACATTTTAAATACAAAATCTGTAAAAGCGGTGGCTGGTTGATATTGTATTTTGCGCTGGACGTTTCCATAAAGTCTTTCAGCATAACCAAAAATATCTTCATTATTATTTTATATTATTTAAATTTTCATAAACTGATACATGCACACTTCAGAATACAAAATTATAAAATTGAAATAGGTCAAATCAAAGTGTGCTTCACAAAATAAAGACTGAACAAAAATTAAAACATAAAAAACCCCCACAAACTTATAAAACACATTAATGTTTTTTTTCCCGGTGAATATAGCATTTTCTAAATAATAAAAGTGATCTAAATATGTAAAAAAATAAAATAAAAAAACAACAACAAAAAAATGAGAAAAAAAAAAAATCAAGATAACTCTATTAAAACGAGATATTTTTTCCATTTCCATTTCCAAACCTGTTGTTTTACACTCAAACATAACACTTCATTACTTCTTGCAGTTACTTCTACTTTACTTACAAATCGTGTGTTCATTTAGTCATTTAAAACTCTCATGTACACACAGCTTGAAGATAAAGACCGTACACATACACAGTACATACAGAGTACATACAGAGTACATACACAGTATATACAGAGTACATACAGAGTACATACACAGAGTACATACAGAGTACATACACAGAGTACATACAGAGTACATACACAGAGTACATACACAGTACATACAGAGTACATACAGAGTACATACAGAGTACATACAGAGTACATACAGAGTACATACAGAGTACACACACAGTACATACAGAGTACATACAGAGTACATACAGAGTACATACAGAGTACATGTGGACGGGGCCGTTGCGAGCGCGGGGCGGGGGGGGAGGGGCGTCTCAAAGTGCAGCCGTTGCCTTTTCGTTGCGCCCGGACATAAAGTACACACTCTTATTGTCATGTACGCGGCGTATCCAGCGCGGGGCCGGACTGAAGATCAGATACCGAAGGCGAGGAGTACTCTGGAGTTTGTATGCCACATGTGCCCTGCAGGATGTGCACTACAGACACAAGAGCGAGGGGGGCTGTCGTGAGGATGAGCCGGTCTGGGGCAGATATTAATGCCCCGGGTTTGTTTATGAAAAGATGGATTGTTATAAGTTAAAGCCAAGACACAGATTTAGTGAAGATTTCTGAAAGTCTCAGTGTTTCAACAATATTTTAACTTGTAAAATTTGGATATTTGTGCAACAGAGAACGACCCTGCGCAGTGTGATAAAGTATTACATCTAAAATTATAAATTAATTAAAATATAAAAAGTAATAGATAATAATTTTAAATATGACAATGATAACAGCTGTAAAATAAAAAAATAAATGCAATACCAAGAGCATTTTATAACTATACTGTACAACAAGAAAGTTACACAGTGCATCTTTAATAGTAGTATTAGCAGTAGCAGCAGTAGTAGTAGAGCAGAAGTAGTAGTAGTAGCAGTAGTAGTAGTAGTAGTAGTAGCAGCAGTAGTAGCGGTTGTAGTAGTAGTAGAAGTGGAAGTAGTAGTAGTAGTAGAAACAGCAGTAGAGCAGAAGTAGTAGTAGTAGTAGTAGCAGTAGTAGCAGCAGTAGTAGCGGTTATAGTAGTAGTAGCAGTAGAAGTAGTAGAAGTAGTAGTAGTTGTAGCAATAGTAGCAGTAGTAGTAGCAATAGTAGCAATAGTAGCAGTAGCAGTAGTAGTAGCAGTGGTAGAAGTAGCAGCAGTAGCAGTGGCGGTTGTAGTAGCATTAGTTGTAGTAGAAGTAGTAGCAGCAGTAGCAGTAGTGGCAGTAGTAGTAGCAGTAATAGTAACACAAAAAAACTACATACTGTATCTAAAACATACTGGAGAGGTCCATGATGGAAGGTCATAAATATGAAATGTTATTACATAATCTAACAGTACTACAGTACATGACCCAGTCTGTATTACTTTACTAAAACATTTAATACAACGTTCATTGGATTGTTTTTGCTTTATAGCAGCTGCCAATCATAACATAAATAATATATAAATACACAGTTCCACCATAGAGTACATGTTGACATTAGCTAACTCGGCTAACACACTCGGACGGAGAGAGCAGGTCACTACATGAATATTCACTACACAAGGTGCTGGCACATGTAAAACTCAATCCACAAGTATAAATACTGCATGGGAAAGGACGGAGTGGAAGGCAAAGACGGATTACTGCGAATACTTTACATACAAATACTAGAAGATGAGCACATTGTAGTTCAAATGACATCGGTAACAAAGCAGCAGAGCCAAGAGGACAGAGGCTGCAGGGACAGTCCAGAGTCCAGAGGAGGTGGTCCTACCTTCAGCCGCCAACCGCCCCCGGCCCGACAGGAGCTGGGGCCGTCCCGGATACCTCTGGAGCTCAGCCGCACGCACACACGGAGCAGGACGACATTCCCAATTCAAACAGACGCCAATGTTTTCTGTACGTGTAACCGCAAATGTGATATCACATTTTGGGCCGGTTTGAATTTGGAAAAGAAAATCATAACCAGTCGTTTTTACCGTCATCGTCATTCCCGTCCTGGGAATCGGAATCTAAAACTGGATCCTCAGCGATTTTTAGGAAGTATGGATTTGAATAAAGAGAAAGTATGTTAATGGTTTCAGTAAAGTATTTTATAATTATTACTGTTCTTCCTTATAGTCCCATCACACTTTTCTTTTTCTTTCTAGTCCCATCACATTTTTTTCTTTCTAGTCCCATCACATTTTTCTTTTTTTTTTTATAGTCCCATCCCATTTTTTTCTAGTCCCATCACATTTTTCTTTTTTTTACAGTCCCATCCCATTTTCTTTCTAGTCCCATCACATTTTTGTACAAACTGTATTAAAGGTGCACTAAGTAACATTTCTGGTGGATGATTTGCCTCCTGCTTTCTCCTCTGAGATGTTATTGCTGTGTCTTGAATGTTTCATTTGCCTCGACCCCACGTTGGGAAAGACCCAGGACACACTGGAGGGACTGTGTCTCTCGTCTGGCCTGGGAACGCCTTGGGTCCCACCGGAGGAGCTGGAGGAAGTGTCTGGGGTGGGGGAAGTCTTGAAGTCCGTGCTTAGACTGCCGCCCCCGCGACCCGGCCCCAGATAAGAAGAACATGGATGGATGGATGTTTCGTCAGTTATGATTTATTGCTAAAAATACCTTGAAAAATGGTTTGGTAGAATCTCCTGATGAAGGTAAATTTAATGCAATAATGTGGAATATTTTGACAAAGCAATAACATCTTCATGGAGACAAGCAGCCGACTGACCCTCCGACTGAAAATGGACATTGTGCACCGCTAATTAAGCTAATTAGCATGACCATGAAATAACTAACATAGAATTCACAAATCCATATCAACATAGTCTAAAACATCCCATAATACACACGTCACCTATGGCAACAGGTCACACACACATATACACACGCACACACACCCCCACACACCCCCCCGCGCACACCCACGCACACGCACACACACAGCTGCCCGACATGTGGACCAGCGCCGAATATGGTCATCTGTAAACACTGATGCTGCAGGAGAGAAGGAGAGAAGAAGAGAGAAGAGAAGAGGAGAGGAGAGAAGGAGAGAGAAGAGAGGAGAGAGAAGAGAAGAGGAGAGGACAGGAGAGAGGAGGAGAGGTGAAGAGAGGAGAAGGGGAGAGGAGAAAAGAGAAGAGAAGAGGAGAGAGGTGAGGAGAAAAGAGAAAGGAAAGAGGAGAGAAGAGAAGAGAGGTGAGGAGAGGGGAGAAGATGAGAGGAAAAAGGTAAGAGGAGAGAAGAGGAGAGAGAAGAAGAGAAAAGAGTAAAGGAGAGGGAGAAGAGAAAGAGAGGGGAAGAGGAGAGAGGAGGGGAAAGAAGAGAGGAGGAGACAAAAGAGAAGAGGAGACAGAAGAGGAGAAGAGAAAAGAGGAGAGAAGAGAAAAGGAAGGGAGAGAAGAGAAGAGAAGAAAAGAGGAGGAGAGGAGATAAGAGAAGAGAGGAGGAGAGAAGAGGAGCCCAGCAGAGAGAACAGGACAGATCCATATCAGAGACAGATCTGAGCAGCTCAAACACATCAGTGTGACTCACATTTAAAAGAGAAATATGAGAAAAGATTCAACAGAAAATCTAAGGGTGATTTTTCTGACAAATATTGTGATGGAATTTCTAATATATGTTTAAAGTGCAAACTCCAGGACATTAACACGTGAGAGAAAAAGATGTGATATTCAATAAATGTGTTTCGTATTGTCATTTATAAATTCAGTTAAATAAAAAAACAAACAAAATGAACATGGAGTCAAAAATGTTAGAATAAAAACAAAAAAAGGGGAAAAAAACAATTTAAGGTTATATTTATTTTCTTTTAATGACAGTTATTGTGTTAGCCAGTATTAAAATATTGTTATTTTGTAATATTCTCCACTGAGCCTTTTACAGACGACAGTATTTTACCTCGTTTTGATTATTCCACCTTTTCAAACTGATTCAACTGAGATATATTTGTACATGAGTCTGATTCTTTAATTTAGTCTTTGCCAGAGCAGCTCCCTCCCGCCTTTTTCAGGAACAGGAGGATTAACGGAGACGAGTCCCTGTCAGAGGAGAGAGAGAGAGAGAGAGAGAGAGAGGGAGGGAGAGGGAGGGAGAGAGAGAGAGAGAGAGAGGGAGGGGGAGAGAGAGAGGGAGAGGACAAAGGGGGAGAGAGCGAAGGAGAGAGACAAAGAGAGCAAGAGAGGGGAGGATAAAGGGGGAGAGAGGGAGAGAGAGAGGAGGATAAAGGGGGAGAGAGCGAAGGAGAGAGACAAAGAGAGAGGAGAGCGAGAGAGGGGAGGATAAAGGGGGAGAGAGAAAGAGAGAGGGAGAGAGAGAGGAGGATAAAGGGGAGAGAGGGAGAGAGCGAAGGAGGGAGACAAAGAGAGAGAGGGAGAGCGAGAGAGGGGAGGATAAGGGGGAGAGAGAAAGAGAGAGGGAGAGAGAGGAGGATAAAGGGGGAGAGAGGGAGAGAGAGTGGAAGAGAGAGCGAGAGGGAGAAAGATAGAGGGAGGTGAGGAGCCCACGAGGGTGAATGAAAGGCGCTATCGAGCACTGACCTGTTTTGGGCTGATAAGCTCAGGCTGCTTTGTGCCGGAGCCACTGGCTTTAATTTGGGGGCCGCAACATTTGGAATTAATTATCACACACACTCCAGCTCTGGCACTGCAGCTTTACACTGAACGCCGCCTATTACATCCACTCCTATACTAACTTTATAAGTACAGCGCCTCACTGTTCTGCAGAATGTGTGCACGTCACACATTTACATAAAGTACAGCTGTGAGTTCTGAAGAGGTGCGCTCTGATTTAAACGAGAACATAAAGGTTCACTCACATCTGAACACGTGTAAAGTACAAACAACTAGAGAAGAAGTATTTAAAAATAAGATCATTTACTTTATAATAAGGGTGTACTATGATATTTATAAGGACCACTCCCTTCTTAAGCGATACTTGAACTCTAGCCAGACCAGACCAGACCAGACTGGACCAGACTGGACCAGACAACACCTCCATGTCTCTGGGTCCTGTACTGATGGTAAATAAACTCCAGCCTCATGATTCTTCTTCTAACTCTACAGCAGGTGTGTTTTGGCACATTTCTGATTAGGGCTGTGCCAAAATGTCGATATGTTGTGATATTTACTGCTGTATCTATATATTTCCATTATAAACTGTATATATAAATGGACATAGCTAACATGCTAACCTCTGCGTTCCAAATAAGAAGCGACGCATGTGCGCACTCCCAGCTCCATCAACTTGTCATTTTGGTCTTAAATGTTCGTCTTAACCTGCTCTAACGGACAAATCAGGCGCCTTCTTTCCCTGAGGTGACTCTCGCTAGCGTTAGCAACAAGTTTGATTGACAGCGTTACTAAGCGCCCGTTCCCTGCTAAAGCTAAACCAGCACTGCGGGCAAGAAGGGGCGTGACCTTCAACAACCTCGCACCTGATTGGCACAAAACTAAACTGAGGGAGGGAGCGCTACAATTTTGTCACTTATTTAGAGAAAGTAGATCTACGTAATGCAGTCGACATATTCACCGTTCTGATTATTTAACTGTCCATTTTGCACGTAGTGGTTTCACAAAGAAATATGTATTTGTTCTTTTAAAAACAGTGATAAACTGTAGAATATTATGTGCAGTATATCGATTATCGCGTGTATCGTATCGTAAGACAAGTATCACATCGAATCATAAGGAACCCAGTGATTCCCAACCCAATTTCTGACGGATCTTATTCCAAAACCGTGTCTAATTTAACTCCAAAACATACTGACAAAACCACATGTCATCATTGTCTTCATCGTTTTCATCATTGAGATTCAAAGTCTCATATTTATCTTTATGAGTCCCACGTTTAAGATATGATCAGCTCCGTAGTTCACAGGCAGAGAACAACACAGATGCTATCAGCCCATTTGACAAAAAGCAGATTTCTCTCAGCTTTGAACCGCTCCTCGGGGACGGCTCGGTGCTAACAACACATAAAACAAGTTAAATGGAAAAATTTCACAGGGTTTTGGAGTGTGGAATGACGCTGTAGATGCATAAAGCATTTTTACGAGGCTGCGGCGGTCAAAGTAACATTTCCTGCTTGAGCGTCGGAAAGAGCACGTGCGGTCATATCTGTGATGAACGCACGGGTTTAGCAGCATCACGGGACGTAAAACCCAACTGTTTTCACGCAATAACGTCACATTTGTTTTGTCTTCTGTGTTTACGTCTAATTAGAAAGCATTCCCTCGTTTGCAAACCAAGATATAACGGCTCTGTCTGGTGTGTTTTTAGCATGCTAGTTGCGTTTAGCATTACCGTGAAAGTTCTGAAAAGCGCGAATAAACTCGTGGTGGTGAATAATTAGGACGCTCAGAACGCAAAAGTTAGTGAGGAATAAGTTTGGATCACTACAGACTGTTTAAAATGAACTAGCTCTGTTTTTTTGTTATTTTTAAACATTTTTTAACACAGGAAAAATCTAGTACAGCGCGTTTTAAAGTCTCCAGAGCTGAAATCACTCTGTTCTACCCGGCGACATTACGTAGCAATCCAGGAAGTGCTCCTAGAGTCAATTTACTTTTTTGCATGCTAACTTTAAAACCAGCTGCGACTGTATTTATCCTCATTTAAAAAGCGTGAAAAGAGTGACTTGATTAAGAAGTAATTCCAAAATTCTGGATGTTAATATTGGATACATTTTGCAGATATAGTGGCTCACAGTTGCTTTAAGATTGCAAAAAAAAAAAAAAAAAACACCTGTAAAACTGTAAAAGAAAATTATATTACAAAATTAAACGGCACAAGATGACACAATAAAATGTAAAGTAACAGCGTTCGCTAGTTTAGCCCTGCTTGGTTTGTAAAGCTCCAAACATCAACAATTTCCCGCTGAAATCTACGCTGCCTGGCCACAAAAAAAAAAGGCCACACATGCTAATATTTCGTTGAACCGCATTTAAAAAAACGCTTTTACTTTCACTCTTAAACGCAACCCTGAGTTCTACTGTTGTTTTTCTTCGATTTGACTTCACTAAACGTTTAAGCGTCGACGATCACGATCATTCGGGAGTTTTTTTCTGGACACATTTCTTCCTCCTTCCAGTTTTTAACCCAATCTTAGTAGTTTCTTCAATCTCTTTAGACGTTTTCTCTGGTTGACGCCAACGATTTGACCCTTAACAATAATCCTAAACACCTTTTCCACGACCGCAAGACGCATCTTTCCACATGTTTGTTTAAGAAATGAGAAGAAAATAACTTGTCGCCAGCTAAACACAATCGTCCATGCAGTAATTATCCAATAGGAGGCTCGTACTATATTGGTTAAATCCCGGTGGCGACTTTTTTTTTGGCCAGGCCGTGTATAAAGGCATTACATTAGTATTTTTACACGAGGGATAACATAACGAGCTTCAAGTCAAGATCATTCTCGTTACAAATTAGAGCATGGATTCTAGCGGGGCGGACCGGACCGGACTGGAGTGGACCGGCCCGTGGGAGCAGCTGGAGGTAGACTGTGAGACGCATGTGAGGAGCATGTGATTTCGTCGAAGTCATCAGTGGAACACTCCCCCATCAGGACAGGGCTCTTATGATAAGTGGCAGCCATGAAATATGCACAGCCTGCCTCGCTTCACACAACCGGGCTTTGCATCCTCTTCACCTCCCCCACCATCCTCTTCCTCACCCACCCCACCTTCGCCTCTCCTCCTCTGCCTCTCCTCCCCCACACCCTGATCAACTCCCTCCTTCTTAACTCACCATTTTCACTGATCTCATGCAGTTACAAATGCACCTCTAGAATTACACGAGCTGGAGAGTTTGCACGGGGAAAAAATGTGAAAAAATAAAAAGATTAAATGTGATGCAGAGTCCAGTTTTAAGGGGGGACTTAAATAGATAAAATAATGGATAAAATAGATAAAAAAAAAAAAGTAATGTGCTAATAAGACTGATCAGTTAAAGAGGAAAAATGTAAGATTCTCATTTTAAATTTAATAAACATCAACAAGGTAAACATGTTCAGATCAAGTGTGGGTTTTACTGGTAACAACTGTAATGATGATTTATTCTTCGTGACAAAAACGTTGGACATGATGGACAAGTTGTTTACGTTGGAATTTTGTGTTTTGTTTCTCGAGACGATTGTGTGCATCCAGAAACAAGAGACATCCACCTGGTTTAAGCGGAAAAATCATCACTATTTAAAGCTCAGCACCTGCAGAATCGTGAGTCGTGAGTCATGAATCAGTGCTAGTGCAGCCTCTGTGGATCAGGGAGAGAATCCTGGAGGTTCTGAAATTCATACTGAAAATTAAAAAAACTTTATGCAGATTAAGCCACTGGAAACAAAACGTCAGCTGTGATTGACGTTCATTTTTCAGAACGGTAAAGGCGCAGGCGCTGGTGGAAGAAGTTTTTGTTTTGTTACTTATCTGAGCAAAAAAATAGTAAAAGTAAACGTATCATCTTTAAGTAAAAGTATTAAAAACGTACGTATAGAGTAAAAAGTAGTCGTAAAAGGTTTTGCTCAGATAAAAAATGGGCTGAATTTAGTTTTTCTAGCTGTTTTTATTTCTATATTTCTATTTGGAAAAACAATCCACTTTAAAATTTACTTAAGTCCAGTGCAGATACGTAAAATTTGTACTTAAGTTAACTTTACTAGTACTACTTTTACTTTATGATGCTACACACAGTTCTCAGGTCCTTTAAGATGGAGACATTTTAGCCCCGATAGATTTGAAATAATATTTTGAGCTGTCAATGTAATAAAAAAGTCAAAATAAACAGAAGTACATATACATATTTTAAAAGAGCATTATATTCACCAGCAGACCAAATCAACTCTTTCACATCTTTCAGATCCTTTATTATTCATTAATTATGTCTTTCATTCCCTCAAAACAAACATTTGGCACATGGAAAGCAACGTAAAAAGCATCGTAAATAATATGCAGTTCATTTTGTAATATAGTGCACACAAAGGAGCTATGATCACATTACGCATCGATGACATCCAAGACAAATCGCTCTAATATTGTAAATGTAGAGAAAAAGGTTACGTTTTATTTACTCATGCAAAGTCCGTTAGATTTGCTTCAGTCGGACGCTTCTCGAGTCGTCCACTCAAATACTGACCACATGAACGTTTGACACAGATATGCAAGTACACGTGGACGGCCAAATCAAAGGACGGATTCAAATCATTCAAATTCAAAATATTAATCAGAATTTAAGTTATTTTGACCAGATTAAATACGTTTGAAACACTCAATTTTGTTTTTTTTTTAGCTCGGCATTTCTAGCAGGAAGTTGACAAAACAAATACAGCCAAAGTAACTGAAAACATCATTAATATTTTGATAAAAGCTGTTCTCTTAAAGGAGCACGGTGTAACTTTTCAGGTGGATCGCACACACCTGCTCGTCTCCATGGAAGTGCGATTTCTTTGGGATGTTTCACTGTACAGCTTTACACTTATTTATCTTAGATTCATCCAATAATAAGTGTTTTAATGGCTAAAAAAAAGTCACCAAAGATCAGACCTGCAACTTCATTTGACTTAGTGCTGTCACCTGCTTGTCTCCATGGAGATAGACAAGTTTAATGCCATAACGTGAAACTACACACTTAAGCAATGCCTGATATCTGCATGGAAACAAGCAGGCGATGGGAAACAACCCACTAGAAAAGTTACATAGTGCATCTTGAGCTCGTGTAGATGTTTTTTTTTAGCAGAGGTAAATATCTGTCACTGTTATATTAAACGTCATTCGTGGATATGGGTTGTGCAAAAAAAACAGAAAAAAAACAACAAAATTACAGTATTACACAGACACAGAGCTGCTCTTAAAACGATTTTAGCTGCATGTGAGATTTCTGTAACACTTCATATTAACTACACATTAATATGAATAGTCTTAGTGCGACTTAATTAAGGGTTTAAAGTAAAGACGTTTTAGAGGATTAACTGAGTCGTCACTAAGCCTGAATCATTCTTAATCACAAGTAAGTACAGCAGCGGTGGAGTTACTTAAAAAAACAACAATAAAAGATGAAGTTAAAATCTGTCAACTGGACAAAAAGTTGTAGGAATGAAGACGTTTGGCTCCTCATTCAAGCCGATTCTTCAGTTCTGGTCAGATTACTTACACTGAAACTGTAAACAGCTTTCATCTCCAGTTTCAGATGAAATTACCCTGTTCAGCCTTTAACGACTGTGCTATTGTTCTCTTTGTTTCGGTCTGATGATGGAGTTATAGATGGGGGATAGATGATGTCTCAGGCCCACGTTCCTGTTGAAGGAAGGATTGTCTCTCCAAACAAAAATAGCTTCTTTAACTCTCCTCTCAAACCATTTCTCTTCTCCGACTCAGATCTGAACCTCACTCTCTTCAAAGGAGTGGTTTGTGTCTTTGAGATGGAGATGAACAGCAGACTGTGGTCTTGAGCTGCTCTCACGCCGGTGTTGGTACATTCTCTTATGCAGTGGCTGTTCTGTTTCTCCAATTTGTTGACTGCACTCTTCACTGAATGGAGTAGACCACATTACTTTGTCCTCGTTTACAGTTTCAGTGTAGTTAGCTCCTCCCTTCAGATAGATATAAGCCAGTGTCCAGCAGTAATCTGACCAGAACTGAAGAAGCGACTTGGACGAGCAGCGAAACATCTTCACTCCTAGAACAATTTGTCCAGTTGACAGATTTAAACTTCGTCTTTTGCTCTGGATCAGACCTGGACGACTGGGGGATTACACAGACATAAGCGTTTGTCATATATACTTACAACGTGAAGGGTAAAACTAAAACTAAAATTTAAAAAAACTACCGAAAACTACTATGAAAACCACCTCTGTTCTTTATAATCCATTAGTTCAGTATGACTTAAGTCTTTCTTCATGCTGTACGAAGGTTAATAAAGGTGGAGTTATTCTAAAGTGTTACAGAAATCTCTAAAACAAAATGTCCAAAGTACTGCACGCACTCATCCACTCAAACAGGACGCGCTGAGAGCTTTGGGGAGCTGTGTGTAAATGAGAAATGGGACGAGAGCACTAAAAGAGGAGATGGAAATCGTCAGAGCGTTTCACTACAAATTCTGTTTTTATCAATGAGACCAGGCGTCACTCCACTCCACACCAGCGATGGCTCCACTCACGCAAAACTCGCCTTTTACTCCTGCAGTCACGTCCGAGTCATTTAAACACCGTATGACCGAGAGAACTATTTATGCAAATTACTGAGCACATAAACGTCTACAATGTTGGTGTTTCAGTCAAATCTGTGCTCTTACGTCGTCGTTATTATTGCTGGAGAAAACAACGGAAACAACAACTATTCACCATCATTCAGGTGCGCTGGGGAACGTTTCTGGTGGAGGGTGCGCCACCTGCTGGTCTCCATGGACACGTTATTGCTTTGCCTGGGAAGTTCCACAGTTTGACAATATATTTTGCGTTTATTATGAGCTTTTTTGGCGCAAAGTTTGGAAATATGAGCCTTTTATATGAGTGGAAATGCAGTTTGTGACGATGGAGCATGTGTGGAGAGGATTAAGCTTTACTTTATTGCGCGGGGAAACTTGTCCTCTACATTTGAACCATCCTTCAGTGCTTGATCAGAACTACGTTAGCTGGTAGATTTTACGTATTGTGCATGTTTTGAGTCGATGTCGGAAACTGGAGCGCCTGAGAAACCTACGCAGACATGGAAAAAAACATGCAAACTCTGTGTAACTCGGTGGATTTTTGCGCAATAAAACACTGAAAAATGAAGACAGACAAAGCAATAACCTCTTCATGGAGCGAGGACGGACCTTTCACTAGAAATCTTACGTAAATTTTGAGTTTAAAACACCCCATAAATCATAAAAATCTTTGAAACAGCCAGGAAATAAAACAAAAAAAAACAACTAAATCTAAAACACTGAAACATATGCTCAACAATCACAGTGAATTTGGCTTAGTTTTAGCCTCGGATCTACGGATAAATACGACAATCTGATCGATTTTTAGGTCCAGTTTGATATAGTCCATCGTATACCAAAATGCACATACTACTAACACCACATACAACGCATACATATTCTATAAATCAGCCTTTTTTCTCCCAACTCTGTACTATCAGTAACATGCGAGCCTCCCCCTGCTCCCTCTCCGCTTGTGGAGTCACTTGTTTGGAACTAAAGTGGATTGCGCCATTAAATTTTGATAAGGACGTGGGCAGGGCTATGAGATATTCATCATCCAAACAAAACAGTCACAAAAGGGCAGGCAAAACGCTGGAAAGACGGGCACATCATACAAAATTCTCACAGTATTACTCAAGATACAACCAACCGGTATCATCAATGTAAACAAAAAAATACGGGGATCATGCTTTTTATAAACACTAGTCGTCTTTGGAGTAGCTTTAAGAGGCTGTACCGGATTTTTTTCATGCAGTAAAGCAACATTTGTTATGCGTCAGTACAGATCAGAGTCGTGCGCTGCGTCTGTGTTTAATTATAAAGCGTAAACCAGGATGTAATGCTAGTGTGATGTTGGCATGCTAGTTGTCGTAAGCATCACGGAGACGGCAAAACTGCGTCTGAAAGTTGTGAAAAGCGATTATAAATTCATCGCAGTGAATAATTAGGATGCTAGAAATGAGTCAGGAAAGTGAGGAACTACTAAAATGAGCTAGTTTTGTTTTTCGTGCTTTTAAGGATGTAAAAAATCAGGTACAACGTCTTTAAATACTAACAGAAAAGTATTGGATATAGTATTACACTTTAACTGAATACAAAAGAGCACATTTCCCCATCGCATTTTAGCATTATTGACCCGAACGCACAGTAAAATTCAATACCTGTGGTCATTAGTGGCACAAACGAGACTACTGGCCTGTATCGAACAATCGCAAAACTTATTGTCAATGTACACGGCGATTAGAAACGAGCACAGAATGCCAAAATATGATAAGGACACAAAAAGTCCAATCGATATAGGAACTCATGCACGGGCAGGTCAAGCATATTATAAGATAAGATAGATAAATGCGTGTACATGTCTAATTCTAATGGCGTTCATTGACAACAACACGGCTAACACTGGGACAGGCAGAATAATTCAACTTCTCAGTACATAATTGGTACGTATATGAAAATGTCGATGCGATGGTGTAGCTGTGATACACGAAAACAAACGCAGTTGTCTCTTGGGTGTTTTTGGATGTACTTAGATGCAGCGTTTACGTGGGATTAAACGGCAAATTGGATACAACGTGGATATTTTGGTGGTTTCGCTAATGCACGTTACAGTATTCTGAAGTTCTTTTGGATATAAATCGCTTCAAAAATTTCGTTTCTAGGTTTGATAAAATAATTTGGAAGTGTGTATCCCATAATTAATGTGAACATACTTGAAAAATGTTGCGTCGTTCATATATTTTGTAGGTTAAAATCACATTATGGAGTCTAACAATTCTAAGTCTGTAGTAAAAGTTACAGCACCGACTGGTTTGACACAGTCCGTTTTCCTCTACAGCCTTGCGTTGTAGTCGTATTTATTTATTAATATTCAAAGCAATTAAAAATAAATATGATGACGTTAAAGGTGCACTATGGAGCTTTTCAGGGGCAGGGTACGCCACCTGCTTGTATCCATGGAGATGTTATTGCTGTACGTGGGA